>NC_086101.1:133229841-133538452 GCF_963921235.1 Mobula hypostoma | reverse complement strand
ATAAGAAACATCCTCTCCACATTCAACCTATCTAGTCCTTTCAATATTTGGTAGGCTTCAATAAGATCCCCCGAAATTCTTCTAAATTCCAGTGAGTACAGACCTAAAGCTGCCAAATGCTCCTCATATGTTAACCTCTTCAGTCCTGGAATTGTCCTCGTGAACCTCCTCTTGACTCTCTCTAATGACAACACATCCTTTCTGAGATAGGAGGCCCAAAACTAGTCACATTTCACTAGTCTTTTATAAAGGCTCAGCATTATCTCCATGCTTTTATATTATATTCCTATTTAAATAAACGCCAACATTACATTTGACTTCTTTACCACAGACTCAACCTGTAAATTAACCTTCTGGGAGACTTGCACCAGGACTCCTAAGTCCCTCTACAGCTCTGATGTTTGAACGTTCTTCCCATTTAGATAATAGTCTGCAGTATTGTTCTTTATACCAAAATGCATTATCATACATTCCCCAACACTACATTCCATCTGTCAATTTTTTTCCCATTCTTCCAATTTGTCTAAGTCCTGCTGCAATCGCATTGCTTCCTCAGCATTACCTGCCCCTCCACCTATCTTCATATCATCCATGAATGTTGCCACAAAGCCATCAAGTCGATTATCCAAATCATTGACGAACAACGTGAAAAGTAGTAGTCCCAATACTGACCCCTGAGGAACACCACTAGTCACCCGCAGCCAACCAAAAAAGGCCTCTGTTATTACCACTCACTGCCTGCTGCCTATCAGCCAATCTGCTATCCATGCCAGTATCTTTCCTGTAATGCCATGGGATTTTATCTTGTTAAGCAGCTTCATGTATGGCACCTTATCAAATGCCTTCTGAAAATCCAAGTAAATGACAACCACTACCTCTCCTTTATTCACCCTGCTTGTTCTTCCTTGAAGAACTCTAACAGATTTGTCAGGCAAGATTTCCCTTTACAGGAACCATGCTGACTTTGACTTATTTTATCATTAATAATAGACTCATCTTTAATAATAGACTCCAATACTTTCCCAACTATTGAGGTTAGGCTAGCTATATTTTTCTTTCCTTTGCTTTCCTCCCTTCTTAAAGAGTGCAGAGACATTTGCAATCTTCCAGTCCTCTGGGGTCATGCCAGAATCAAGGGATTCTTAAAAGATCATAACCAATGTATCCATTATTTCTTCAGCAACATCTCTCAGGACTCTGGGGTGTAATCTATCTGGTCCAGGTGACTTATCCACTTAAGACCTTTAGTTTGCCTAGCACCTTTTTCCTTTGTAATAGCAATGGCACTCACTCCTGCTCCCTAACATTCACAGACCTCTGGAACACTGCTAGTGTCTTCCACAGTGAAGACAGATGCAAAGTATCCATTAGGTTCATCTACCATTTCTTTGTCCCTCTTTACTACTTCACCAGCATCATTTTCCAGTGGTCCAATATCAACTCTCTCTTTTAAATTGTAGTATGAATTCAATCATATTGTGATCACTGTCTCTCAAGGGCTCCTTTTTGTTAAGCTCTCTAATAAGATCTGTGTTATTACATAACACCCAATCTAAGATCGCCTTTCCCCAAGGAAACTCAAGCACAAGATGCTCTAAAGAACATCTCATAGGCATTCAACAAATTCCCTCTCTTGCGATCTGACACCAACTTGATTTTCCCAATTTCCTTGCATATTGAAGCTCCTCATTACATTTGTGTCATCACCCTTATTATATGCCTTTTCCAGAACCCTTTGCAATCTCAACCCCACATCTTGGCTACTATTTGGAGGCCTAAATATGATGCCCATTGATAGAAAGTATATCCTTTGATGTTAAGCTCCCAATTATTGCCTTCATTCAGCCACCACTCAGTGATGCCCACCACATCATACTGATCATCTCTAATTGTGCTATGAGTTTGTCCATCTTATTCCGAATGCTATGTACATTTAAGTACAGCACCTTCAGTCCTGCATTGTCACTCTTTTGAGTTTTGCCTCTGTGATATAATTTTACTCTTTGCTCTGTTGCATTTGTACACAATCATTGGCTTGTCCTTCCTTACATTCATGTTACTCCGATCATCCACTTTTAAACCTGCTGGCTCATCCTCAGCTCTGTTATACTGGTTCCCATCCCCTGCCATATTAGTTTAAACCACTCCCAACAGCTCTAGTAAACCTGCCTGCAAGAATATTGGTCCCCCTTGGATTCAAGTGCAACCCATCCCTTTTGTACAGGTCCCACCTAGCCCCAGAAGAGGTCTCAATTTCCCAGAAATCTGAATCCCTGCCCTCTGCTCCAATTCTTCGGCAACACATTTATCTGCCACCTCATTCTATTTCTATCCTCAATGCCACGTGGCATAGACAGCAATCCTGAGATTGCTAAACCTTGAGGACCTGCTTCTCAGCTTCCTCCTTAACTCCCTGTATTTCGTATTGGGAGCTCCTCCATTTTTCTACCTATGTCGTTGATACCAATATGTACCATGACTTCTGGCTGCTCACCTTCTCTTTTCAGCACATTGCGGATGCATCCAGAAACAATGCGGACCCTAGCACTTGGGAGACAAACTACCATCCGAGTTTCCTTTTTGCATCCACAGAATTGTCTATCTGTCCTCCTGACTATGGAGTCCCCTATTACTGCTGTCATCCTCTTCATCCTCTCTCCTTTTTCTCCCTCTGTCCCCCTCACTATACCCCTTGCCCATCCTCTGGGCTTTTCCCCCCTCCCCCTTTTCTTTCTCCCTAGGCCTCCCATCCCATGATCCTTTCATATCCCTTTTACCAATCAACTGTCCAGCTCTTGGCTCCATTCTTCCCCCTCCTGTCTTCTCCTATCATTTCGGATCTCCCCCTCCCCCTCCCACTTTCAAATCTCTTACTAGCTCTTCTTTCAGTTAGTCCTGACGAAGGGTCTCGGCCCAAAACGTCAACTGTACCTCTTCCTAGAGATGCTGCCTGGCCTGCTGCGTTCACCAGCAACTTTTATATGTGTTGCTTAAGAGAGCTGCTGTTTTATTTGGATACCTTAAATGCCAAAGGACCACAAGAATAATCCAAGATACAGCCTGTGTTCCCCATAAGGGACCATCTTGGTAATGATGCTGATCTGCACATCAAAGGAAAATGTCTGTTTGCCAATTAAAATGCTTCTTGTTGACCTGAACAGCAAAACTAATAACTGGGAGTTCTGTAAAGCATTTTGCCACCGCACCATTGTTCAAAGGCAAACTTACATTTAAATATATAGATCTGGGACCAAAATAACCATTCACATAACTTGCTAAGGTGAAATGACATGGTAAAGGATGAAATATTTAAATTCATGCAAATTGATTTATATTAAAAGCAAAACATGAAATATTAAATATGTATTAAAGTAAATTATTAAAGGAGTAAATATTTAATCCTCAGAAACTCTAGGTTCAATAATGCTAGTAACTGAGTTGATTGTGGTTGGAAACTGTGGATTATCCATAGTTACAACATCCATGGTAGCAGTTGAATATGCAGTTGAATTTGAATTTCTGAACTGTTATTAGCTATATAAAAGGTGAATGGAATATCTCAAGTTCTACGGATTCCTGCTTCCAGTTGAATGTGAGTGATTTGCTGGGTAGGTTCTTTTCTCTTTATACATCTTGGTATTGGGGTGGGAATAGAAAAGGGGGATGTGGTTATAACTTCTGGGAGAAATGTACTACAGTGATATTGAACTTACCATCCATTACATGTCCTGCTGATCTTTCTTCCTTGAAGCTTAAGAGTGAGATGTTTTGAACATGGTACATAATAGAAGAAAAATATATTTACTTCATGTGGCTCAATTGCATCAATAACATTTGGATTGGTGGGATTCTTGCTTCTAAGTTTAAAGGTTGTGGGTTCAAATCCTGTTCAGGGACTTGAACACAAACATCTGTTCAAATCTTGTTATGTGAGACTGGAAGAGTGCTGCGCTGTTAAACTTCACATCCTTTGGATAAGGTTAAACCAAATGTTCTTTCGTATGCTTAGGAAAGATTTCACTGTATTGTTTGAAGAAGTACATGGCAGCTAACAAGGATGCCCTAGTAAATACTTACCCTTCACTCAATATCATTTAACTGATACAGCATCCTGACCCAAAATATTGACAATTCCCCCCACAGATGCTGCTTGGCTTTCGACAGTCCAATTCCTTCTGATATATACCTGTAATGAGTTCAACCTCACTAATTCCAACTGATTGACCAACTACGCACAAGTCCTTCTCCACATCAGTCACGCAAAGTTAGAAAGGTGAATATGAAAATTAATTACAGGCAAATATTCTGCACTATGGCATTTTATCCACTTCAAGAAACATTGCACTTAGAAGAAGAAAGTAAGTAATTGGTTGCTAAAAGACTTTTACAACACTGAAGGTGATTTAACAGCATAATGGCAGGATAATCTTCATCCTGATTGGCTAAAATATTCTTTTATGAGTTTATGTTCTTGCCAATATTAATACTTCACCATATATTTCAGAAATGCATATATCTAGTCATTATCACATTGGTGTATGTGAGATCTTGCTGTGCACTGCTAATCTGCAGTTATTGCTGCTTCACAATTGTGACCAGAGTTCAGAAAGTACTTTGTTAGGTGTAAAGCACCAGAGGATGCTCTAAAGGGAGATGAAAAGCACAACAAAAATACATGTTTTTTTAAGTTTTGCACTTCTGTATGGCCCAGTTGCATACCAATTCTTCACAAGTTCAGAACTCTTGACTGGGGTTTTCTTGTACCAATATGTCTGGAATCTTCAATTTATTTCTTCCAACATATTCACTGAGGTTCTTTTACCTTTTTTGTCCTCTTAGTGTATGGATCGGGAAGAGAAAATAGGGTAGGAATTCATCCACTGCCACTTGCACTAAATGGCTCTATGTGGTACTCAGTGTCTAAATTGTAATCTTGCTGAAGCAATTTTGGAAGTGAACTACCTCATGCAGCCACCAATACATGGCATGCTTGTTGCATTGGGAGAAAGCATAATATGCACATACTTTGGATAAATGCCTCCATCCTTGGAAGAGTGTATGTTTCATGGAAGTGTATGGTGGTGAATTTATTTCAGTGGGGACCATGGGAAGCTCACGTGGCAAGGCTATTATTACAACATCTCTATGGATGTCTCCACTTCTGGTTGGGTAGCTTATTTGAATGATGAATGGTTCTCAGGTGCTTTGGTGGTGATAAAGTCAGTCCTAGCTGCTTTAGTAATGCAAAATGTAGAGTACCTATTGAAACTTAATATATATAATATAAAAGTTACAGAAGACAAGTATGGTATAATTAAAATTAAAATTTAATTCTCCCTTGGTATATGTTGAAATGTGTAATACAAAATGGAAGTTTGTAAGACAAATGGTGTCAGCTTGGAATATGGTAATAGCCAGAAGTTGTGCGTGGATGCACATCCTTGAGATTAGATACTGGTGAAGAATGTTTTCTTCTGTTTTCTTCCTTGTAGACCTGTTACTAAGATCTGTGCCTAGGCCAATGGTGGCGAGATTTAAGGAGGTATAGGCTGGTACCACCAGGGATGGAAAAGTGATAAGTACTGGGTTTAAAAATTACTTTAGATTTTTGAAGGGTATAAAAAGGGGCACCTTCCTAATGCAAGTGGAAATCTTCTCGAAAATAGTTCTAAGAGAGAGAGAGGAAGAGAGGGAGGGAGGGGGAAGGGGAGGAGGAGGGGCAGAGGGAGGGGGAGAGAGGGAAGGAGAGAAGGGGGAGGAAGGGAGTGGGAGAGAGAGAGAGAAGGAGAGGGAGGGGGAGAGAGAGAGACTTGAAAAGCCCTCGGACATTTGTCGTTCCCTCGGGCACTATACTATTTGGCGTGGCTCAATGTTGTTTGATAAATATTATTCTGTCTCTTTTACTACTTCATTAACCATTTTCTTCGCTTTTTTTATTTGTTCTTTTTATAAATTTAATAAAGAGATTGCTATAAACTTGAATAAACATACAATGTCTCCTCAGTGGATACCTCTTGCTTTTGGTTCAGGAAAGAACCAGGAACAAATTTTAAAATATTTTCATAACACCTGGATAAAAATAAAGCCTTGCAGTTTCTCTAGAATACAAAACCCAAGGGAAATTAGTGTAATACAGCCTGGAGCTTTTCGTTTGTTGGTCTTGATGGCCAGTTGCTGGTTTCATGACCTTTCTAGTGGGTCACCACTTAGCAGAGTGGACCAACACACATAGAAATCTTCATTAGTCCAAGCCAGAACCGCTGCCTGGCTGAAATCGTTTCAAACATTGCCCTGTTGCATAACAGTCAATGTGATAACTTCCCAAGAATCTCAATGGATAGAAAGTAACGCTGACCTAAAATTAATCTCAGATGCAATCTTGGAGAAATTGCCTTATGACCTCTATGTTAGCAGTTTTGGGAAGAAAAGTCAGAATGAAACAACCATTCAAAATCATTTAAAATACCTTATCACATACCCAACAAATAATCCCACTAGCCATCCCAGAAAGGAATAGAACTTACTCAGATAAACAGGGACAGGACTATGGACATGCATCCAACTTATACATGTGTGGAATATTAAGGAGTCCTTACCTTACAGGTCAGCAAAGCGGCACTGCTGGTAAAGTTGCTGCCTCACAGTTCCAACAGCTTAGGTTTGACCCTGACCTGAGGTGTTCCTTGTGTGGAGACTGTACCTTCTCCCTAATGGTGTAGCTTTCTTCTGGTGCTCCAGATTTCTGCCATTTTCCAAAAATGCGTCAATTACTCAGTTAATTTAGCACTGTAAATTGTCCTAGCATATAGATGTGAGGAAAAAATCTAGGGTGGAAATTGCTGGAAGTATGGGGAAAATAAAATGGGTTAAGGTGGATCAGTGTAAACAGTAATATGGGTGCTTATTGGCCTTGCAGACTTGATGGGCTGAAGGATGTGTTTCCATGCTCAATCTCTACAATCTTATGTGTGGCAAAGTCCAAACATCAGATTGAATGGCCGGAGCACCAAATTTCTAAAAGAGGATAAAATAATCATTACTTATGTTTTGTTTTTTTTTAGTATTTTGCGAGAATATTCTGTCGCTATGCTTTTGCCATAACATTGAATATCAAGGTACCATATTCCAAAGGTGCACAGGGCTCAACGTTTGTGGTCATACCCTTTGATAATTCTTTAGCTGTGGAGGGGTGAATGCTGGTACAGGCTTAAACGAGTCCAGGAAACAGTGCAAGACAATCAAGAGATTATTTTGATAAGACTTATTTGCTGGTGAGAATGTGAAAATCAGGAGAGACTTATGTTTCTTAACATTATTTAAGAACATGGATTTTAGTAATAAGATGAAGATAAAAACTGTATTTCTTTTCTCTTCCAGATGCACAGCACTGACATGTTCTCAGTGTCTTGTGTTATTCTTCTGGTCAGCTATATCAGATGGAATCAAAGGCAGGTACTCTGCTTATATCACAATTCCTGTTAGCAATTCTTGCACCATGATCAACAAATAAACGGCACCACACTGTCAACTAAAGCTTCTGCCACCTTCCAAAAAATAGCTAAGAGTATTCTCTGAAGAGTTGATCCCTTGAGGGAGTAATGCCAGTGAAACTATATTACACTTTCTGGAAAGTCTGTCCCATGGAAGGCACACTTCAAGCAATCATTTACATGAAGAACCTGCCCTGATATACTGTTACCAACACACACAAAAACTGCTGGTGCACACAGCAGGCCAGGCAGCATCTATAGGAAGAGGTTTCGGGCCGAGACCCTTGGTCAGGACTAACTGAAAGAAGAGATAGTAAGAGATTTGAAAGTGGGAGGGGGAGGGGGAGATCCGAAATGATAGGAGAAGACGGGAGGAGGAGGGATGGAGCTAAGAGATGGAAAGTTGAATGGCAAAAGGGATACAAGGCTGGAGAAGGGAGAGGATCATGGGACCCAGGGAGAAAGAAAGGGGGAGGAGAGCCCAGAGGATGGAGAGCAGGCAAGGAGCTATAGTGAGAGGGACAGAGAGAGAGGGAAAAAGAGGGAAATAAATAAATAAATAAGTAACAGATGGGGTATGAAGGGGAGGAGGGGCATTAACGGAAGTTAGACAAGTCAATGTTCATGCCATCAGGTTGGAGGCTACCCAGACTGAATATAAGATGTTGTTCCTCCAACCTGAGTGTGGCTTCATCTTGACAGTAGAGGAGGCCGTGGATAGACATATCAGAATGGGAATGGGACATGGATTTAAAATGTGTGGCCACTGGGAGTTCCTGTTTTCTCTGGCAGACAAAGTGTAGGTATACTGTCTCTGGGAACAAGTCCCTTGGAATGAATAATGACTGGGGCAATCATTCCTAGGGCAGAAGGTCTCCTAGCAGGTGCCCACAACAGGTCCAAATCCCCCTACAGTGGATATGTTAGATACAAGTACTTCTAGGAATAAATCAGAGTTAGTGAAAGATCACAAAGTTTGTGAGAAAGTTGGGAATTTGTGCAGACAATGAATTAATACAAATCAGGACTTTACTTTCAAAACCATTTACAAATTGACAATTTTCACAATGATTTAATGACTTCCAGGAATGTCCTCTTTGTTTTACAATGTGACAACAAAACATCAATAGACGGATTGTCAGGAAAGATTCACGTCCCCACAGACTGTCAGGCAGGTCTATATGAAAAGCTACACAATAATTCAAAGCTTTCATTGTTTCCAGTGTACAACATTCTACACAGAGTCTTAAGGGACCTCATTAGTCCTGACTGGTGGTTCACTAAAGAGATGGGTTTCACTGATCCAACTTCTAAGGTTCTGGCAGTGTACATTGTCGAGACCGAAGCTCACCAAGTGTTACAATCAGTAAAGAATCCATGATGCTTACAAAATAGTCCAATATCATCTTGGCTGCTTCTTTTCTGATCACCTGATGGGGACTGAGAGGTCTTACAAAAGGCTGCACCTACTGTGCAGGTTAACTAAATATTAATCTGTGACCCCAAGATGCATATAATTCCCCACAGGATCCTTTCTGCTAACCTTGGTGTTTATGGGTCTTTTGAGATGAATAAGAAGAAATTAAAATCGAGCCTGGAATTCTGATACGAGTTCTAGCTTCCTCCTCTTGGACAAAGCAGTGACTGCATTTGTTGGGAGAAACTGACTATGTATCATGGTTTTTATGCCAAATACAACTCTACAAAGAGGGGAAAGTTCAGAAAAAAATAGAGTTTTTGCCAACATTTGTTTTAACCAGTTCCCATTTTACGGTTCTGCTTTCTTGACTGTTCTCTGATACTCCTCCAATTCATTTTTCCTGTTCATTGCTTTTTGTAGTTCTTGTTTGATGAGTTGAATCTGCTGCTCTAATTCCGTCAGCTCATGAATGACTGACTGCCTGGCTTTCACGAGTGGCTCAGGTTTGCCGTTGGAATTGATGGCACGAGGCAGCTCTTTTGCCAGTGAAGGCAGAGCCTCAGCCTCGGAGGACTTCAATTTCATTTCAGGCTGTTGATCGTCTTTGAAAATATATTTCTGCCTGTTCCAGCTTGCATGGGTGGCTGTGTTCCATACAACTTGCCGGTTATTCCTTACATTACACCTGAAAATGAAATAAATTTGTTTTGAATCAGTCCTAAACCAGAGAGGCATGTCCATAGAAGATGCATTATTGTACAATACTGCTGCACACACAATGTGGGTTTTACCTCTCTCTATCTCAGTAATCCTCTCCTGCTTCACAACCCTCTTAAGATATCCATGCTCCTTCGATTTTAACCACTTGATCATCTGATTTCATAGTGGCTACACTGGTGGCTCTGCTTTTGCTAGCTAAAACTCAAAATATTAAGGCTTCCTCTCCAAACTTGCCCTCTTCCTTGCTCTCTCTTTAACTGGTGCTTAAAACCTCTAACTCTTAGTCACAAAATCCCTTTACATAGCATAAAATTGAATTTTGTCCTATAATGTAACTATCACCATTTTGGGACATTAACTGTGACAAGGCAAACAAAAAGATTATGCAACCACAAATAGCGTCTCTGTTAGCGACATACTGAAATCTAACTAACTCTACAGTATTTCCTCCCATGTGCAAAAGCCTTTGCATAACATGTCGAATTTTGACCCAACAAACTCTTTTTCTGTCTGAATATAAAAATGCAGGAGGAACTTTAATGCTAAAATCATAGAGTAAATGGAACACTAACTTTGTAATATCCATACAGAAAAAGCATCTCAGAGTTACATAACTCTGCACTGTATAGATCTGTTTATAGATATGGGCATTGTTACTGATATTTAAGAACAGTTTACAACATTGAATCTTTAGTCTGGTAATTTGTGGTAAATTTATGTTCATGTAGCAAAGGGGATTCATAAGGACATGACGTATCTCTGGAATTACATCTGTATCAGAGTTACTCTCCATTTGTTGTACAGAATGGCGAAAAAGAACTGGTTTTAAAATTAAGTTCATCTCCCCAAAGGTCTATTTGATAAAAACGGGCATATAACATCATCAGGAAGCCAGTGTTTATCCTCTTTGATAATTATAAGAATTTCTGCAAGAAAGTGAGAAAAATATTTGTGAAGTTTCTGTTTTCATTATTGTTACATTGAATAATAAAGGATTTTAGAATTCTTAAAATTAATTAAGATTAGAATAAAAAGGACTCGTTAATTATTTTTCAATAAAGTTTGTCAATTTCATTCAAGTGAATAAATTTGAACATGTATTTGAGCCAAGCCATGTGTAAAGCTAATGTAAAGTACAGCCGGCTTGGAACGTTGTTGCTCGAACCTGAACATGACAGACCAGTGGTGGAACAGGAGGTCAGGCATGTTGTTCACTGCCTCCCGCTTGTTTCTGACTGTCATAAGAGGGTCAGGAACAGGCTGACCTGCCACTGCAGTTAACCCATAAATTACTCTCTTAAAATGCATTACATTCCAGACCATTTGTTCAAGTTGCTATTTAAAAAAAATTTCTAAATCTCCTATATTTTGTTGGTTTAATGTCTTTTTCAAAATAAATAATTCCATTTAAGTTTACCATAGCTCATTATTCATATCACCAGTGGGATTCCAGCCTCTCAAAGACTAATACATGCTCGACTGCCAGCAAGTCCGTTCTCTCTATTTATAGCATTCTGATTTTAATCATCTGCTTTTCCTATTTACTACTATATAATAAATATTTTGATAGCTTTGCATTTCTTTACAAATGAGGCTATCATTGATCTGAAATACCACATCAGAAGAGCTTATTAATTATTTTAAACACTTCCCACCAACAACTTCTAGTTGTCTGTTCAGTAATAGCAATTTTCATTCATATAAAACCTTTAGCATGGAAGAAAGAGCCCACAAGATGTCTCATAAAGTCACAAGAAAGAAGTAAGAGACATTATAGGTAGTGTGGCCAAATGCTTGCATATGGGGTGAATTTTCATCATCTTATATACTGAGGGAACTCCAGAGGCTACTTAACAGGCATAGCTGAGAGTGGTGAAGAAAAATAAAGGGGTTGAACAGGAAAGAGACCAGGTAAACATAGAGTTAGATGAAGGTATCAGAAATGGACATGGTGGTTTCTATATGGTTGATACTGGTGAAGGCACACTAGGAAAAAGCTTCAGCCACTCAAAGCACTGACATGCTACCTGCACTTCCACTGTAAAGCAAGCTCTTACCACTTATTTGTTTGCATTATTAAGCATACTTATTAAAAAGAAATGCAAGTGCCTTAGTGCTACTGACCAAGCTTTCTTACCTCTTTTCCAGTCGATTCAATTTGTGCTGAAACTCTTCATCATTGAAGGATGTATTCAAAGCACGATGAAATCTCTGAGAAGCATAGAAATTCTGGTTAGAATCTAGGCTTTCCTTTTATTTGCCCAGAGGATGAGGTCAACACTTTGATGGCTAGTGTTTATTGGCTTGACCCAATGTCCCTGAGAAGGTGAAAATGAGTAATGTTTTATAAACCGCTGCCATCCTTCTGGTGGAGTTACTCCTCCAAGTCCCGGTGAGCAGAGAGTAAGTTGGCAAACAGCCATTGAAATGGTTCCAACCCCAGCAAGTGTAAAACTTGGAATGAAAATTTCAGAAGGCAGCATTTCCATCCAGTGTCCTTGTCTTTCTATATGGTACAGAAGAACAACTTGAAGGTGCTGCCAAAGAACCCTTAAAGAGTTACTCTAGTGTACTTTATATTGGTACACACCAGTAGTAGAGGGAGAGAGTAAACAGGACATCAATCAAAGAGGGTGCTTTGTCTCAGACAGCATTGAACGATATCAGTTTTACTGTAACTGGGCAAGTCCAGATTGTTCCATCACATATCTACGTATATGTGGAGATCTGATTGAGGTTTATAAGATTATGAGAGGTATAGGTAGAGCGGACAGCTAACATCATTTTCCCTGGGTAGAAATTTCTAACAGCAGAAGGCATGCATTGAATGTGAGAGGGGGTAGGTTCAGAGGGATAAGCTTTTCACTCAGAGAATGGTGGTTGCTTGGAATGTGCTGCCTGGTATGGTGGTACAGGCAAATATATTAGAGGCTTTTAAAAGACATTTAGATAGGCACATGAATGTGCAGAAGATGGAGGGATATAGACATTGTATAGGTAGGATCCATTGTTTCTGAGGATTTTTAATTTAATTTTTGGCTGGCCTAACACAACATTGTGAGCCAAAGGGCCTGTTCCTGCGCTGTACTGTTCTATGTTATATGTTCTATAGGTGGTATGATTAACAAGTTTGCAGATGTAAAAATTGGTAGAACTGTAGATAATGAAGGAGGATATCTTAGGATATATTGGATCAGAGATCAGCTGCAAAGATGGGCAGAGTGGTGGTAGATAGAATTTAATTCAGATAAGTGTGAGATAATGCACTTTGGGAGGCAATATTCTGGTAGAATGCACAAAGCATATAGCAGGGACCTGAGGAGAGTTTACGTATAGGGAGATCTTGGGATGCTTGTCCATATCTTTGAAAATATTGTCACCAAAACTGAAGAAGGCATTCGGTATGTTTGCCTTCATACACCAAGGCACTAAGTACAAGAGATGTGATGCCATGATGCAGCTATATAACACTTTATTTAAGCAATATTTGGAGTATTGTGTGCAGTTCTGGTTGCCATGGTTACTATGGGAAGGCTGTGGAGGCTTTGGAAAGGGAGCATCATATTACCTGATCCGTAGTTATAAGATAGGATTGGATGGGCTGAATTTATTCTCAGTAGAATGTAAATAGTGGTGGGGAGACCCCACAGAGGTTCACAAAATTTGTTGCAATGAGCGAAGGAAGCAAACCCAAGTGCAGGACACAGGCACGGAGAATGAGTTTGGATGCTTACACGGGCGTAAATGCTGAACAGCAAACAGGAGGGATCGTGACATGGAGCCCTGTAGGGAGCCTTGACTCAGAGAAACGGAGTCTCATAGATAAACCTTGAAACTGGAGCTAAACTTAGAACAAATGGTTCTAAGCAGTCAGGAAACATAGTTACCTCACAGGAAAAAGACCAACGAACAGGTGACTAGTGGTTGTGACGCCGGGGCTCTTATACTGCAGTTCTTGATGGAAACCACGTGTGTCGTCATCAAAGCGAATTAGAAGCAATTGGGAAATTAAGAGCAAGATAGGGAATTAACGATCAGGACCATGACAAAATTATGAGGGGCATAGTTAGGATAGATAGTCAGAAATCTTGTCCCAGGGCAAGGGGGTCTTGAACTAAAGGTCACATATTTAAAGTGATAGGGGAGAAATTTCAGGAGATCTAAAGGGTAAGTCTGTAATTCAGAGGGTGGTGAATATCTGTCAGAGAAGGTAGTCGAGAGGGATATATAGTTATAATGTTTAAAAGGCATTTGGACAGGTACTTGGATAGGGAAGCTGCGGAGGTATGGGTGCAAATGTAGGGAAATGGGATTCATGTGAATAGGCATCAAGATTGGCATGAATGTGGGTGGGCCAAAAAGGGCCTATTTCAGTTATTTATGCTTCCATGATTCTATAATTTATTGTGCTGCTTTGTGTCTTCCTGCTGGTGGAAAGGCTTTGAGGAATAATGCAAGTCCAGTGGCAAGCTTCTACTCGTGTTCTTGTACGGAGACACTGGGCTACAGCACCAAACACTTTGGCAAAGTTGGAATCTCAAAAAACGATAGAGAGATACAGAGGAGGAGATACTTTGAGAGGGAACACCAGAACCAAGATGCCAGCTAAATATCTGGCTGCCAAGTGTGGAGCAAAAAAAATTGTAGATAATCAAGAGGGTAGAATTAGAAAAGCTGAGATACTGCAGTAGGTTCAATGGTAGAAAGAAGACATTGAGGTGGTGATGGGGTAAGCCATGAAGGAGTCTAAATATGTAGGGAACTTTAAAATTGGGCCATTTCTTAACCATGACTGACTGTACAAAGTGTTAAACAAATCGCAACATCAGCAGCACATGTCAGAATAACCTAAAGTTTGTGAAGAACAGAATGAGAGAAGCCACCAAGACAGTGTCTGCTCAAAAGTTATCAAAGGCTTGAGTGAGCTAAGGTAGAGCTTATGTCAGGACATGTTCTGGTGGTTGAAACAGAAAATCTCAGCATCATGGTGTGAAGTTCAACTTGGGGACCAATATGTCATCAAAGCTGGGAACACACAGGTCTGATAACAGACCAAATTATGATCAGTGCTTTAACTGGGCCAGAAAAAGAATTGTTAAGAGATGTTCTAAACATGAAGGCTTGGGGACACAACAATGACATGAAGGCTTGGGGACACAAAATACTGTGCAGATGCTGGGGTCAAAGCAGCACTCACAACATGCTGGAGGAACTCAGCAGGTCGGGCAGCATCCGTGGAAAAGATCGGTCGACGTTTCGGGCCAGAACCTGATGAAGGGTTCTGGCCCGAAACGTCGGCCGATTTTTTCCATGGATGCTGCCTGACCTGCTGAGTTCCTCCAGCGTGTTATGAATGAAGGTTTGGGGAAAGCTCCAATAATGTCGCATTAGGTAAAAAAGTTGTGTGTACAGGATGTTGTGAAATTATACACTGATGAAAGCTTTGAATTGATAATTTTAGAATATTTTCCTTTTAAATTTGATGGAATTTATCTAATTTCTCATTCAGGCCAGGTAAAGTCATCTCCTGGTTGTACTCCTTTGATAATTTTTTGACTTGGTTCTCCACTATATCTGTGACTTTCTAATTTCACAGAAGTTGCTTTATGTGTATCTAAAAATAATTCATAAAACTCACTGTACAGAATCTTCAGTTTGATTCTCTAAGGGTGTTGTATCTCAGCGAATGAATTCATTACAGTTACATCGTTTCTGATTTCTACTCTAGGAATAGACACAAGGTCTGAAAATTCTCCTGAACGCCTGCTTAGTTTCAAAGGAGATTACAGAAATGTTTGCTAAGAAATGTAGCCTCAGTTGGTGGCTATCCTCCACTGCTAAATTTCTGCCTAATTGAAGCTGATGGTGAATACCAGCTATTGTTGTCAATAGAGGGCAGATGCATTTACACTGGAGCATACCTGGCTTGTATGGAGCCAGTACTTCAGCCTTGGTTTCCTCTTGATCCGTGGAAGGACGAGTCTATAGATGATGTGCTCGCCAACTGTTGCAAAAAGGGAACCAGCAACGCCAATGCAAAGCATCACAAAGAGTCCGGAGAAATGCTTGATACCCATTTGTAAAGTCTGTGGACAGAAAGAAAATTTTACTGTCAACCTTGGTTTAATTACTGCATATATAAGAGATTTGCCATTGTGCATTAATTTGCTGCACCCAAACTTCTACCACTCCAACAAATCCCTTCAAAACAAAGCTTCAGTTACAGTGGTAGCCACCTAACAATGCACGGCTGAAAGAACATGCTGGCTGAATTAAGTTTTAGAGGACGATATAAGATTCGATTATATGCAAAAAAAATATAAGCCCATACGATATAGGAGCAGAATTAGGTCATTTGGCTCATCGAGTCTGCTCCATCATTTCATCATGGTTGATCCATTTTCCCTCTCAGCTCCATTCTCCTATCTTCTCCCTGATAAGACCATAAGATATGGGAGCAGAATTAAGCCATTTGTCCATTGAATTAAGCTATCCGGCCCATCAAGTAAGCCATTTAGCCCATTGTTCCATCCCTATGCTTCCTGAATACTATCACCTCTTGCGAAGTTGAATTGAGCGGCATAGGGGACAACAGGGCTTCACTTCCAGAAGAGCAAAACACCTTTTATGCTCACATTGACCATCAAAACATGGAGGAAGCGTCATGAACTTGCACAGTTCCTGATGATCCTGTAATTTCTGTCTCTGAGGCCGACATGTGAGCAGGCTTTAGGAGGGTAAACCCACAAAAAGCATTCAATCCTGATGGGACACCTGGTCAAGTACTAAAAACCTGTGCTGATCAACAGGCTGGAGAGTTCACTGAGATCTTTAACCTCTCGCATCCGTAGTCTAAGGTAACCAGCTGCTTAAAGCATGCATCAATTATACCAGTGTCTGAGACGAATGTGGAACCTGCCTCCATGATTATTGTCCAGTAGCACTTACAGTACATCCACTCTGATGAAGTGCTTTGAGAGGCTGGTGAAGCAAAATATCAACTCCTGCCTGAGAAGTGACTTTGGATCCACTCCAATTTGCCGACCGGAGCTACAGGTCCACAGCAGGTGCCACCTCATTGGCTTTTCACTCATCCCCGTGAACATTTGGACAGCAAAGATGTATGCAAAAAGATGATCTATATCAACTTCAGCTCAGTGTTCAATGCCATTACCCCCCTCAAAACTAATCAATAAGCTTCAAGACCTCCTTATGCAACTAGATCCTCAATTTCCTCACATGCTGACCCTGGTCAGTTTGGATTGGCTACGACATCTCCTCCACGATCTCCATCAGCACAGAGACATCTCAAGGCTGTGTGCTTACCCACAGCTCTACTGGCTTTACACATATGACTGCGTGTCCAAGCACAGCCTCAATGCCATATTAAAATTTGCTGCTGGCACCACTGTCATAGGCCAGATCAAAGGTGGTGATGATTGGAAATCTGGCTGAGTGGTGCCACAACAACAACCTTTTATTCAATGTCAGCAAGACCAAGGAGCTGATTATTGACTTCATGAGGAGGAAACCAGAGGTCCATGAGGTCCTCATTGGAGAATCTGAGGTGGAGGGGGCAGCAACTTTAAAGTCCTGGGTGTTATTCTTTCAGAGGACTTGTCCTGGGCCCAGCACATAAGTGCAATTATGAAGAAATCATGGCAACCCCTCTACTTCCTTAGGAAACTTCAACAAAATTCTATAGATATGTGGTGGAGAGTATATTGACTGGCTGCACCACAGCCTGGTATGGAAACACCAATGCTCTTGATTGGAAAATCCTACAAAAAGTAGTGGACACAACCCAGTCCATCACAGGAACAGCTCTCGCCACCATTGAGCATATGTATACGAAACATCACAGGAAGGTATCATCTATCATCAGTTACCATGACCCCCTTCACCCAGGACATGCTCTCTTTTCACTTCTGCCATCAGGAAAAAGGTACAGGAGCCTCAGGACTCACACCACCAGGTTCAGGAACAGTTATTACCCCTCAACCATCAGGGTCTTGATCCAAAGGGAATAACTTCATTCAACTTTACTTGCCCCATCATTAAAATGTTCCTACAACCTATGGACTCATTTTTAAGGGCTCTTTATCTCATGTTCTCAATATTTATTGCTTATTTATTTATTATTATTCTTATTTGTTTCTTTTTGTATTTGCACAGTTTGTTGTGGATTTCATTAGGTATTCTAGTTTCCTCCCATCTCTCAAAGACATGCAAATTTGTAGGTTCAGTAGCCACTATAATTTGTGCAGGTGAGTGGTAGAATAGTTTGGGTGGTGGTGGTATGGGAGTTGATGGTAAAATGGGGAGACTAAAATGGAAACAATATAAATAGGTGTTTGATGGTTGGTGTTGATGCATTGAGCCTCAGGGCCCGTTCCTGTATTGTGTAATATCTCTCTCAATTTAGTCAACCAAGCCTGCAGAACCGCAGTAGAAATCACAAAGTGGAAACAGAGATGGAGTGTGCAGAATTACAGATAAATACAAAACAGAACTAGGTAGACATATTGAATAAAAGATACAATATAGAGAAAGGTAGGAAGCAACACATGATCTTGTTTAAAGGAGAGGGCCTATCAACTCATCTAGACCTCTTTAAGCACTTTACAGCCAATAATATTATTTGAAATATAAACACTGTTGTAATGCAGGAAATACCGCAGCCAATTTTGGAACAGAAATCTTCTCCAAGACTAATATGATCATCTGTCTTGGTGATGGTTACTTGAAGAACAATTTTTGGGAAGGACATGGAGGATGCCCCACACCAATCTGTGAAATAGCACCATGGATCTTATACATCCACTAAAGAGAGAAAATGGAACTATACTTTAAATTCTCATTCAAATGACCTAGCTCTCAGCAAATTGCATTTCAGTTTTTTAATGTATAAACATAAGAAAGTCTGCAGATGCTGATAATCCAAAGCAACACACACAAGTATTTTTCCCGTTTCTCGGTTGTAGTTTTAAATTTATACAAAAGGTGGCAGCAAGAGCTCTCCACACTGACCATATATGAACATTATTTTACATGACAGCAATTAATTGATGCAGAGATACAGCTGGCAGCTATAAAGTCAAAGAGTGCAAGTAAATAGATGGTTTGCCCAAGTCAGTGCAGCAGCAGAATTTAATTTTTGCACTTTGCATTGGTAATGAATGCATTCTACAAAATATTGCCACCTGCTATTGAAGAAAACAAATATCTGGCAGAAAAAGTAGAAGAAATTTGGATGTAAGCACATTGAACATTTTTTGCATTATTTAACATGTATATGCATCTCAGTTCATTATAAATGTTCTGCACCCAGGTTCCAGAGCTACATACGAAAATTTTCTGCTGTAACTTTGACCAAAGTAGGTGTAAAGTTTGGTGCCTGTGGGAATTACAAGCAGAAGACTTTTTTTTTTGCTGGGTATCAGGAAGTTGGCCTGGCATAGGGGTGTGGGGGAGCTACTATGGGGAGAAGTTGCCATTTTTATCAACTTGCTTTGAGGTACACTTATTCTGAATTTCTTATTTTAAATGCAATTTTCTGGCATCATCACATTCAAAAAGAAATAAAAAGAGTTTCAGATTGATGAGCTTGAATGAAGGTCATGTGCCAGATGCTGCCTGATCAGCTGATCATTCCCAGCATTAAAATTATTTTGCTTGGAAAAACTCTAAAGCTTGCCTGACTGAAATGTTCATAAATGTGCCACAACTGCTATGCATGTATATAAAACAACATAAATATTTGAAACAGGACTAGGCGATCAGTTCCCTCACACGTCCTTCACCATTTAATAAGATTATGGCTAATCTTTTATTGCAGCACACTTTCCTGTGATAACCCCATGTACCATGTCTCCCGTATCTCTGGCCCCATATACCTTGACTCTGGATAATAGTTAAATAGCTTGTAGTTTCAGTGTTTAGAGTTAAAAGGAAATGGGACATAATTGACAGTTTTCTTTGTTGACAGTACCCTGCCTGTTTATGGTAGGTATGGTATATGTTAGAGAGTCTGTGAGGAAATATAGGATTGACTGGTAGTGGGGAAGTCAGTGCCTACATGGGAGGAATTTCAAGATACTTTACCAAGTACAGGAAATCGCATCCTCTTGTATTTACAGTGCACTAGCTTTTCATTGTTCTCAGAACTGGACTTAAGGATTTTGTGATACTGTGCCATTTACAACCCTGAAGGGCAATACAAAATCTTGACCATTACAATGCCCCAGCTTCATTTGGATCAACTGTATGGGCACTTGCAGCAGGCATTCCAGCATCGGCACACAGCATGAGAACAATTTGCACTGATAATTTGGCTTGGCCAAGCTTTATTTTAGTGACGCAGAAACCTGTTGCTGAGGAGCTACACATATTTTTCATTACAGGATACAGCATCACTAGTAATGCCAGTCCTAATTGGCCTAATACTAAGTAGTATGCTAGGTCATTTCAGAGTTTAAAAGGCAACCTAATCGCTGTAGGCCTTGAAACAAATAAAAGCCAAAGCAGGTAAGGACAGCAGATTTCCAGCCCCTAGTGCATTAACGAGCCTGGTAGGCTTTTAACATCAATATCTTTTCAGTTCTAGATAGATCCATCCCTACCACTGGAAGTATCTGTACGAGATGCTACAAGAAGGCAAGATTTGCCATCAGAGATCCCCAACGAATGGATCATTGCAGCTTTTTGCAGCTACCATCGGGCAGGTAGTACAGACATTTGAGGTTCCATATTATCAAGTTCATGAACAGCTATTTCATTTCTTCCATTATATTTCAGCAATAAATGACAACTTTGATCACTTCACCCTAAAATGGACTTTTTTGTTCTAATTTGTAAAAAATTGTATATAATTTATGCTTTTCTTGCGAATGCTGCTTATGTGATGCTCGGTGCCTGTGATGCAAGTAAGGATTTCATTACATCTATGCATACAAATACTTGTGTATATGACAACAAACCTGACTTTGATAATTTACTTAACTGCTATGATAAAATTTGCACCTGTATCACCATATATTTAATTCGGACCTCTTATTGAATACTCCACATTAAATATTCCTTCCTTTCACTAGTGGAGCACATATCTCCTAAATGTACCATCTAGACTGCATTTACTCATCAAGGTTACTTGGCGTCATCTCTCAAGATATTTTGTATGACCATTGAAGTTTCCAAAATTCACACAGCATCCTAGTTAGGAGATAAATGGCAGATCCTTCGTTGAGCTGGGTCAAAATCCTCAAACTCCCTATCCAGCAGTACTGTTGGAGAACTTTCATTCCAAAGCTTCAGAGGTTTAAAGTGCTGGTTGCTCAGTATGTTCTCAAGGAAAATTAGGAGATGGGCATTAAATTCATTTCTACTAGTAATATCTGCATTGCATGATAATGTCTTAAGGAAGAGTGTAAAATCAATGTTCGTGTCTGAGAACCCATTTTACAACCTTCTAGATTTTTGTCTCCATGAACTTTAACAACACAGCATTGAGGGCTATTAATGGGGTAATGTAGTTACTGGGATGACTATTTTAAAAACAAGAGACCTTGAACTTATATTAGTATCACTGTAAATCCATAAATAACAAGAATGGATGTAATTGAGTTATCGAACTCACTTAGCACTCTATACATAGTGACTTTTTTTCTTAAATTCATAATAATTAGCTGTAACCGCTCTAAGATGTTATGACAGTGGTCAAAGAACGTGAATAGAACAACAACAACTTGTGCATAGCAAGCTCCCGAAGGAATATGAGGTAATAGCAATTCTTTTTAATTCTCGTTGAGAGAAGATGATGATGTTGGTGGGAAGAGTCTGATTTCTCATCTGAAAAGTACCACCTCCAGTAATATAGTAATGCTCCATTGAACTGTGAGTACAAGTTATACTCTCACATCTCTTTAATGAGGGTACTGCAGCCACATTTCTTTCCTGAGCAGATTGGAGAATGCAATCTGAAAATGATTTCCAATTGCAATTAATTAAGCTTAATTCCAGTGGTTGATTCTGCTCTTAAAATCCCATCTATACATTGGTATTGAGTGCTGTATAATTTTGAAATGTGCCTGCCTCACCACAAAATGTCTGTGTGGTATTGAGCACAGGCTGTGCCTGTCAGTAATTTCAAACAGCCTATTAAATATTTTGCAATTCTTTAGATTTAATTCAAGCTGGCTGAGTTTCATTTAATGGGCTGAGATGGATAGACTATATTTTGTTCAAATGCTTTGACTGTCACAGACTAATACACGTGTTTTTTTGTCTACTTGATGTGAAGATCCTTGCAATCCTTGCTACCCTTGTTTTAATCGGGGTGAATAAACTGTACTGAAGCTCTTGTGTGCGAGCAGGATTACTTAGAACCCTCAGGGGCTTGGTGAAAATTCTCTTTTATGAAGTTCAGCTATGCTGTAAATAAAGCAAATCTTGATACTAGCGCAGCTGGAGCTGTGGACTATGTCACTTAGGTCAGGTCCACCTAAGCGTCACACAGACTGAGTTCCGTCCCAGCATACAAGGAAAGTAAGGGCACACAATTGTGGTTTCAGATGTATATGGCACAGTGTTGAGATACCAAGACCATGAAGATACCCTAAACCCTTTCAGGTTTTTAGGAACATGAGAACTTGAAGCTGACTGAACTAGCTCAAGGTTAATTTGCTCTTTACCCATTTTTAGGATGTGAGAATTGGTGGCAAATGTGAGCATTTCTGGCAAGTGTGAGTATTTATTATCCATCTCAACTTGCTCTAGAGGAAGTGATGTTGAGCTGCCTTCATTAAAAATTATTGACCTTCCTTGAAGTTTCTTTAGTAGTTCAGGTAGGAAGGAAACTCCAGCATTTAGACCAGTGATCATAAAGCAAAGGGCATATATTTTCAAGTTCCTGGATGGTGGGGATTCTTAATGATGTATTCCATCTTTGTGAGGGATCACCTTTTGAAGATGTCCTTGGTGGTGGAGAGACTGGTGTCCATGAATTTACAACCCCCTGCAGCATTTTCCAATACAGTGCATTGGTGCCTCCACAACAAATGGTGATATAACCAATTAGAATGCTCTCCACTCTATATAGAATAGTACAGCACAGTACAGGCCCTTCGGCCCACATTGTTGTGCCGACCCTCAAACCCTACCTCCCATATAACCCCCCACCTTAAATTCCTCCATATACCTGTCTAGGAGTCTCTTAAATTTCACTAGTGTATCTGCCTCCACCACTGACTTAGGCAGTGTATTCTACACACCAACCACTCTCTGAGTAAAAAACCTTCCTCTAATATCCCCCTTGAACTTCCCACCCCTTACCTTAAAGCCATGTCCCATTGTTTTGAGCAGTGGTAACCTGGGGAAGAGGCACTGGCTATGCACTCTATCTATTCCCCTTAATATCTTATATACCTCTATCATGTCTCCTCTTATCCTCCTTCTCTCCAAAGAGTAAAGCCCCAGCTCCATTAATCTCTGATCATAATCCATACTCTCTAAACCAGGCAGCATCCTGGTAAATCTCCTCTGTATCCTTTCCAATGCTCCCACATCCTTCCCATAGTGAGGCGACCAGAACTGGACACAGTACTCCAAGTGTGGCCTAACAAGAGTTTTATGGAGCTGCATCATTACCTCGCGACTCTTAAACTCTATCCCTCGACTTATGAAAGCTAACACCCCATAAGCTTTCTCATATCTGCAGAAATTTGCTGAAGTCTTTGGTAACATATTAAATCTCTCCAAACTCCCAATGAAATCTAGCCAATGGCTTGCCATTGTAATAGCATTAAGATGTTGGGCCCATGTGCGCCTGCACTAACAGTCAGCGAGCAGATATATTATCTTCAGTCCACACTGACTGTGGGCTCCCGATGAGAAAGTCGAGGATCTAGTTGCAGAGGGATCTAGCTGCAGAGGGATCTAGCTGCAGAGGGATCTAGCTGAAGCTTGTGGATTAATACTGAGGGGATGATGCTTTGAATGCTGAACTGTAATCAATAAACAGCAGCCAGGCGTAGGTATTGCTGTCATCCGGATGGTTAAAGACCAAGTGGAGATCACGTGAGATTGCATCCACTGCAGATACTTTGAGCCAGTATTGAATACCCCTACCTCTGACCTTATGATAGATAGAAACTGTTGACAAAGCAATTGAAGATGGCTGAGCTTAGAATGATTGTCTGGGGCTGAGATAAAAACACAATCACCCTCCCCCAGGCAACAGTGAATTAAAGTGCTTTTGATTCCCATTGACTAGAGGTTTACTTGGGTTCTACTGTGCTACACACAATGATTAGAGAAAATTTCAGCACTGATAATTCTAACAGCTGACAGTCCTCATTCCTTTGTGGTAGAGAAGTGCACAGACTTATAATCACCTGTGTAAACGTTTGCCTTCTCAATGTGCCCCTCCAGCTTCAAAAAACAGCATCTAGCTATCTATCCTGTCATTCATACTCAGAATATTTTCTGTCCCAATCAGCTTTCTTGGTGTCTCCTTCCTCTCTAACTTGCCATAGGCATTCCTCCTCTTAATGCTGAATCATTCAAAATTACTAAAGTTAATTGAACTAAAGTAATGGAGTCAACATTTTCCAGGCCAGCTACCCCTGCAGATAAGTTGACAGCATAAGAACTCACTTCCTCCTTTAAAGATGTTTTCTTAAATTCACCACTCCAAAAATGCAATGGATCATTTTTGGTCAAAAAGTCAAATTACATTTCTGCTCCAATTATCTGCAATTACATTTTGAACCTCAACAATTAAAATTATAAATAGCACTATTAGCACAATAAAATTTGTGAGCAACGTGGTGAGGTATTATGCTTTAGACTCCATACTTTATTCTAGGATTAAATCCTACTAAAATAATTGTCCTGCTCAAAGGTGCAAAATACAAAAGGCAATATTGGGCTTTCAGCAACCGGAGAACCAATCAACCATTACCATTCTCCATCAGCTTCCATCTGCTAGGTAACTGTTGAAGATGTAACTCCTGCTCTTTTACCTCTGTCTTTCCTTCATTCCAGGCTCCTAAACACTGCATGTGAAACATAGATTTACTTGTACTCCTTTCAATTAAATGCATGGTGTTTATTACTTATGGTGCAACCGTTCTCTGCTAGGGAGACAAAATGCAGGTTTGCTGATTAGTTTGTGGTCACCTTTGTTTAGACTGCAGGGGCAGCACTGGATTTCCACTTGCCTGTCACATTCACCTAATTTTGCTCGACAAAAAAGACCAAGAACACATGGTAATACAGCCAATCCAGACACTGGCATTATTTTACTGTCATGATCTGGATCGGGCGCCCTTAAAATTTACATTCTTTGTGTTACAATCCGGACCGTTGACTCCCTGTTTCGCTTTGGTTCCCTGTTTTCCCGTGTCCCTCGGGCTTGGTGATTAGAGGCAATTTACTCTCGGCTGAACCGGCAGTTTATAAGTCTCCGGCATTCAGCCATTATGCGTGAGAGCGTAAACGAAGTCACCGGAGGTAGTTCAAGCCAATGTCATCTGGCCGGAGCCAACTAAGTTTCTTGCTGGAGCAAGCCCAGTCTCCTCCCGAAGCAAGTGCCAGCAAGCCACCTTCCCTTGTCAGAGCAGGTCAGTCAAAGTTAACCCACCGGGTGAGTCAAGAGCTCGCCGCAGCTTGGAGCGTACTTGTGCCCAGTTAAAGTTCTGTCCATCATTGTGTGGTCTCCGTATCCATGTCCTGCGTCTAAAAGGGGTCCCGGCCCTGTATCCTGGAAGGGTCCTGACCCTGTGTCAAGAAGAGTCTCATTTCCATCTAAGGAGGATACCCGGCTCAGTGTTTTATGTAACACACATCAAAGTTGCTGGTGAACGCAGCAGGCCAGGCAGCATCTCTAGTAAGAGGTACAGTCGATGTTTCAGGCCGAGACCCTTCGTCAGGACTAACTGAAGGAAGAGATAGTAAGAGATTTGAAAGTGGGAGGGGGAGGGGGAGATCCGAAATGATAGGAGAAGACAGGAGGGGGAGGGATGGAGCCAAGAGCTGGACAGTTGATTGGCAAAAGGGATACGAGAGGATCATGGGACAGGAGGCCTAGGGAGAAAGAAAGGGGGGGGGTGAAGCCCAGAGGATGGGCAAGGAGGTTCAGTAAGAGGGACAGAGGGAGAAAAAGGAGAGAGAGAAAAAGAATGTGTGTATATAAATAAATAACGGATGGGGTGCGAGGGGGAGGTGGGGCATTAGCGGAAGTTAGCGAAGTCAATGTTCAAGAAACACACATCAAAGTTGCTGGTGAACGCAGCAGGCCAGGCAGCATCTCTAGGAAGAGGTATAGTCGACGTTTCAGGCTGAGACCCTTCGTCAGGACTAACTGAAGGAAGAGTGAGTAAGAGATTTGAAAGTTGGAGGGGGAGGGGGAGATCCAAAATGATAGGAGAAGACAGGAGGGGGAGGGATAGAGCCGAGAGCTGGACAGGTGATAGGCAAAAGGGGATACGAGAGGATCATGGGACAGGAGGTCCGGGAAGAAAGACAAGGCGGGGGGGGGGGTGGACCCAGAGGATGGGCAAGAGGTATATTCAGAGGGACAGAGGGAGAAAAAGGAGAGTGAGAGAAAGAATGTGTGTATAAAAATAAGTAACAGACGGGGTATGAGGGGGATGTAGGGCATTAGCAGAAGTTAGAGAAGTCGATGTTCATGCCATCAGGTTGGAGACTACCCAGACAGAATATAAGGTGTTGTTCCTCCAACCTGAGTGTGGCTTCATCTTTACAGTAGAGGAGGCCGTGGATAGACATGTCAGAATGGGAATGGGATGTGGAATTAAAATGTGTGGCCACTGGGAGATCCTGCTTTCTCTGGCGGACAGAGCGTAGGTGTTCAGCAAAGTGGTCTCCCAGTCTGCGTCGGGTCTCGCCAATATATAAAAGGCCACATGGGGAGCACCGGACGCAGTATATCACCCCAGTGGACTCACAGGTGAAGTGTCGCCTCACCTGGAAGGACTGTTTGGGGCCCTGAATGGTGGTAAGGGAGGAAGTGTAAGGGCATGTGTAGCACTTGTTCCGCTTACACGGATAAGTGCCAGGATGGAGATCAGTGGGGAGGGATGGGGGATAGCCTCCAACCTGATGGCATGAACATCGACTTCTCTAACTTCCGCTAATGCCCCACTTCCCCCTTGTACCCCATCTGTTACTTATGTGTGTTGCTTGAATTTCCAGCATCTGCAGAATTCCTGTTGTCAGTGTTTTATGTCCTGTGTATGAGTCTGTCCCGTGAATAAGAAGAGTCCCTGGCTCCAGGGGTTTCAAGTATCAAGTCCTGGCTCTGGAGGTTTCAAGTATCAAGTCCTGGCTCTGGAGGTTTCAAGTATCGAGTCCTGGCTCCGAGGTCCGTGTTCCAAGTCCTGGCTCCGAGGTCGGTGTTCCGAGTCCTAGCCCAGACCCTTAGTCCCAGCCTAGTCCAGTGCCGGAGTCCTTGTCCGTTACGCTATTCCTGCTTCTGCTTTGCTCTCCTTGTAACAAGCAATAAACTCAAATTTAGTTAACCTCACAAGACATGTTTGTGCCTTGCATTTGGGTCCACCCTTGCTCCTCACCTTGTGGCACTTACACTATTAACTTCATCAACACTCAGAACCATGTCGGCAACAGAAAACATATTTCAAGAGAATTGGTGGTGAAGCTCTCAGTGCCAAAGCCTCAGAAATAACCCAGTGCCCTCTCATACAATTGGAGCCACATGTTATTCACACCATATGGAGAGCACTGACATCCAGCCTAATTAGCTCCTGTGAAGAGATTCTTGCTTTCTTCATCAGAAAACACCAGGATTGATTTGATGAAAATGACTAGAACAGCTAGTGCAAGCATCTTGGTATGGAAGCTTTGCCTCATTTCAAGAAAAGAAACAACTCTAGAAGCAACCAAAGGCCGCGGTCTAATAGAAAATAAGTGACCTAAATAACAAGTGGGTGGAAAGAGAGCAAACAATCCAGAACTTTACTAACAACCATGACATTCTTGGAACGTCAGCATTGTCAAGGCTATCTACAGACTAAATATCCAAATGCCCACCCTCCGCGAGCCAAAGATGGACGTGAACTTATCTAGGGGAGAGAGGCATTCAGAGCCCATTGTAAAGAACAGTTCACAGCATACAGTGATCTCCTCATCTGTCTTTGACATGAGTACCCTTGACTTCCCAAGCCACATTTCAGTTTGTTACATACAGACAAGGCATTGAAAAGTGACTATGCCAACTGAAAAGCAACAAACCCCCCAGAGCACATGCCATACACACACAAAATACTGGAGGAATTCGGCATGTCAGGCAGCAACTAAGGTGGGAAGTAAGCAGTTGATGTTTCAAGCTGAGGCCCTTACTCGGGACTGGAATGGAAGGGGAAGAAGCCAGAATAAGAAGGTGGGTGCAGAGGAAGGAGTACAAGCTGGCAGATGATAGGTGAAACCAACTGAGGACGGGGAATAAAGTGAGAAGCTGATAGATGACAGGTGAAAGAGATAAAGGGATGAAGAGGAAGGAATTGGATAGGAGAGGAGAGTGGACCATGGGGAAAGAGAAAGAGGAGGGGCTCCAGAGGGAGATGATGGGCAGGTGAGGAGAAGAGGAGTGACAGGAGAGCCAGAATGGGGAATGAGAAAAGAAAAAAGAAAGAATGGTGCGGGGGGGGGGGGCTGGGGCAAAATTACTGGAAATTAAAGAAAGATGAACAGAGCAGATGGCATTCCGTCATTAGTGCTACAACTTGCCAAAAAGGAATGTTGGTCACACACCACAATCTCTTTGTCTACTTCTGGGATGAGGATGAGCGACCTGGTAATTCCAAAACGGTGCCACCATGACTGTCTTTAAGAAAGGTGGCATCTTGTATTTACAGAGATGTCTCTCTGCTACGTGCCACAGGGAAAGTCACCATCAAGTTCTTCTTCAATCAACTCCTCCTCGAACTCAAGTTGCTGGTCCATGAATATAATGTAGATTCCTCCCTTCTAAAGGCACTGTTCACCATACCTCAACAAGAGAAGTGCCGGATGCAACATCAACTGCTATATATGACATCTTTTGAATAGCACTTCATTTTCTGATTGTGCACATTTCTGCTTTTTGGATTTTGCACTGACTTTAACAATGTCAGAAAATGCATCGTTTAGCTTTTTTTGGATTGCAATATTCTACAATATTTAATTTTGCTATTACAGATTCTAATTCAGTGTTTTTATTTGTTTCTCTGGTGAATTGATATTGACTCCTTCCATCCCCTTGCACACTGTCTCTGTTATGATTTAATCTCACCTGTTTCACCCAAATGTGAAATTTCACTTTCATTTCATTCTTTCTCACCCCATCAACTGTCTCTGCATTTTAATATATAATGAAAGGTCATGAAATTGAAACATTACCTTTGTTCCTGTCATTACAATGATAACATTATAATAAGTATTGGAGCTATTAGTGACACTCAAAACCAATAAATCTTCAGGAATTGATTCCTGCACCTCAGCATCATCCATTAGAAAAGAATCATACAAATGTACAGTCAACATGATTTGTGGAAGGGAAATCATCTTTCACAATCTGTTAGGTTCTTTGGGCTGTAACCAAAAGGATAGATAAGGAGGAACAAATGGATTTAATATATTTGGATTTTCAGAAGGCCTTCATAAAGTGCCACAGAATAGGTTATCGAACAAAATTAAAGCACATGTTCTGTTATACTGATATAGACTAGGAATTGGAATAAATGGGTCATTTTCAGGTTGAGAGACAACGGCTAGTGGGATGCAACAGGGATTTGTGCTGTATGTAATCTACACCAAGATTTGGATGAGGGGACCAAGTGTGATATATCCAAGTTTACTGATGATACAAAACTTGGTGACGGTAACAGGTAATGAGGAGAATGTAGACAGATTTAGAGGGATTATAGGCACGTTAAGAAAATGAGAGGCATCATGAATGATGGAAAGCAATTTAGTAATAGGAAAAGGTCATCAGCTTTAGTATAGAAATAAATGGAAAAATGGACTATATTTTACATGGCGATAGACCAGAAGTTGTCAGTATTCAGAGGGACCTGGGTGTCCTTATTCAGAAGTCACTGAAAGTTAACATGCAGGAATAGCAAGCAATTGGAAAGGAAATGATCATTTGTACATTAAAAAGCAAAGAAATAAAGAAGATTATATATATTATTGAATTTATATTTGGCTCTTGTGCATTTACACTGGAAATTTTATGTATTGGTCTCTTCCCTATTTACAATGTCTCAGTAGATTGATTCCTGGGATGAGGAGAGATTAAGTAGTTCTAGTCTCTATTCTGAGTTTGCAGGATTTCATTGAAGTAGTGAACATTGTTGTACGGCTTTCTAAGTTTGTCACAGAGCTGAAGATGAGTTGAGGAGTCTCTGATTAGGGAGATGGCTATTCAAGACTAAGACCTTTTCAGCTACATGGTAGTGAATTTTTGGATTCTCTATCCAAACAAGCTATGGAAGCTGTGTATTTTATAATGAAGACTGCTTAGAGTAAAGATTGCGTATGTAAGGAGTTTCTTCTTTTATGTTACTGCTAAGGCTAATAAAAATGGCTTCTTTGTTATGTTAACTGCTGAGAAAGTTCTCTCTCGCAGCTTGTTCGAGTTATAATTACTGATAAGAGAATTGTATTTATTTGCTAACCAATTAGGATAGATGTTATTCTTTCTTGTGTGTCTGTAAGCTATTGTTTTCATGGGCTTTGGGGCAGAAGGCAAATGGGGACAGAGAGAGGAGACACGATGCTGTAAGCTGGGCGACGGGACGGACCCTGAGCGGGAGTCCAAGGCCCAGGGTTTTCGGGAGGACAACTGAAGAGAAAGCATGCACTCTGGTCAACCACCGTGGTTGGTCCCAGGCGGCGGGTCGAGGGGGTCGAAGGGGATCGAATGGTGGAAAGAAGACTCGGTTAATTGAGCTCCAACTGTTGTGCACGAAGTGGTTGAAATTTGATAAGTTTGGCACCTTTTACTTTCCTTTGATATTTTATCTCCATTAATTACATAGTTCCAGTAAGATCTATAAAGTGTAATCATTTAATCGCATATGGTGTATTGTCTGTTATTTGGCGGGGTGGGGAACATCACACAGCATCCACACAAACCTGATTACCCAGTTTGGCGGGACTGAAGGCTGCTCTCCCTTGACGAAAGTGAGCTGAGCGAGCCTGAGGCTTACCAGGGGGCTACATTGTGGGGTTACTCGTCCTGAATATGGATTTTTGGTAGGAAGCTTTGTGATCAGCCTGTTTAAATTATGCATGCGGCGGGGACAAAAAGCTGGTGTGCCTCTGTGGAATTGCTGGTTACTACTGCAGGCGAGTTGGGTGGGGTGGCTGCTGGTACCCTGGATGTCTTTGTTCGAGTTCAGACTAGCGCTGATGAGTTGGTGGTGGGACTGCCAGTGTCTATTGGTGCCCTAGGTGAGGCGGGGCCATGGGCTGTCCATACTGTTAGGAGAGAGAGGAAAGAGTGGTCTGATTCGGAGGCAGTGTCCGCGAATAAATGTTCCAGCTATGGCAGGCTCCGCCTGGCTTTTGGGATAATGTCCACCCCTAACATGGCGGAGGTGTACTAGACATGGGTAGAGCGGATCTCTCAATAGTTAGATGAGTGGCAGTGCTCAGTTGAGGGAGAGTGACAGGGATTAGTTGAAAGTTTGAGTAGGCGGGCTGGTGACGGTGTTGGAACTGTCAGGGTCAAATACCCCATAGTGACAGCTGCTAGTTATCAGAAAGCAGGGCAAAATGCGTCTGGTTCGACTGGAAGTAAAATGCAGTGCCTGGGGGGCTTTCCATACCTGTGTCAGGAGATTAGGGAAAAGCTTTCAGTGTATCTTCTCTGGCTAAGGGGGCAGCTAAGTTGCTTGCAGTGCCAGGGGAGTCATTTAAGGGAATCAGCCCCTCCTTCAGTTGTTCAACTGATCAAAAATGTGTCGGGAAACTTAGTGGAGGCCCAGTGGGGGAACGGCTTGGGGTCTCTGGGGGAGCACATTCCCAGCAATGTACTAACGAACTTCTGAAGATAAAAGACCCTATTCCTGATGGCTTAGAGGGACCATGTGTGTCGTTACGGATAGATGGAAGCTATGCTGAAGCTATCCTCGACACCGGGGAGCAGGTCAAGTTGTTGCTCACCTTTGGGAATCCAACAAACAACACTGACTGTACTTGAGCAGTTTGCTTGAACAGGGAATTGGAAACACACTGTCTTCAATAAAATGCAATCCAGCTCATCTGCTCACGTCCACTACATTCTCTCCTTGGAAACTGAAGGTCAAGGGGTCAATACACAGTTCAAGGACTCTGCTCTGTTAGACGAACTGTCCTACAAAAGTGATTTTAATTTGCTCTGACAGGTGAATCCAGAAGACCTCAAGGAAATATCTCAAAGAATTGCAGGCGAGGTTTTGCTGATACCCTGAGTGATATGAATCCCTTGAGCATTATCTCTAGGACCGATGCTATGGTTCTAGTCACGTAAGTGTATGTAAGCCGACAGATGCTTCTCCAATACTATAATAGTGATTGCACCTCTGAGCTGCTTCATTGGCTTTCAAGTGCTAAGGTAATAGGGAATGAGTTTTGGATGAAAGATTGTTATCTCCTGAGATTTTAACATGCACTCCTCTGTTGGATGTGTGTGTGTGTGTGTGTGTGTGTGTGTGTATATGTGTAAGTCAGTAAGCTCAAGGGTAATAAGTGAGTGGGATATGATGAAAATTAGGAGAGGATGAGCATAATTTTTAGATGGCATTCTAGATCTTTGGCATCTAGCAATTAGATTGGTCATTGCTGTAATTGAATGATTGGTCTCAGTGAACTCTTTAAATTAAATTTAATGCATTAGCCCACTTAAGCTATGTAGAGGTATCACTGTTGGTGCTGAATGAAGAATTTACCAGATATACATTGACCAGCCATAGTATGAAAAGACCTCCAATTTTCAGAATGATGCTATTAAACACCAATGGGATAACATAATTTATAGAAGCATATAATTGATATTTGGAATCTGGTGGCCATTCAGTCTATTAGAGCCATGTCACCTTTTAGCGAAGCCAATTCACTTTCCCTCAAGGCCTGTTTATACTTCTGCGTAGGCTCTACGCAGTAGCCTATGCAAGTGGCCTATGCCATTGTGAGCATTTATTTTTCTGCGTTGGTGTGACTGCGTTGCTCTGCAATTCACCACCAAAACGCTAGTTGGTGGTGGGGTTTCTATGCCACTGTGTTGAGTTTCTTTGTGTACTTAAAACAATGGCAACTGAAACTGAACGCGTCATGTTGGAGTTGGAGCTAATAAATGTTGAACAAGAGTTACTTTTATTGAAATTACTGCAATGCAGAAAAGAGAGATGACATGGGAGGAGATGGTGTGTACGACCATTGAACAGATTGAGGCAGAAGGAGGGTGAATTTTCTGTGCTTGTCTGGCCACTGAGAGATATGGACGAGGAAGTGCATTTCAAATATTTCAGATGTCGGCAGGTAGATTTGATGATTTGATGAGAAGAAGCAAACGGAAATGCGATGCTACCAAGCAGACCAGACACAATAGCAGTCTGCGTCGCTGCGACGCATAGTTACATCTTTGGGGAGCTGTGCGTCAGGCTACGGTGTAGGGTACGCAGCTACGCCATACCTACAGCGTAGATTTGATGCAGAAGTATAAATTGGCCTTTTTTTCTCTGCTCCTTTCCCAAAACCCATAGAACACTTTTTTCTTTGAGTATTTATCCAATTCTTTTTTTAAACCACAATAAAATTTTTCCCACTCCTTCTCAGGAAGTGAAATACAGATTAGAGCTGTTGGCTGCATGGAGAAAGCTCTTCTGCATGTGACCTGTGGTTCTTTTGTTGTGGTTCTTATATTTGGGTCCCTAGTTTTTGCCCTTCCCATCAGTGAACAAGCTTCTCCTTATTAATTTTGTCTATACTTTCAATACTCCTTTCAAAACATCACTCCAGCATAATGGAGGTAACAACACAAGGGGTCACAAAGGAGGAGAAGTAGACAAAAATGGGCCAACACTCCATGATCATTTCAATGCAGAAAATCTGCTAGATTCACCAGACTTATGAAGGTGATCAAAGGTCTAAGTAATTGAGAGGTATATTGTGGTTGCTTCATTCCTTATCCACAACTCAGGTTATTAATTTGGAGAGTAGTGGGAGTTTCTAATTGGTGATAACTATTGAGGACTTTGATGTATTCCTGGTATGGGTATGTCTTGAGTCCAATTGAGAAATAAATTTAGCAACCATATAAATACAATAAGATTGAAATTCTATTTTAGTGGAAATAACTAAGGCAATTTATAGGAATGAAAACTAACAGAAAAGTTCTCCTCTCAAAAATATCAACAAATCTAAATTATACTTGGATAATATACTTGAAGGAAATACTGCTGAGATTATAGAAGAGATATTAGAAATAAACAAAATGCAAAAATTCTAAAAATCTTAAAATCTCTTCTGAGGTTCCATAGTTGCGAGATTATTGTTTTCATTTCAAAGTGATTGTTCAGCATTGATAGTCACCTTTTATACCATGAACAACTTATTTATTCATAGACTTAGCAGACCCAACATGTTTAGTCATTTTACCTGGAATGCAGTAGACTGTAGCAGAAATTCAAACTGCTTTAGCTTAATGCCAACCTGTCAGTCAAGGCTGCAACAGAGTTCCCTGTACAGGAGGAATTATCTCTGAAAGAAGCCAGCTCCCTACTGCCTCACAAAGCACACGATGTACGATCAACCTCCTCCCAGACACCACCCCTCCCCGAGGCCATCTCTTCTTCCTCTCCCCTCCTGAGACCCAGGCCATGAATGACTACATCACCAAAGCACTACAGCATGGCTTCAGCTAAACATCCCAGTCCTCAGAAGATGCAGGATTCTTCTTTGTCTGAAAGAAAAATGGGGGCCTCCATCCCTGCACTGAATACCATGGACTCAATAAAATCACCATTAAGAACCTTCGCCCTCTCTCCTTGATGAATAGCACATTCAAACCACTACACAGAGCACAGATTTTCACCAAACTGGATCTATGGATCACGTACAACCTGATCTGCATCCGCTAGTGAGATGAGTGGAAGATGACATTTATAACACCCATTGGCCACTATGAATATTTGACGATGCTTTGCAGACTCTCCAACAGTCTGGTCATTTAGTGTTCATCAATGAGGACCTTCAAGACATGCTACACAGGTATGTGTTCGTCTACTTCGACAAGATTCTCATCTTTTCCAATGACCCCCAAGACCATATCTGTCACCTCCTTCCTGGGTTGCGTCCTTTCACCCCAATACATAATCAGAGAAGCAGAAAAAGTGTGTGACATCGTTTAATGGCCTCAACCATGCTCACTCAAAGAGCTACAGCACTTCACCAACTTCTCCCTGTAGTTTCATCTACAGCCAAATTGCTGCCACTCTTACCCCCCTCACCAAAACACTCACCTCATGGATAACCTGGTCTGCTGCTGTAGACTACTCTTTCAAGGATCTTGAGAGATGCTTCAGCACCGCTCCCATTCTACCCCATCTGAACCCCTCAGGACCTTTTGTGGTTGAGGTGGATGCATCTGACATGGGCACTAGGGCCACCCCTCCCAGCAAGGACCAGATTGGAAGGCACACTCTTGTGCCTTCTTTTCGCACAAGTTCAATTCTACATGGTGCCATATGGAGTAGGAGACAGGGAGCTATTCACCATTAAATGGGCCTTTGAGGAATGTTGACATTGGCTGATGGGAAGCACTGAGCCTTTCCTGATCTGGACTGACCACCAGATCCTCATAGCTATACAACAGACACACCAACTCAACCCACGTCGTGGTCGCTTGGTCCTCTTCATTGAACAGTGCAACTTTACCATCTCCTACTGACCCAGCTCCAAGAACTCTAAAGTGGATGCCTAATCATGGCAGTTTGATCCAGGTGAAATGAAGATCAACCCTTAGCCCATCATTCAATCCTTGCAGATCCTCACCCTGATTGTCTGGGATATTGAGAATCAGATCCGCCAGGCCCTACAGAATAAGCCTGCTCCAGCTATCTGCACGCTAAGGCACTCCAAAGGGCCCACTTCTCAAACCTCTTCAGGCACATGGCAGATGCTGCATTTTCTGTGACGATGGCAGTTCATTGCTGTCTCCCCTCAATCTGCCCGATTCAGTTCCTTCAACCAGTGGCCCTCTGTGTTCCTGCAGACCCTGCTGGTTCTTTAATGCCCATAGTCCCATAGTGCCATGGATTTCATTATGGGTTTGCCACCTTCTGACGGGGCCATAGTGACCATAACAGTGGTGGGACTGGTTCTCCAAGGAGGTCCACTTTATTGCTCTCCACAATATTCCATCAGCCACTGAGTCAGCGGATCTGGTTCTCCAACATATGGTTCACCTCCAGAGTTTCCCTCAGGACATCATGTCAGACTGGAAACCACAATTCATTCCCCACTTTTAGTGAACCTTCTGTCCCTTCTCTGCACTTCAGTGGGTTTCACCTCTGGCTATCATCTGCATGCCAATGGTCAATCAGAAAGAGCCAATCAGAAAATGGAGAAGTTTCTGCTGTGCTTTGCTACCTCTAACTCTTTCACATGGAAGATGTATCTGCTCTGGGCTGACTTATCTCACGATCTACACAGCTCCTTTGCCACAGATATGTCATCCTTTGAAGTTCTTCATGGCAACTAATGCTTGTTGTTCCCCGCAGAGGAGACTATGGTAGCGGTCTCATTCTGGTTCAAGGTCCTGGTTCGTTGATGCTGGAAGATTTGGAAGAGGGCACAGAGGGCCATTCTAGCTGCTAATTGCACTTGTTGTAACCAGGCTAACCACCAACAGCACCCATCCAAACTATTTTAACCCGGGGACCATGTCTGTCTGTCTACCCGAGATCTGTCCCTGTGCATTGTCTCCTGCAAGCTCTTACCCCAATTAATTGATCCATTTAAGATGCTATCTTGACGAGGCTGCTGGGTTCAAGTTGCTTCCCTCGCTTGGTCCTGATGCTCTCAGAGATGTGATCAAAATTTTGTGATTTATGGATTGGACTGCAGTGCATATTAGCCTCTTTCAGTTCTATGTATTTTTTTGTGTTCACGTCCATTCTTTGTAATTGGCAATTGGCGAGCAGGGTGTTTGGGTGATCAGGTGGTTTTGTGCAAGGAAGAGGTTGTGGGGGTGGGGTTGGGATTTGTGAGTTTTTGTTTTTTTTTTCATGCTGGGGGGTTGATTGATGTCTTTCTTTCAAATACTTATGGTTTCTATATTTTATGGCTATCTGGAGAAGACAAATCTCAAAGTTGTATTCTGCATACATACTTTGATAATAAAATGAACCTTTGAATCTAGTCACTTCCAGAAGAAAATCTGCAGATGGTGGAAATCCAAATGCTGGAGGAATTCAGCAGGTCAGGCAGCATCTACGGAGAAGAGTAAACAGTGGACGTTTTGTCCCTTCTTCAGGACTGAAATGGAAGGGGGGAGATGCCTGAATTAGAAGGTGAGGAGACAGAAGAGAGGCTAGCTGGAAGGTGATGGTGAAGCCAGGTGGGTGGGAAAAGTCACAAGGGCTGGAGAAGAAAGAATCTGACAGGAGATGATAGTGGACCATAGGAGAAAGGGAAGGAGAAAGTGACAGGGGGGAAAGTAATAGCCAGGTGAGAAGAAGTAAAAAGTCAAAGTGGGGAACAGAAGAAGTATATCAACCCAGCCGACTCACAGGTGAAATGTTGCGTCACCTGGAAGGACTGTTTGGGGCCCTGAATGGTGGTAAGGGAGGAAGTGTAAGGGCATGTGTAGCACTTATTCCGCTTACACGGATAAGTGCCAGGAGGGAGATCAGTGGGGAGGGATGGGGGGGACGAATGGACAAGCGAGTTGCGTAGGGAGCGATCCCTGTGGAATGCAGGGGGGGGGAGGGAAAGATGTGCTTAGTGGTGGGATCCCGTTGGAGGTGGCGGAAGTTACGGAGAATATGTTGAACCTGGAGGCTGGTGGGGTGGTAGGTGAGGACCGGGGGAACCCTATTCCTAGTGGGGTGGCAGGAGGATGGAGTGAGAGCAGATGTACGTGAAATGGGGGAGATGCGTTTAAGAGCAGAGTTGATAGTGGAGGAAGGGAAGCCCCTTTCTTTAAAAAAAGAAGACATCTCCCTCGTCCTAGAATGAAAAGCCTCATCCTGAGAGCAGATGCGGCGGAGACAGAGGAATTGCGAGAAGGGGATGGCGTTTTTGCAAGAGACAGGGTGAGAAGAGGAATAGTCCAGATAGCTGTGAGAGTCAGTAGGCTTATAGTAGACATCAGTGGATAAGCTATCTCCAGAGATAGAGACAGAAAGATCTAGAAAGGGGAGGGAGGTGTCGGAAATGGACCAGGTAAACTTGAGGGCAGGGTGAAAGTTGGAGGCAAAGTTAATAAAGTCAACGAGCTCTGCATGCGTGCAGGAAGTAGCGCCAATGCAGTCGTCGATGTAGCTTTACTGAACTGCGTCTGGTGCTCCCGATGTGGCCTTTTATATATTGGCGAGACCCGACCCAGACTGGGAGACCGCTTTACTGAACACCTACACTCTGTCCGCCAGAGAAAGCAGGATCTCCCAGTGGCCACACATTTTAATTCCACATCCCATTCCCATTCTGACATGTCTATCCACGGCCTCCTCTACTGTAAAGATGAAGCCACACTCAGGTTGGAGGAACAACACCTTACATTCCGTCTGGGTAGCCTCCAACCTGATGGCATGAACATCGACTTCTCTAACTTCCGCTAATGCCCCATCTCCCCCTCGTACCCCATCCGTTATTTATTTTTATACACACATTCTTTCTCTCACTCTCCTTTTTCTCCCTCTGTCCCTCTGAATATACCCCTTGCCCATCCTCTGGGTCCACCCCCCTCCTTGTCTTTCTTCCCGGACCTCCTGTCCCATGATCCTCTTGTATCCCTTTTGCCTATCACCTGTCCAGCTCTTGGCTCCATCCCTCCCCCTCCTGTCTTCTTCTATCATTTTGGATTTCCCCTCCCCCTCCAACTTTCAAATCCCTTACTCACTCTTCCTTCAGTTAGTCCTGACGAAGGGTCTCAGCCTGAAACGTCGACCGCACCTCTTCCTAGAGATGCTGCCTGGCCTGCTGTGTTCACCAGCACCTTTTACGTGTGCTGCTTGAATTTCCAGCATCTGCAGAATTCCTGTTGTTTAGGTTTATAAAAGATGTTGGTTGACAGTTTGTCTCCAGAGATGGAGACAAGAGAGATCAAGAAAGAGGAGGAAGATGTCAGAAATGACCCAAGTGGATTTGTCAGAGTGGAATTTAGGGGCAAGAATGATGAAATTGCCAAGGTCAGCATGGGTGCATGAAGCAGTGTCAAAGCAGTCATCAATGTAGTGGAGGAAGAGTTGGGAGTATAACTGGGGAAGGATTCGAACATAGACTGTTCTACATAGCAATCAATTTCCTTCCACCACCACACTCCTCTGTCTGACAGAACTGGTCCTCATCCTGAAAAAATTTTCCTTCAGCTCCTCCCACATTCTCCAAACCCAAGGGATAGCCATGACAACTTACATGGGCCCAAGCTACACCTGCCTTTTTTTCAGCTATGTTCTCAGGACATGACTCACCCTATCTTCCCACTGTACTAATAGTGATTGAGTCCCTTTTGTTCTTATCCTACCACCCCATCTGCTTCTGCATCCAACACATTATCTGTCACAACATCTGCCATCTCCAAAGGGACCCTACCATTAAACATATCTTTACCTTCCCTCTCCACTTTCCATTAGGATCACTTCCTCCATTTGTCTCTCCCCACTTATCTCCCTTCAGGCACTTATTCCTTCAAGCTGCCAAGTGCTACGCCTGCCCATACCCCTCCTCTCTCACCTCAACTCCGAGCCCCAAGCAGTCCTTCTAGGTGAGGTAACACATCACCTGCAAATCTGATAGGTCGTCTACTGTGTCCAGTGCACTTGATGCAGACTCCTCTACATGATGAGACCCATCGTAAACTGAGGACCCTTCGTCAAGCACCTCAGTGGTATCATACACAAGTAAGACTTCCTGGTGGCCTAACATTTTAATTCTGATTCCCATTCCCATTCAGACACATGGACACATAGCCTCTTCTTGTGCCAAGATGAGACCACAGTCAGGGTGGAGAAGCAGCACCATTTATTCTGTCTAGGGACCCTCCAACCTGATGGCATGAATATTGATTTCTTGTACTGGTGAACAAATTCCACCCCCCAATTCCTCTATTCCTCACTCTGACATTTTACTTCTTCTCACTCTTCTAACCTGCCTATTACTTCCTCCTGGGTCCCCTCCTCCTTTGCTTTCTCCTATTGTCCACTCTCCTCTCCTATCAGATTCCTTCTTCATCCCCTGACCTTTCCCACCTACCTGGTTTCACCTATCACCTTCCAGCCAGTCTCCTGCCCCACCTCTCCCCCATGTTTAATTCAGGCATCTTCCCCACTTCCATCTCAGTTCTGAAGAGGAGTCTCGGCGGGAAATGACGACTGCTTACTTTTTTCCATAGATGCTGCCTGACCTGCTGAGATTTTCAAGCATTTAGTGTGTGTTGCTTAACCTAGTCACTTACCAGCTCCAGCTGCCACTGTCCCTCAGGATCACACCTACCTTCCATGTGTCCTACTTCAAGCCTGTTGTCCATGGACCACTCAACCACCTAAGCCTGCACCTTTGGAACAAAGGATGGTAGAAGGTGGACAAGCGAACACGGTTCACTGTTTGATGGATTCATGTCACCTTGGATGGGGTGTGCAGAGCCTGGTCAACTGGGAAGCGGGAGGTCTTGAGTGCAGACTATTTTCATCATGGATCCATTTTTCACTGAGGAGTTCTACCGGACTCATCTGGTTTGTCATAGACCATCAGGTGCTGACCATGGGGGAGTAGGGGTGCTGTCAAACTTGTACAAGCAAGCACCTCACAGTCTCCACCCTGCTAACAGAAATCACCTGCCACTTGCTTCCAACATATATCCTGCAACCTATTTAAACCCAGCCCTCATTCACATTCCTTTGTTCACCCATCAAACCAGCCAGCCTCAACCAGTTGCTCTTAGCCTTCAGTTAGCTTGTTTCCTTATTGTGTTGAGTATCTGTTCTCCTCTACTGTGGCCCATTATAGCTTGCTAGTTTGCAGTTTATTAGTTACATATCATATATTGCTAAATCGTCTCTGCTGCTCTGCTTCTGGGTCAAACTTCTTCTGACAGTCTCCGCTCTCATACTCTTGTCCACTTGCAAATCAATGTATGATGCACCTTTTCTATTCTGTCGTGGACCAATATGTCAACTTTCCTAGGGTTACCTTACCTGGTACAAACACACCTCTTTGTTTCTGGACACTAGCACATTATATTACCTACCTTTGAAGAAATACCCATTTTTTTTCTAACAAAATGAATGATCACAAAGAGTAATAATTTTTTTCTCTGACATGTTAGGTCCCTATCTTTTGGATGAATAATGAAAAGGAAATTCCAGTCTTTCGGAGTGGCTGCCACAGATGTACTAATATTACCAACCCTTCTGCAATAATTAATAATGTCTTTTGAGCACGGCACACTGATTAATCTCAAAAATATTACTCACCTCAGTCACAGTAAAGCTTCTTTTTCCACATGGCACAACTTTATACCATTTGTCATGAAGCACATCCATAAAGCCGTCAGACTTGTACTGGCTAATTAATTCCGAAATGTTTGATGTCAATGGGGAATTCTGCAAAAGGCCAATTCCATACCCTAGGAATAGGAATCACCAAAGAAAGCAGGAAAATTAGTTGCTATGTGATTTCTGGCACTGTGAGTGAATCATCACTGTGAAGATATTGAGGAAATAAATCAGTAATAATGCCCAAGAGAACAGTTATTTCAATGGATCAGGGAATACATGATAACTGAGTAATTACGCAGCGGCAATTACATTCAGACAATGCAACTGTGCAGCTCACCATGAGAGAAAGGCTACAGCAATTTCCTATTATTATCTTATACTGAGATGAGAAATTCCTTATGGAAGCAGAGTAGGTGGCAAAGATAGTTAAGAAGCCACAAGGCATGCCTACTTCTATTGACTGAGATCCAGAACAAAAGAGAAGGGCTGTCACTCTAAATTACTTGACTAATAATCGAGACGGCGGGACCAAATATCCAGATACCTGAGTTCAAATCGCGTGAGAGTTCAGGACTTTAAATTCAGCCAATGTTCTGAAGAGGAAAAAATCCAGGAGTAAAACTGACTATGGAACTACTACAGAGTGTCATAAAAACATATTTGATTCACTACTTCCCCTTATGGGAGGAAATCTACCCTTTTACCCAGTCAGGCCCAAATGCAACCGCTGACTAAATGGTGTGGCTGACTCTTAATTGCCCACTTCAGTAACACAGCAGGATTCTCAGTTCAATGGCAATTATGGATGAGTAGGAATTACTGCCATTTATTAGTTTCCACTAAGTGAATAAGTAAATTAATCCATAACCTGAATTTCATCCCTAGCTGGGTGACAACTGCAGTACTGCACATACTTATGGTCACTAGACAATATGAAAGACATTATAACAATAGAAAAGGCCCAGAAGAGATTTAAAAGGATGATATTAAGACTACAGGATTTAGTTTATGAGAAATGTTTGGTGAGGTTGGAATTGTTTCTTAGTAACAGCTGCGATGAGGGTGAACAGGAAGAGTTTATTTGTAACAAAAAGAAATTCTACAGATGCTGGAAATCCAGAGCAAGACATTCAAGATGCTGGAGGAACTCAGCAGGTCAGTCAGAATCTATGGAAATAAATAAACAGTCGACATTTCAGGCTCAGACGCCTTCTTCAGGACTGGAAAGGAAGGAGGAAGATGCTAGAATAAGAAGGTGGGGGGAAGAGAAAGGTGGATGAGTAAAAGAGGTGATAGATGAAGCCAGGTGGATGGGGAAGTTAAAGGGCTGGAGATGAAGGAAGTGAAAGGGGAGGAGAGTGGACCATAGGATGAAGGGGAGAAAGAAGGGCACCAGAGGGTTGTAATAGATAGATGAAGAGAAGAGGTAAGAGGCCAGAGTGGGGAACAGAAGAGGGAAGGAAAAATCAATAGTCATGCCATCAGGTTGGAGGCTACCTAGATAGATTATGAGGAGTTGCTCCTCCACCCTGAGAGTGGCCTATTACTATTATTATTGAAGTCAATGGATATAGGTAAAGTTATTTAAAAAGTATAAGGTTTGGAGAGGAGTTGTCGACATTTCTTTGTGGTGGTGATGACAATTGCTTGAAAAAATGGTAAGAACAGAAATCTGTTTGACACTTAAAATGTATCTGATGTCTTATAAGACTGCTGAGAGTGAGATTATTTCTTTTTTGGATGACATGCATGCAATGGATTTAACTACTATGCATTAAAATGATCTATAAAAGTTTGAAGTTACAGCAGGGACCTTTTACAATATTGTGCACAAGTCTTAGGCACCCTAGATTTTTATATGGTTTCAGATGGTATGGCCTCCGCAGAGCCCTGAATTCACATCATTGAGGCTGTCTGGGATTACCTGGAGAGGCAGAAGAAAGCGAGACAGCCAGCGTCAATAGAAGAACTGTGGCAAGTTCTCCATGATGACTGGAATAACCAACCAGAAAATTGTCTTATAGAATTGCATGACAGTGTATCTAAGAGAATTGATGCAGTTTTAAAGGCAAAGGGTGATCACACTAAATATTGATTTGTTTTCTTTTTTATTTAGAAGCTTTTCATTTTGTTATTTTTGAAAGCATCTTTGTTTTAGAGTATTTTTTTACATGTGCCTAAGACAATACTGAATATAAAAAACTGAGAAAGGCAGTTTTATTCTATTTGGGTCTCTTGACCCTAGTGACTAATGGTCCATGTGAAAGGTACTAATGTAAGGTATGAAGAGGAAATTGGTTTTGGAGAATGTGTTAATAAACACAGCAAATATTATCACTAAATGGTGCAAACTGTTGACATCAGGAGAATAGCAGTGAGGTCAGAGGCTGTTATTCAGGTTGATTCTGGAAATAATCACAGATTGGATTACTTCTGTGTAAATTCTACTCTATGACAAGGGTGTAAGGGAAATAATTTGACGCTATCTGGCATGGTGCAGTAATTCAACATCTTGTTTCAAATACATCAGCTTCTGAAGACTTCAGTTGCTGCTGGCTGCTGATTTAACACGTGACTACATCCCTTCAGTCACATCATGTGATCTAAAACCACTTTGAATTTACTCAGGCTAGATAGGGGAAGCCAGCTTGGACTCCGGCTTCCATGGAGTAAAGATCTTAGTTGGTGTGTGAGAACATGGTTGGGTTTTACAAAGCTTCAGCCTCAGTTGCATAGGGCAGTATTAGAAAATTTTCAACACCTGTGATACAGAACGAAAGCCAAAACCAGTCCCTTGGGAACAGAAGAAGGAAAAGATATGGTTGGCTGAACAACATTGACTGTCTTATTCAAAACTTGGCCTTTTCTCCTTGGAGCGACAGAGGATGAGAGGTGACTTGATAGAGGTGTATAAGCTGATGAGGGACATTGATTGTGTGGATAGCCGGAGGCTTTATCCCAGGGCAGAAATGTCTAACATGAGGGGGCATAGTTTTAAGGTGCTTGGAAATGGGTATCAAGGGGATTTCAGGGGTAAGTTTTTCACTCACAGGGTGGTGGGTGCATGGAATGCACTGCCAGTGGCGGTGGAGCAAGAGGATATAATAGGGTCTCTTAGATAGGTACATGGAGCTTAAAAAAATAGAGGGTTACACGCTAGGAAAATTCTAGGCAGTTTCTAGAGTAGGTTAGATGGTCAGCACAACATTGTGGGCCGAAGGGCCTGTAATGTGCTGTAGATTTCTATATTCTATGTTATGTTCACACAGCCTTCCAAGTGCTTGTGAGTGGATAGGGTCTTGCTCTTCTTCCCACTGTCTATTTATGCTGCTGCTGCTCTTCCAGGAACACTGCTGGCACTTAGAGTAGCAAAGAAGGTTCTCCATCTCTGTCTGTCTATACTGTCACACACAGATAAAGTAGGCTCCTTCATTGCTATTTCCATAACAATTTTTTTTGTCTAGTCAGGGTTGTTAGCCCTGAGGTGAACCCCCGAACCTGGAGGACCAGTGTTCCACTCTTAGTCTGGCCTCTACTCTTTGATCTGTTTGACATGGGTGACCCTACCAAGTGCCAAAGTATAAAGCCCAGACTCTTATCAAAACAACTCATTGAGGCACACGAGCCTCCAAACCCTATGACAAAATTGTGGTTCTCTTGCATTTACAACTAATACATTTCCAAGTAATCTGCCTGTATAGCCACTTTAAACTGTTGTGGTAACTCAGCAAGTTAAGACCTAAAACTCATGTGATTTTTACATTATGATAAAAATACATAATATACTTAACTGGTGACTGTTTGATATTTACCCAGTTATTACTAAAACAAAGTGGGGACCTGACACATTTGTATGAAGACATCAACTTAAAACTGCACGCCTTCATTTCATTTTAACTAAACTTTCAGATTATTTTCATTCTGGACCACACTCTTATTTTTATTGGTGTCTTAAAGTGAAAGCAAACAACCTCACATTGGATAAAGACCTAGTGGAGTTTTTCATGAATCCTTCATTTTGTGTATAATACTCTTGGGAGATATTATGGCTAACAATGAATTCATTTCCTATCATCTAGTGCTTGGCTGAATCATGTCTACCAGAGTTAAATCATAAAATTTGAAGCTTCAATACTTTTATATCTATGAAATGAATCAAACGCATGTCACAATAACAGTGAAGCATTCCCGTATGTGATCCATTATAAGCTAGGATTCTTGGCAGCTTTGTGATAACAATTGCACTAGACCACCATTTTCCAACTATAATAAAATCAAGACTGTCTACAGGAGATTTTTAAAAATTCCCTACAGATTAAAGAATGTTAACATAGTTTCCTTAAAGAGCTGATCTACGGAGGAATGATAAAATATATAATCAAAGATGCCCAGTTCCCAGAGAAAGGCAAACTAGCTGAGTTTGTCTCCCTCACCTCCCTTCAAGGCCCCAAACAATCCTTCCAAGTGAGGCAACACTCCACCTGTGAATCTGCTAGGGTGATCTGTTGTGTCCAGTGCTTCTGATGCAGTCTCCTCAATATTGGCGTGATCCGTCATAAATTGGGGGATCACTTTATCAAGCACCTCTGCACCATCTGCCACAAGTGGGACTTCCCAGTGGCCAAACATTTTAATTCCCATTCCTGTTCTGAGGTGTTGATCCATGGCCTCCTCTTGTGCCTCAAGGTGGAGGAGAAACATCTTATATTCTGTCTGGGTAATCTCCAATCTGATGGCATGAATATCAATTACTCCTTCCAGTAAACAAATTTTCCCCCTCCTCCTCTATTCCCATTCTGAACTTTTACTTCTTCTCACCTATCTATTATTCCCTCTGGGTCCCTTCCTCCTCTCCTTTCTCCTCTGGGCCACTCTCCTCTCCTATCAGATTCCTTCTTCTTCAGCCCTTGACCTTTCCCACCCAACTGGCGTCACCTATCACCTTCCAGCTAGCCACCGTCCCCTCCTCCTACCTTTTTATTCTAGCATCTTTCCCCCTTCCTTCTCAGTCCTGAAGAAGAGTCTCAGCATAAAATGTTGACTACTTGCTGCCTGACCTGCTGAGTTCATCTAGCCATTTTGTGTGTGTTGCTTTGATTTCCAGCATCTGCAGACTTTCTCTTTAGCTGAGAACCCCGTTCCTTTTGAAGATCCTATCAGCATGTTTCAATTGATTAAGACTGTGAGTGGACAGAAATAACCTTACTTAGATTGCTCATGGAAATGATTAGACCGTAGAATGCAAAACTTTGTAATTCAGTCTCCTCTTATTCCTGTAACCAGATTATTAGCTTAAGGTATCATCTATTTTCACACTTCTGGCATTTTGCATTGAGTGAGGGGTTTCGAGTGTAAACTCCATCTAACATGGTGACTCTATACAAAAATAATACCATTCAGTATGTCACCCATTGGAAAGAGAAAAAGAGAGAAAAAAAAGAGAGTTGGTGATAATTAAAAAAAAGTTGAGTATGGAATTCACTGAATTGCGGCATTGTTATGGCACAAGGGGAGGGCATTTGACTCATTGTCTCTGCTGGCTTCCTGCAAATTATTCCAGTGACACCCACTATCATATTCTCTGCACTTATTCCTGAAAATAATTTACCCTTAGTGTCTCTTCGATTTAATTCGAAAGCCCAGCCTAACTCTACTTTCACATCACGGAGAGGGAAGATCACCAATTGGTGGAAAAGCTTTTTCCCTCACATTCACTCCCTATTGATGGCCTATAACTTCAATCTTGAGTTGCCTGGTAATCAAAGTATCTGGAAATGATCAAACTTTCTCTGCTTACCCTATCTAAAAATTAGATTAGGTTAGCTTATTTGTCACATGTATATCAAAATATACAGTGAAATGCACTGTTTGCGTCAACGACCAGCCCAGTCTGAGGATGTGCTGGAGGCAGTCCACAAGTGTCACCAGGTTTCCAGGTGACAACATAACATGCCCTCAGCTTATTAGTCCTTACTAACCCATATGTCTTTGTAATGTGGGAGGAAACCAGAGCACCTGGAGGAGACCTGCATGGTCATGGGGAGAACATACAAACTCTTTACAGATAATGGCAGGGGTTGGAACCTAGTCACTGATGCTGTAAGAAGTTACGCTGGCTGCTATATTACCTTAACTACACTCATCACAATCTGCATTAATCTAACAAATCTTCTATCAATCTTTCTTTACACTAAAAAGAACTTGCCCAGCTTCTCCAGTCTAACATTAGAATTGAAATCCCACACCCCTGAAATAATTCTAGTAAAATCATCTCTAAGACCTTTACATCCTTCCTATACAGACACTGAATGTGGCGTAACGAGTGTTTTATAAAATGTTTTTGTACTGTGGACCTCTTTTACTCATGACTATGTTTTGCAAAGATATATGCATATTTCTTCAAAGGTTCCTGCACACCTTTAACATGGTGAAATATAGTCTGAATCATTTTCTTCCCCAAGGGTAAAGTTTGTGCAATTATAATTTGTAAAAATCCTATATGAATCTTCCATTATAAACACGGTGACTAGAACATATAATGACTGGCAAAGAGGCTGAGCAAACAGCAGTGCCACAGTAGTGTAGCAGTCACCGCACTGCTGATACAACTCAGGGCCTTCCGGAGTTCGGAGTTTAATTCCAGCACTGCCTGGAAGCAGTTTGTATGTTCTCCCCGTGAACCATATGGGTGCTCTGGATTTCTCCCACAGTCTAAGGACGTACATGTTATTAGGTTAATGTAAACACAAAATAATCTGCAGATGCTGGGGTCAAAACAACACTCACAACACGCTGGAGGAACTCAGCGGGTCGGGCAGCATCTGTGGAAATGAACAGTCAACATTTCGGGCCGGAACCCTTCGTCAGGACTGAAGAGGGAGGGGGCAGAGGCCCTATAAAGAAGGTGGGGGGAGGGTGGGAAGGAGAAGGCTGGTAGGTTCCAGGTGAAAAACCAGTAAGGGGAAAGATAAAGGGCGGGGGAGGGGAAGCAGGGAGGTGATAGGCAGGAAAGGTGAAGAAGAAATAAGGGAAAGCACAATGGGTAGTAGAAAGAGCAACACCTCATATACCATCTGGGTAGTCTCCAGCCCCTTGGTATGAACATTGAATTCTCCATCTTCCGGTAATTCCCTCCCCCTCCCTTCCCCCATCCCAGTGTCACTTTGCCCCCTCCCCCAGCTGCCTATCACTTTCCTCATGGTTCCGTTTCCTTCTACTACCCATTGTGCTTTCCCTTATTTCTTCTTCACCTTTCCTGCCTATCACCTCCCTGCTTCCCCTCCCCCGCCCTTTATCTTTCCCCTTACTGGTTTTTCACCTGGCACCTACCAGCCTTCTCCTTCCCACCCTCCCCCCACCTTCCTTATCAGTCCTGACAAAGGGTTCTGGCCCGAAACGTTGTCTGATCATTTCCACGGATGCTGCCCGACCTGCTGAGTTCCTCCAGCGTGTAGTAGGTTAATGTAGCGGTTAGCTGAAAACAAGGCATGTGGCCAAGTGGTTAAGGCATTTGACTAGCGATCTGAAGGTCGTGAGTTCGAGCCCCAGCCGAGGCAGCGTGTTGTGTCCTTAAGCAAGGCACTTAATCACACAGTGCTCTGTGATGACACTGGTGCCAAGGTGTATGGGTCCTAATGCCCTTCCCTTGGACAACATTGGTGTCATGGCGAGGGGGAACTTGCAGCATGGGCAACTGCTGGTCTTCCATACAACCCTGCCCAGGCCTGTGCCCTGGAGAGTGAAGACTTTCCAGGCGCAGATCCATGGTCTCGCAAGACTAACGGATGCCTTTAATTAGCTGAAAACAAACCAAAGCTGCTGAGAGACTATGGGAATTGACACTGTAATAACTCTAAATAACTGAGCTCCAAGTCAAAAAAGTGCATTCAATTCTTTAATAGGAAACCAGCAAACTACCTTATAGCGATAAAAAAATGAACAAAACTAAAATTAGTGATATAGTGGAATAAGAGTAATTGGTGTTCAAATTAGCATATTTAGCATAATTAGTGAAGGGTAAATAAATGAAATAACAAAATAATTGTAACTACGTGCAACAACAAAATAAAATTCCCCAGTTGCCTCTAACTCTCAACAGACTCAATGACTAAGGCAAAGTGAGAAACATAACTATACTCATTTGCTTCGACCATGCCACAACCCATGTGACAAATTACCCATAATAAATGTGCAACTCAGGATACATTACAGACAGGCAAAGGATAGATATGTGGCTCCTACAGATCACTGTAAATTGTCCTGTGATTAGACTAGAGATAAATAGGTGGGTTTGTGGGCAAAGCGTTTCATTGGGCTGGAAGGGCCTGTTCTCTAAATCTCTAAATAAATAATAAAATAAAATAAAATAAGTTGCTATCTCACAGGTCCAGTGATTAGAGTTCAATTCTGATATCTTGTACTGTTTGTGGGAGGTTGTATGTTCTTTGCATGGATTTCCTCAGAATACTTCAGTTTCTCCCCACAACTCAAACACATGCAGATGCTAGATTATTTGGCTATTATTAATTGCCCAATGTAATAGGTGAGTGGAAGAACCTGGAGAAGGAGTAGCTGATGAACTATGGAGGGAATAAAGAATAGTATGGGGTTAGCATAAATGGGAGCTTGAAAATTAGCACAGACTAACTGTGCTGAATGGGCACTTTCTATGTCTCCAAAAACACGCACATTTGTGAACAACACACACATAATGTTGGATGAACTCAGCAGGCCAGGTACCATGTATGGAGGCCAGTCCTGATGAAGGGTCTTGGCCTGATATGTCAACTGGTTATTTTGATCCATAGGTGCTGCCTGACCTGCTGAGTTCCTCTAGCATTTGTGTATGTTGCTCAAGATTTCCAGCATTAGCAGAAACTCATGTCTCACAGATGTTTCTGAAAATGGTGATGCCATGAACTATCATTTTGTAAAGAAATCGCATGCATGCCTGGTTCAGATTTTCGATATATTAAGGATACATGCTTTTACCTTTTAAGGAAAACAATGATTAAGTTTTTTTTGAGAAACCAGTTGTAAAATAAACTTAATTCACTATCTGTTGAGAGATTTATGAACTATTTTCAAATTAATACCTTCTTGCAAAAGTGACTTATCTTGAGCAATAAATAGATGAATAAATTATTCATTTTGAACACTGGCCAATTTTACACATTCATGAATTGAGGTAAAAATGGATTGACATGCATACCTTCTATAGCAAAAGGTTTTCCAACAGTTAGAAGCTTGCAGTCAGCATCAATGGAGACCTCGTAATCCAACAGTGCTTTGTCCATGATAAAGGCATCAAGTTTTTGTGGATCATTCCTAGGTTTAAAGGTCAGATTGTTGATTAGAAGCACATAACTCATCTTACTACAACACAAATAAAGGCAGGCACATCTCTCCCAACCACTTAAAGATCAACATGAGGCACTGCCTCAAGAAGGCAATATCTATTATCAAATACCCTCATTACATGGATCATGTCATCTTCTCATGGCTACTACTGGACAGAAACCTGAAGTTCCACACTGCCAAGGTCAAAAACAGCTACTTCCTTTCAGCCATTTGGTCCTTGAACCAACCTGCACAACCATAATTACCACTTCAGTGTAGCAGCACTTTGACCACTTTACACTATAATGGACCTTGTATTTGTGTTCATCCTTGTATAATTTATGTTTGTCTCATGAATGTTGTATCTCTGATGCTATGAGTTTGTGATTCCACTGCAAATACAGTAATTATTTTACAGCACCTATGCATACATGTACTTGTGCACATGAGAATAACCCTGACTTTGTTTTTTGACTTTGACTTTGACATTCCATCCTGGATACGAACTGAACAATCCTACTGTCTCAGTCCTCCTCTCAATGTTTATCCTTAGCTTTGCAGCCTATTCTCTCTCCCTTGTTCATTTATTTCCCTTTGATTATTTTAATACTTAGCCACACTAGAGAATAACGCATGTTGGCCAATTAACTTGTCGGCACATCTCGCGGATGTAGGAGGAAAACAGAGAGTCTTGGGGAAACTCATGTAGTTAACTTGCAAACTTCACACAGAGAGTGCTCAAAGTCAGGATGAAACCTGGATTGCTGGAGCCATGAAACAGAAGCACCAACTCCCATTTCACCATGCATTTGCCACTGCTGTCACCGCACTCATGAAAGTGACAGAACTCCCAACAAATAAAACAAAATAATGGCCTTAGCTAAAATTTGTTTTAATTTCAACACATTCCATATTAATGTACGATGTGGGTCAATAAATTGAAGTCTTTGAAAAATTTTGTTTCTTAACAGGAATAAGTAATTGACCTACAGCACTTGCATAAGTAGTAAATTGTCATGGAGAGGTGCCGATCTTTTTTCAGCTACAGATTTACTCCATTTAAGGCAGCTGATTTATCTGGTTTAAGAAATTCAGGACTTGAGAAACAGAAGGAACAGTAGGCCTTCAACTTTTCATCCTGGTCAATCATTCATTAAGATTTTGTCTAATCTACCTCAGCTCCATTTTTCTGCACTATCCCTCAACCTGTACTTCCCTGAATGTTCAGGAATCCATTAACCTACATGTTGAATGAACAAGATTACTCAGTCTCCACAGCTCCCTCAGCTGAAAATTTGAACAGCTCAGCACCATCTGAATGTAGAATTTTCTCAACCCAGTCCTAAATATTCTGCCCTCAGCTAGGTAAACAGTTTATTAAAATTTTGTAAGTTGTGATGAGATCTCTTCCCCTTTTTCTAAACTATGGAGAATGCAGTGTCAAATCCTGCTCAAGTGGCAAACTTATAATCCATGGGACCAGTCCCTTGTTGCACTCTCTTGACAACATGCACAATCTCTTTTAGGTAAGGAGACCAATAATCTAGGTGCAGCTTTACCATCACCCTAAACAATAACAATGCAACATTCTTATTTTCTAAAGGCTAACAGAACATTTGACCTTTTAATTTCTCACTGCTTCTGCATGTTGGCTTCCGGTGACTTGTGGAAAGCACACCTACTTCTCTTTGAACGTGACCGTCACCCAATCTCTTACCATTTAACAAACATTCCAGGTTTTTCTGAACCAAAGTGGATAACCTCACATCTTTCCACATTACCAAGTTCTCACCCCTTCACTCACCTCTTCCAGAATCTCTCATTCCATTGTCCTGCGGATTTACAATCCCACTTGTTTTTGTATCATCACCAAACTAGAAATTTGGACCCCTGGCAAATTGTTGAGATAGGTTGTGAAAAGTTGAGTCCAAGCACAGTTAGTAGAGAACCACTAACCACAGAAAAACCATAGAACACAGAGCATAACCAATATGAGATTAATCCATTTATTCCCACTTTCCTCACTGTCTAATAATAAATTCATAATCCATGCCAGTATATTATCCCTAATCTTGTTGGCCAACTTACTATGCTAAAACGTATTGAACACCTTCAGAAATAAATAAATACATTACGTACTTAGGTACCCCTGCCTATTCTATTAATCATGTAATCAAAGAACTCCAGCAATTTTTCCTTTCATAAACCGATGTAGTTTCTGTACAGTGTATTATTCTTCCCAGAGATGCTGCAATTACATCCTTAATTACAGATTTCATTATTTTCCCTTCTGCTCCCTAGACAGACACATAAACAGGCAGACAAAAGAGGGATATGAACCATGTGCAGGCAGATGGGATTAGTTTAGATTGGCCTCATGGTTGGCATAGATATTGTGAGCTGAAGACCTAGTTCTGTTCCTGTACTTTATGTGCTATGTTCTACTAGAATTAGGCTAGCAGGTCAGTAAGTCTTTGTTTTCTTTTCCCTTTCTTTCTCAAATGGTGGGTTCACATTTGCTGGAATTTTCTGGAATTGTCCAAGGAAACAATTCCAGAATCTGTAGATTAGTGTTGGTATTGACTTATTATTGTCACGTGTACCAACAATCAGTGAAAAACATGGTTTTGTATGCCATTCATCCAGATCATTTTGAAATATCATTAGTTTGAGGTAGTGCCTACAAGAACAGAATACAGTATATTGTGTTACAGTTTCAGATGCAACCCTCTCACCGGGACTTGTATACAAACTTAGCTCGTTGGCTAACCCTGCTAACAGCCACGTGACCCCATAAACAGCATACTTCTAGAGTCGGTATGATCTGGGCTCAAATGAACAGGAAAGTTAGCATAGTCTGATTAAGGAACATTGATTATAGTGAATTCTGTGTAAGTACTGCCCCATACATAGTTACTGGAGGCCAAGAAATGACAGATTGTACACCAGCATAATGTTACAAAGAAAGTTTATTTATTAATTTTCAACTTTAACAAACAGTTAACAGGAAAAGAGAAGAAAACTAAAAGGCCACATTACAGTTAAACCAGTCTAAATGTTCACATAAGTGTTGGAGCTTGTTTCTGTAGTAGTTGGGCCTATCTCTTTACTCAAGGCACTGAATTACTATCACCAATCAGAGGTAGAACTTCCCTCCTTGGGATCATTCACTTTGCCAAGCACTCCCTGCAATAGTGTCTCCCCTTCAGGTGGGATCCTCCAAGCATCTTCCCTTGTGCTCTTCTCTCCACACCTCCTGACCAAAAGACCCCAAACCAGATCACCATCCTTCAGAAATCTGATCCCACCCAGCACTCTTAAACCTTCCATTGCATCTCACTGGGCAGAAAGGCAAACCCAACTGACTGACACCACATTCCTAAGTTAGACAAAATTGCTCCTTATCTTTAACTGTAGCTAAACTAATCTTACTAACAGGACATACTGCTTTTGCAGAAACTGCTTAAAAAAAGCTTCACAGCATGACAAAAGAAATTCTAACCAAGGGCATGACACAGAGAAAAAAATAATGCAGTTAGACAATAAGGTGCAAGAGCCATGACGGGGTTAACTGTGAGACGAAGAGTTCATCTTCAATGTACAAGGCCCCTGTTTAAGAATCTTATAACAGTGGGAAAGAAGCCTGGTGATTTGTGTTTTCAAGCTTCTGTATATGCTTTCCAATCTACAGGAGAGAAGAGAAATTATTTGTGCTGGGAAGAGTCTTTGGTTATGATGGCTGCTTTGCTGAGGCACTGAGAAGTGTGGCCAGATCCATGGAGGGAAGGCTGCTTTACTGTGATGCACTGAGCGGAATCCACAACTCTCCACAATTTCTTCTATCTTGTTGCCATACAATGCTGAGATGCATCCAGACAGGACGTTTCAGGATGCTTTTAATGGTGGTTTCATAAACAGAACTATGGAAGTGTACACTATCTCTAAAATCACCCCTTCAAAACAGGTTTCCTGCACAAAGAGTAATTAATTACTTTTAGTCAATACATAATCTACCTATGTTGAACGATAAGTTATGAAGAGAGAATGTTTCCTCTCATTTATTTTTAAAACTGTTGGCTGCAGCAGAAAATGTCAAAATGCACAGCATGTTCCATCTATAGTAAGCCTTAGGGCTACAAAGCACTTCTGGCTGAGTCTAACCACGTCATCAGATATTCTTACATCTTATTCATCAAATCTGGAAAACTGTCACATGATTAATATTTCTTTTGCAGAGAAATTAAACTCAGAATGCAATTAAGTGATTCAAATTATGTCAGCTACAGGTTAAAAGAAGCATTTTCACTTCTACATGACAAGCTTATGTGAACAAATCCCATTGCAGAATCTTAGTACAAAATATTGACTTGTGCTATCGCAAATCATCCTTTCCAATGAGGTGCTAAACCCTGGCCTTTCCGCTAGCTCAAGTGGGGGTAAAAGATCAGATGGCATTAGCTCGATGAACTGAAAATTAACATTTCAATCAACATCACACAAAATAATGATCATAATCCATTGTGGGATTTCTCACATTATGATTATAGTTAATTTTCATTTCATAATAACATATGAGGAGGCATTCAGACCATCTGGTCTACGTCATTTCCCAGGTGAGCCATCCCATTAATTAGATCATAAGACCATAAGGTGTAGGAGCAGAATCAGGCCAGGGCCCATCATGTCTGCTCCATCATTTGATCAGGGCTGATTATTTTTTTGCAACGCCATTTTTCTACCTTCTCCCTGTTACCAAGAATCTATCAATCTCTATCTTAAGTGCACACTGTGACGTGACCTCCACAGCCCTTCTTGGCATCAAATTGCACAGATCTACCACCCTCTGGTGGAAGAAATTCCTTCTCATCTCAGTTCTAAAGGGATGCCCCTTTATTCTGGGACAGTGGCCTCAGATTCTAGGCTCTCCTGCTAATGGAAACACCCTCTGAGCTTCTCTCCAGGCCTTTCAGTTTCCTTCCTCCGTTACTTCCTTGTACCTTTGCAACATATTCTCTCCCACTGAGTTATAGATCAATACAGTGCTGACACATGCTCTTCAGCTCAGTCTGTCTCCCTGACCAGGGTGCCCACTGAACAGGTCACAATTTCCTGCGTTCAGCCATATCTCAGTGAGCTCTGCCCCTCCATGTACTTCTCCAAGCCCTCCTTAAAGGATACTGCTGTGTTTGCCTCATTCACTTCCTTTGGCATCTTGTTTCACCATCTGCATGATAAACTTGTCCCTCAGGTCCCTTTTAAATCTTTCCCCTCTCAACTAAAACCAATGCTCCATTGTTTTGGACTCTTCAGCCATGAAAAGACTGTTAGCGTCCACCCTATCTAAGCCTCTCATAATTTTAAACACTTCCATAATGTAGCCCTTCATTCTCCTATGGTCCAAGCAATAAAGAACCTATGCTGGCCAACTAGGTCCCTCTTAAGAGATAATGGTGTTCTATAACTCAGGCTCTCTAGTCCTGGCAACATCCTTGTAAATCTTTTCTGCTCTCTTTCCAGTTTAACCACATCAATTGCTGACCTTGGCTTATTTCATCATGTGCCTCCAAGTTCCTCGAAACCTCTTCCTTAATAATGGATTCTAACATCTTCCCAATCACTGAAGTCAGACTAACTGGCCTGTAATTTCCTATCTTCTGATCCCTCCCTTCTCACAGAATGCAGTGACATTTGCAATTTTCCCATCTCTGGAATCATCCCAGAATCTGATGATTGTTGAAAGATCATTACTCATGCCCCTACAATCTCTTCAGCTACCTCTATCAGAACTCGGGGGTGTAGTCCTGAATGGTCATGCAGCATGCTCGGAAAGACAGCAAGGAAAGTATTTAACACAATACTGTGAACTGTGAAGCAATTTCTTCTGTAGTCCTGTTAAGTCAGGAAACTTCACTTTTGGCTACATTTACAGGAAGTTCACCCAACTGTAGCTCTGGGTCAAGGAATTGGTGCTAGATCTGGAATTACTCAGGATCACTCTGAAATGCGAGGACTTTGTAGATGAGGCTTTTACTGGGGTGCTCACATCCAAGGTAATACATTCAGACAGGTGTATGGTTACCAGGAAAAGTAAGGGGAATAGGCAGTCAGTGCAGGGTTCTCCTGTGGTTATTCCACTCAAGAACAATTATACCTCTTTGGATACCACTGGGTGGATGTCCGATCAGGACACAGCAACAGCAGCCAGGTCAGTGACATTATGGACAGCCCTGAGGCTCAGCAGGGAAGGGTAAAAGTAAAAGGGAGAGGAACAGTGATAGGGGACTCCATAGTTAGGGAACAGGCAGGAGCTTCTTCAGCCATGAAAGAGACAGCTGGATGATGTGTTGTCTTCCAGGTGCCAGGGTCGAGGATGTCTCAGAGTGGCTGCAGAGATGGCTCAAGGTGAGGATGGGCAGCCAGATATCATGGCGCACATTGGCACCAACGACGTAGGCAGAAAGGGAGAAATCCTGTCCAGTGAGCATAGGGAGTTAGGAAAGAGGTTGAAAAACTGGTCTTTGAAGCTAGTAATCTCTGGATTACTCCCATTGCACATGTTAATCAGGGTAGGAATATAAGTATAGAACAGATGATTAAATGACTGAGAAAATGGTTTCAGGTTCTTGGATCACTGGAACTTATACTGGGGCAGGGTGGCCTGTACAAGAGAGATGGGTTGCACTTTAACTGGAAGGCAAGTCAGTATCTTGGCCAGGAGGTTCACTATTGCTACTCGGAAGAGTTTCAACTAGTTTAGTAAGGTGATGGGACCCAGAGCACCAGATCGGAAAGTGGAGGGACTGAAGGGAAAATATATATCATAGAAACATAGACATAGAAAATAAGTGCAGGAGTAGGCCATTCGGCCCTTCGAGCCTGCACCGCCATTTATTATGATCATGGCTGATCATCCAACTCAGAACCCTGCACCAGCCTTCCCTCTATACCCTCTGATCCCCCTAGCCACAAGGGCCATATCTAACTCCCTCTTAAATATAGCCAATGAACTGGCCTCAACTGTTTCCTGTGGCAGAGAATTCCACAGATTCACCACTCTCTGTGTGAAGAAGTTTTTCCTAATCTCAGTCCTAAAAGGCTTCGTCTTTATCCTCAAACCATGACCCCTCGTTCTGGACTTCCCCAACATCGGGAACAATCTTCCTGCATCTAGCCTGTCCAATCCCTTTAGGATTTTATACGTTTCAATCAGATCCCCCCTCAATCTTCTAAATTCCAACGAGTACAAGCCTAGTTCATCCAGTCTTTCTTCATATGAAAGTCCTGCCATCCCAGGAATCAATCTGGTGAACCTTCTTTGTACTCCCTCTATGGCAAGGATATCTTTCCTCAGATTAGGGGACCAAAACTGCACACAATACTCCAGGTGTGGTCTCACCAAGGCCTTGTACAACTGCAGTAGTACCTCGCTGCTCCTGTACTCGAATCCTCTTGCTATAAATGCCAGCATACCATTCGCCTTTTTCACCGTCTGCTGTACCTGCATGCCCACTTTCAATGACTGGTGTATAATGACACCCAGGTCTCATTGCACCTCCCCTTTTCCTAACTGGCCACCATTCAGATAATAATCTGTTTTCCTATTTTTGCCACCAAAGTGGATAACTTCACACTTATCCACATTAAATTGCATCTGCCATGAATTTGCCCACTCACCCAACCTATCCAAGTCACCCTGTATCCTCTTAGCATCCTCCTCACAGCTAACACTGCCGCCCAGCTTCGTGTCATCTGCAAACTTGGAGATGCTGCATTTAATTCCCTCATCCAAGTCATTAATATATATTGTAAACAACTGGGGTCCCAGCACTGAGCCTTGCGGTACCCCACTAGTCACTGCCTGCCATTCTGAAAAGGTCCCGTTTATTCCCACTCTTTGCTTCCTGTCTGCTAACCAATTCTCTAGCCACATCAATACCTTACCCCCAATACCGTGTGCTCTAAGTTTGCACACTAATTTCCTGTGTGGGACATTGTCAAAAGCCTTTTGAAAATCGAAATATACCACATCCACTGGTTCTCCCCTATCCACTCTACCAGTTACATCCTCAAAAACTTCTATGAGATTCATCAGACATGATTTTCCTTTCACAAATCCATGCTGACTTTGTCCGATAATTTCACCGCTTTCCAAATGTGCTGTTATCACATCTCTGATAACTGACTCCAGCAGTTTTCCCACCACCGACATTAGGCTAACCGGTCTATATTTCCCCGGTTTCTCTCTCCCTCCTTTTTTAAAAAGTGGGGTTACATTAGCCACCCTCCAATCCTCAGGAATTAGTCCAGAATCTAACGAGTTTTGAAAAATTATCATTAATGCATCCACTATTTCTTGGGCTACTTCCTTAAGCACTCTGGGATGCAGACCATCTGGCCCTGGGGATTTATCTGCCTTTAATCCCTTCAATTTACCTAACACCACTTCCCTACTAACATGTATTTCGCTCAGTTCCTCCATCTCACTGGACCCTCTGTCCCCTACTATTTCTGGAAGATTATTTATGTCCTCCTTAGTGAAGACAGAGCCAAAGTAATTATTCAATTGTTCTGCCATGTCCTTGCTCCCCATAATCAATTCACCTGTTTCTGTCTGTAGGGAACCTACATTTGTCTTTACCAGTCTTTTCCTTTTTACATATCTATAAAAGCTTTTACAGTCAGTTTTTATGTTCCCTGCCAGTTTTCTCTCATAATCTTTTTTCCCCTTCCTAATTAAGCCCTTTGTCCTCCTCTGCTGAACTCTGAATTTCTCCCAGTCCTCAGGTGAGCCACTTTTTCTGGCTAATTTGTATGTTTCTTCTTTGGAATTGATACTATCCCTAATTTCTCTTGTCAGCCACGGGTGCACTACCTTCCTTGATTTATTCTTTTGCCAAACTGGGATGAGCAATTGTTGTAGTTCATCCATGCAATCTTTAAATGCTTGCCATTGCATATCCACCGTCAATCCTTTAAGTGTCATTTGCCAGTCTATCTTAGCTAATCCCATACCTTCAAAGTTACCCCTCTTTAAGTTCAGAACCTTTGTTTCTGAATTAACTATGTCACTCTCCATCTTAATGAAGAATTCCACCATATTATGGTCACTCTTACCCAAGGGGCCTCTCATGACATGATTGCTAATTAACCCTTCCTCATTGCTCAAAACCCAGTCTAGAATAGCCTGCTCTCTAGTTGGTTCCTCGACATGTTGGTTCAAAAAACCATCCTGCATACATTCCAAGAAATCCTATTCCTCATGACCAATAGGAACAGAAAGGAGCAAGGTAATAGACATAATGAGATGGATGTGTTGATGTGCATATATTTTAATTCTCAGAGTCTAAAGGGTACAGAGCAGGTATCAGAATGGAACTATGATTTTGAGGCAATAAAAAAAGACTTGGTTGAGAGAAGAAAAGGAATGGATACCTTATTTTCCAGGGTTTCGATGGAAAAGTCAGAGGAAGTAAAAGGGGTGGGTGAACAGCTACGCTATTAATCAGGAAAAATATCACAGCTGCATTCAGAGAGGACATAATGGAGTGCTCATCCGCTGAATCTAGATGGGTAAAACTTAAAAATAAGAAGAGTGCAATCATTCTAATGGGATTGTACTTAAGAACCACCTCCTCATTAGCCACTGGGACATTAATGAACAGATATACAGGCAGGTTAGGGAAGGGTATATTGTAGTGAGTGACTTCAATTGCCCTGATATGGAGTGGTTTAGACAAGGCAAAATTTGATAGGTGCATCAAAGAGGTTTTCTTAAACTGGTATGTAGATAGTCAAACAAGAGGAAGAATAATGTTGTTGGGTAATGAGTCTAGTCTGGTGACTGACGCTTCAGTGGGACAACACTTAGGGAACAGTGATCTCAACTCTTTAAGTTTCAAGATAGCTATAGTAAAGCTATATCTGGTTCCTTAATGCTGTTATGGCTGGAGATGGTAATGGGGACAAATTCCCACTAACTATTAAATGTTCCCAATGGTGTGTGCTTCAAATAGCCTCTGACAACTAAGTCCAGCTCCTGGCCTTCACGTGTGGCTTAGCTGCTAAGCTCGGCGGAACTGTTTTTACTGACAGGAGAAGGGGCAAAGGTACTTTCCTGGTGCCGTAAAACCAGTCGCTTTATTCAGATGTGGCTCGTCAACTGTGGTTGGCAGCTCATCAAGAAACAAAACTCTGATCTCAAACTTCTGCTGCTTTGTGGCTATACTCACTCATGGGGAATGCTTTGGGAGTAAAGTCCAAGGAAAAAATCCAGAGCTGGAGTCCCTAAGGCAGTCCTACATTGAGTTCAGTGCTGATTGGCAACTCCTGTGATGTTACGGGTGCTAAGCTGTATCTGTCTCTGCCGTTCCTTTAGGTTCATCAGATGCATGGAGAGGGGAAGTTTGCTACTTTGGCAACAGCTTACTCTCCATACCATACTGCTCTGGCTTGTGTACCTGGGCAGCTAGGATACAACATCCGTCGTCGACCCTGACCGGTGGAGGCCTTAACTCAATAGTTAAGGCTAAATGCAAACCTTGCAGGAGAGTATTAAATTGCAGCAGAGCAAATTATGCAAGTATTTGGCATGAAATTTGTAGAGTTTATGGGCAAGTCCATATCTGACATGCTGAAGGTGTTTAAAGACCAACTGAGCAGAATACAGGATAGGAAGAGAGAAAGTCAAGGATGGCAAAGCAAGGGAACTTTGGATGTCGAGAGAGGTAGTGAATTTAGTCAAGAAGTAAACAGAAGTGTACATAAGGTTTAGGAAGGTAAAATCAAATAGAGCCCTTAAAGCCAAAAAAAGGACTCATGAAGGGAATCAGGAGGGTCAGGTGGGGTCATGAAAAATCCTTCGCAAGGAAGATTAAAGAGATTTTAGAGCAAGAGGATAACTAGGGAATGGGTAGGGCCACTCAAGAATACAGGAAGGAACATTTCCTTGGTTGCAGAGGATGTGGGTGAGGTCATAAATGAGTACTTTGAATCAGTATTTACCAAGGAGAAGCAAGTGGAGGATAGGGAGATAGGTGTGGATCATGTTAGTTTCCTAGGGTATTTCAAAATAAGGAAGGAGTTAGTGTTGGTAGTGTCTTCCTGTTGAAAATTGGGTGGTATAATACAATCCTATAATACAAATGATGCAAAGCCTATAATTCAATAACTTTAATCCACAACATGCATTCAAGGTGCTGTGTATCAATATCACTCCATTAGTCAGCGAGATAAAGCAGTGAATTCAAAGGCCCTTCTTTTAAATGTGAAGTGATGCTCTGCAATAAGGAAAAACACGGTAATGGATTTTAGTGTTCTTAGACTAAGGTGAAACACTGTTGTAAACAGCTGCAAAACGAGGAGGGTTGGGCATGGGGCCAGCAAGCCCATCTGTGAAAAAAGAGCGCTACAGGAAAAACAATAGAAATTCTAAAGATCCCATCCTTGGGAGAGGAAGGATCTTCGTCCTGCAGATGTATGAAGTTGTGTGCTGAAAGCTTCAAGTCCATGGAAGCCACAGGGCCAACAACGTTCAGGCCAGCCAAAGAACACCTGGCAACGTGACCTTGAAGGTGACACCAAGAAGATGGGCTACATCTGGGGTCAACTTGAAAGATGGGTCAAGGACAGAGGACACTGGTGAGCTAACGTTGGCTGCCTATGCCCGAGTAGCTGTGAAGGGTTTAGCTAACTAAGTAACTGGATTGGGGAGAGACAGCAACACACACAAAAAGATGGTCTCAGCCCAAAAAGTCAACTGTACTTTTTTCCATAGATGCTGCCTGGCCTGCTGAGTTCCTCCAGCATTTTGTGTGTGTTGCTTGGATTTCCAGCATCTGCAGATTTTCTCTTGTTTGAGGAAAGGGAGGGATATTTTATAGCTTTGTCTATTTGCTGATAATCCTCGGCACCCTAATGATATAAGTAATCAGATTTCACTTTAGAAGAATAAGCACTGGTACTTAAGGGAAAGCAGCAAAACTCAGACATAAACCTTTGCGTTGCAATAAGGAGGAGGGCGAGACCGTTGTGTATGAAATTAAAAGGAAAAGCATTTGAATGATGGAGAAACACATCAATAAGAAAAGCTTCTTAAAGTCATACATTTCTGCACACCACTGTTGTAACGTGTGGTTATTTGAGTTACTGTCACTTTCCTGTCAGCTTGAACTAGTCTGGTCATTCTCCTCTGACCTTTCTCATTAACAAAACATTTTAGCCCACAGATCTGCCTCTCACTGGATGTTATTTCGTTTTTTGCAACATTCTCTGTAAACTCTAGAGACTGCTGTGTGTGAAAATCCCAGGAGATCAGCAGTTACTGAGATACTCAAACCAGCCCAACAGGCAGCAAAGACCATTCTGCGGATAAAATCACCAAGATTATATTGTGGAGAGTATTTGGTCCATAATGACAGACGAAGAAGCTCTTTAACTCAACAACAGTTTTACTGTGATGAGACACAAAACAGACCGGGCACCATGACCCAGACAGACAACCCAACCAGTCTCAAACTGACTGGGGAGGTGACCATCACACACCCTGGTTACAGTCTGGGTGACCCACAAATACACAAGCAAATAACGGTATAACCCAAGCTAAAATGTAACAATAAACAAACTGGAACTTCCCACTAGAATCCCACAAAAGCATTTCAACACAAGAGCAATAAACAGAACTGGTTATTAGAAATACAGGGATACGTTGTGACCACGCCCCCACCCAGAGCGTCACACTGCCCCTACCCAAGGGGTCAGCCGTCCCCGGCAACCCCAGAGTCTATAGCAAGGTCCAGAGATCCGGTGGGCGTTGACACTGCCACCTGTTTGTGTGATGCAAGAGGCAGGGCTCTCAGCGTGTCCTTCCTTCCTTCAGTCTCGCTGGGGTAGTGGTGGCCAAGGGTCGACCCAGTGCCAGCTGGTCCCGGTGCGGCATGACTGCCTTCCGCCACTCAGGCAACCACACCCGATATACCACATCTGAGGTGTGGTCGAGCACCTCTCCCGGCCCCTTCCATTGGCTTCCACTCCTGGGGGATAGTCCCTTCCTTCAGGGAGGGGCAGTAGACCCACAATGGGGCCCCCACCATGTACTGCTTCATTGGCACCCCAGACTGTCGGCGCAGCCCCTTCTGGTGCACGCAAGCATTGCTGCAGTGCACGAACAGCTCCACATCCTGCCTGTACCCAGGCCAATAGGAGCGTTCACGCAGCCTGCCCAACGTCTTTGTAACTCCGCGATGACCAGCCCGTGTACCGACCGCAGCACCGTGGCACGGAGCCCCCAGGGACCACCAGCTGCAGGAGTCTGTCACCACTGGACAACTTCCACCGCCAGAACAGCAAACCATCGTGGACCTCCAGCGTTCCCCACTGCGAGTACAGGGCCTTGGTCTCTGGCCCAGGACGGAGACCTCTGCCCACTCCAGCTGTCACGTCATCCCACGCTCAGCCATTGCCTCACCAGGGCCAACACGGGGTCACTCACCTGTTTGCTGCTCAGCCGCTGGTCCATGGCAGGGAGGTGGTCGCTGGTTGTCACCGTTGCTTGCCCGTGGTTCAGCTGTGTTGCGTTGGGCTGCTGCGAGTTGTGCTGCACTGTCGCAGACCGCTGTGAAACCGGCGGTGATTGCTGCCCCCGCTGGGACCGCTTCCTGGAGCTGCCCTGCCAGACGGCCATTGCCTCAGCACCGAGGCAGAGTGTTGCCCCTGACACATCCACACGGGCCACCCAGCGGGACAGCAGGTCCGGGCCAAGGATACAGCGCTCTCGGATGTTGGCGAGCCACACCTCGTGCTCCGCTGCATTTCTCCCCACTTCGATGGGCAGCCTCCTCTTCCCTCGCATCATCGCACAGAGACTGTGACCGTCAACAGTTGGACTGCCGTCATTGTCTGCCCAGGCGGGGATGGCTGGTCCGTGTTGGGGAGAACACCGGGACGGATGATAGTTATGGTCGACCCCGTATCCACCAACGCACGGCATCTGATGCCCTCCACCACGCAGTCCAAGTATACGCCTTGCTCTTCCCCAAAACGGCCCACCCAGAGGGGTGACAATGGAGGGGTTCTGCTAGAGGACTAGGGTGACACTGCCCACTTGGCGTTTCCTGATGACTGTGCTGGGCTCTGGCCTGGTGCCGGTGTGGGGCTGTCTTGGGCCAAATGACCTGCCTCACCGCACTGATAACAGAGGTGATTTAGTGGCTGGCGGCGAGGTCGTCACAGGCTCCTCCTCATCAGTTTCCTCCTCACCTTCAGTGACACAAGCCCGGACTCGCTGCATGCTGGGATACTTTGGGGGCTAAGATTGCTTCTGCTCTCTCGGCCTCGGCCAGCATCTCATCCAGCGATGATGGCAACGTCAGGCGAACATGCTGCCAAAGGCACTCTGGAGTCAGTGCCTTTACAAAGGCGTGGAGGGCACGCTCTTCCTGGGAGGGAACTTGGGGTAGCTACGCCGAGCAGAGTGGCGGAGATCTGCTGCAAGCATCCCCAAGTTTTCTCCTATACGGCACCGTCTGCTGCACAGTTCTTCCCTCATTGCTTCCGCCCACAGCCTCTGCTCAACATGCCACTCGAGCGCTCTGTAGTCACACTGCTCCACCGGCGTTAGGTCGAGGAGGGCCTGGAGGGCATCTCCTTCCAGTGCCAGGGCAAGGTGGCAACGCCGTCTCAGTGGGGCTCCACCCGGGAGCTTCAGGGTAAACCTTGAGGCACAAATGGTCGAGGCCCTTTGATCTTCCTGCTGCTCCGGCGGCGTCTGCCATGGTGCACATCCTTCCATGGTTATGACGTCTTGGGTTCTCCGGTGTGGGTCACTACGGAGGCGAGTGGTGCGCTCCGCTCTGTCCCCAGGGTTGGGGAGCCTGGGTACGCTCGCTCCATCGGGGCTCCCTGGGAAGGCACAATGCTCAGTTCCCAGGTCCTCCCTCCGGGTCCTGTCTTCACGAGCCCTGTCCATGGGTGTGGGGAAGACATACTGCTCGGTTCCTTGTCTTATTCCCCAGGTCTTAAGGCACTCTATTCGCCATCGTAGCTCTTCAAGCTCCTCTCCGATCTCGCATCCCACTCCTGACACCATTGTGGCGAGCTTTTGGTTTGGTCCATAATGACAGAGGAAGAAGCTCTTTAACTCAACAACGGTTTTTATTGTAGTAAACACAAAACAGCCCAGGTACCATGACCCGGAGAGACAATCCAATCAGTCTCAGACCGACGGGGGATGTGACCATCACACACCCTGCTTACAGTTACAGTGACCCACAAATACACAAGCAAATAACTATATAACTGGAGCTAAAATGTGACAATAAATGAACTGGAAATTCCCACCATAATCCCACAAAAGCATTTTAATACAAGAACAGTAAACAGTACTGGTCATTAGAAATGCAGGGGCAGGCTGTCGTCCACACCCCTGCCCAGAACGTCACAATATTTTCCTCATCCTCCATTCTGAACAAATGAAACTCTTGACCATGCCTGCATGCTTTTATACCTTGAGTTACTGCCACATAATTGGCTGATTAGATATCTGTATTAACGAGCAGGCGTACCTAATAAAATGCCCACTGAGTGTATAAGTACTGTGAAGTACCAGCAAAGACTAAGTGACACAAAAATGACATTGAGAGTCACAACAACCTTAGCTACTTCTATCCGCCCGGCTGTGTATCTTGCATCTTGTTGAACTTTACAAGGGGAAGCTTCCCAAACTAGTGTGGTGCCATTGCCTCACCCCCATCAATGTCACAAACCCTGCAGGTGTAACCACCCTCCAGGTATAATCCACTTTTTCTCTGCAAGTTCAAAGCCCCAGCTCCCACCAATTGTGACCCACCCTACTGTTGTAATCTCCCGCTTTCCCAAACCACCCACTGGCTGTAATCCTTTCTCTTACTGTGATCAACCTCTCTCCTTAGAATCTACCCAACTTCTGCAACCCACCCTCTCACTGTAACACACCCTGCCCCCAACACATTCTTCCGCTTTAACCCATTCTTTCCTTATAACCCACTCACCTTTCCTCCCCTGTAATACATCTCCCCATCGCAACCCACCTACCAGCTGTAACCCATACTCCCTCAGTAGTTAGAACGAACCCTCACCCCATAACCCACCTTCCTGCTGGAATCCAAGATCCTCACGGAACCCAGTCTGCCCCAATAACTGCCTTACCCACAATAATTCATCCATCTCCTATCGCTCAACCTTTCACTTTAATCCACACTCCAAGTATAATGTACCCCTTGCTAATAATCCAACACCTACTTGGAACCCAGCACCAGACTCTGAGCTACCTTCTGGTTGTAACCTTCCCCAGCATCTCATCTTCTGCTCACTTCATCTTAGCAAGTCAACCAATGCAAATTTATTTTTTTATTTGATTTTATTTATTGAGACACAGTGCAGAATAGGCCCTCTGGCCTTTTCAGCTGTGCCACCTAGCAATCCCCCAATTTAATTGAAGCCTAATTACAGGACAACTTACAGTGACCAATTAACCTATTGACCGGTACATCTTTGGACTGTGGGAGGAAACCAGAGCACCCGGAGGAAACCCACGCAGTCATGGGGAGAATGTACAAACTCCTTACGGGCAGTGATGGGAATTGAACCTGGAGTGCTTGTACTGTCAAGTGCTAACCACTACGCTACGGTGCCGCACTCAACCAAGTTCATAAACTGCACAGCAAGTATCTTTGGAAGTCATGTATGAATTTGCTTCCTTTACCTTTTCTTACGCTTCACTGTGGTCTTATCCCTTGTGGTCAGGTCCGCAGAGCATTTCTTTGACTCAGCAACCTGCTCTTCTATTGAGGCACAACTAATACACTAATGGGCCAACAAATGATAAATATTACACAAATGATAAACTACTTACTTCAAGTGTTTCACACCATCTGGTGTTGTTGGTACATTGTACCGCCTCATATATTCATTCATCTCTGGAAAACTCTTCTTCACATAATCCTCTGCACTGCTTTCCCGAACTGTTCCAAATCGGAAGCCTTGGGATGGGTGATGAAGCTTAAAAATAAAGTAAAACCACAGGAATCATTTTTACAAACTTGCACACGTATTTCTAATGTTAGCCTAATTATACTGCAGGTGTCCAGAAAGAGTATTATATTTTTCAGTTAACAGAAATAGTGTATGAACCATGCATTTTTAAGAGCAGCACAGCTAGACCAATTGCCACATCTGACAAAGAGCACGAACATCCTAAATTGAAGCGCTAGGTGCACTTTGTAACATGACCTCCTTCTGGAGAACAGGTCTGCCAATCTTAGCTGCAAAGATGCTTTTAATCTTAATGTTATTCACTTTTTTAAAACTTGAATTACTGTTGTTCTAATTTGTTGATTACTCAATTGAACTGTCTTTCAGTGACAGTTAAAAAGAGTTCATAGGACTTTGATAGCTGTGTGCTGTCTGAAGTTGTCAGACTGTTCTGCTTTGGGGGTGGGATCTCAGGATCCACACCTGAGGCTCAGGCACTGCTCACCAATAGACAACTCGATCGACTACAAAAATATGCAAGCATGGCTTTGGGAGAAATGCATGTAATAAGCTTGGCTGATAGGTTAGATTAAGCACTATCTGGAGGTGAGACATTCCATTTTGTATCAAGATGCTGACAAAACCGCAATGTGAACTATTCTCTATTGCAATATTTGTTTTTGAAATGGCCACAATGCCAGCGCAGACCTCAGGAAGGGAATTAGGAAAGCCAGGAGTGGCCAGGATATGTCTTTGGCATGTAAGGTTAAAATGAATCCCAAGGCATTCCACCTTGAGAGCAAGAGGATAACTGGTGAGACGGTAGGACCACACAAGAATAAAGGGGGAACATTTGCTTGGATGCAGAGAATATGTGTGAGGTCTTTAATGAGTATTTTACTCCAGTATTTACCAAAGAAAAGGACATGGAGGACCAGGAGATCAGTGCTGTGTGCATAAATATGTTGGAGTGTTTAGGGGTCGAGGAGGAGATAATGTTGGGTCTCCTAATGAGCATTAAGGTGGATAAGTCCCCAGGGCCTGATGGGATTTACCCCAGCTTATTGAGGGAGGCAAGAGATGAGATTGCTAGGCCCTTGACCAGTACCTCCATATCCTCTCTAGGCATAGGCAAGTTCCTGGATGACTAATGAGTGGCCAATGTTGTACCTTTATTTAAGATTGGAACAAGGGAAAATCCTGGGAACTATAGACTGGTGAGCCTCATGTCAGTTGCAGGGAAATTGCTGGAGAAAACTCTTAGGGATAGGATACATGAGCATTTGGAAACCCATGGCCCAATTAGGAAGAGCAAGCATGACTTTCTGTGAGCAGGTCATGTCTTACTAACTTGATTAAGTTTTTTGACAAGGTGATGACAGAGATTGATTGAAGATAAAGTAGTGGATGTTGTTTACATGGATTTTAGTAAGGTTTTTGACAAATCCCTCATGGGAGGCTAATCCAGGAGATTAGGAGGATGCTTGGGATCCACGGCAAATTAGCTGCTTGGATTCAGAACTGGCTTGTGCATAGAAGATAGAGGGTCGTGATCAAAGGGATTTATTTGAGCTGGAGGTGTTCTGCAGGGATTTGTGCTGCCTTCTATATCTAAGGAAATTAGAAACTTCTTGTTAGAATTTTCCACCTTAGAACACTGAGGTTGCAAAGAAAATGAAGGAATGAGGGAATAGTGTAGGAAGCTGGAGTGGGGAAGCAGGTAAATTGTGATCTTTCTCAACAAGCTTGAAGGGCTGAATACCCTTCCATTGCTTCTATTTCTCATGCTTTTAAAATGTAACAGTTGCCTCCATGATCCTACATCCCAGTAGAAAGACCTTGCTGTTTGTTTCTGCGAAACATCCAATGTCACTTAACTTTACTTACACCCTATACACTCTGTTGATCAATAGTGCAGCTCCTTTTTTTTAATTAGTCAACTTTCTGGATCAGTGAACTATTGGCAAGAACAATTTTTTATCTTAGTCTGATTTCTTCTAGAAAGGAGCTGATGAACTTTCTTCTTCAATGACTATAGTGCTTCCATTGAAGATACTTCCGCACTGTTGTTAGAAAGAGAACTCTTAGTAAGGATGAAGGAACGGCAACATATCTCCAAGGCAGTCTGTCCTGTTATTATTCCCACATGCTTGGTCCACTTGTCCTTCTTGGTGGTAGAAGTGGAGGGCTTGAGATGTCATACTGGAGTAGGTTTGGCAAGAAACGGTTGCATGTTTTACATGATGAATTTAACGTGCCATATATCAAACTTTTGCCTGAATATTGTCTAGGTATTCTATGGAGAAAGGTGAAGCTTCATTTGCTGAATGGAATTGAACAATGTGTGATGATTAGTAAACTTTTGACTTAATGATGGAACCTCCAAGAGGACCACAACATTGTCATAGGGTTTGGAGGCTTGCATCCCTCAATGACTCAGAGAGCTATTTTTGGCTGGAGTCAGGGCCCTGTGCTTTGGCTTTTGGTAGGGTCACACATCTCAAACAGGTCTAATGGTAGAGGCCGGTCTAAGCGTGAACCATCCTGCTTTCCAGGTTCAGGGGTTCAGCTCAGGACTAACAATGCTGACTGGTCAAAAAATGCTACAGAAACAGCAATGAAGAATCCTTCTATATCTGTGTACAACTGAAGACACTGAACCACAGCTGAGGCACAATGGAGAAGATGGTCAAGGATAGGCAGAGATAGAGGACCTTCATTGCTGCCCCAAGTGCCAGTGTTGTAACAGGCAGCAAATTAATGATAAAAGATGGTAATTGATTAAGCTATGAGACTCAAATTACCACATTTCCCTGAGGATCACCTGCAGTTAAACTTGGGCTGGAATAAATGAATACCAACAACAACTATCTTCCTTTGTGCAATGTATGATTCAGACCACTGCAGTGATGTCCACTGACTTAAGTTTACAGATACTCCTTGACACTACACTTGGTCAAATGATGCCTTCACTGGAAGAGTATTCAGTTTTGCCTCATCCTTGAAATTAAGGCGGGAGGAGAAGATAGCGGTGCGCCTGCGTGAGGGCAGCCCACCAGTGAAAAATGATATCATATCTGTTAAATAGGGGCCGTGGACAATTCTGATTTGATGGAGAATGGACGTGAAAGCACAGAGGAACATCTGGAGAAATTTCTGAACGCCCATTTGCTGCTGTCGTTACTGTGTGGTCGGGAATCTTTCGGAGGGTAGGCCTCAAAATCCCCGGCCTTGCCTGCTTTTGGCGATTGAGAAGGAGGTTGAATCATTCAGACAGAGATGGCGCTCAGTACTCAGTGTTGGAGAGCTGATCAGAGCTCAAAGTTTTCGGATGACTCAGAGTTGGATTGTGGTCGGCATGGCAGGGAGAGTTTTTCTTCCTTCTCCTGTCTGCGTGAGATGTGGGACATTTGAGAAACTTTGAACTTTACTGTGCTCATGGACTTCTTCATCAAGTTATGGTATTGTTGCACTGTTGTAACCATATGTTATAATTATGTGGTTTTGTCCGTTTTTTCAGTCTTGGTCTGTCCTGTGTTTTGTGATATCACACCGGAGGAAATAATGTATCATTTCTTAATGCATGCATTACTAAATGACAATAAAAGAGGACTACGTGTCTTCATAATCTAAAATTCAGCTCTTTATCACTGGAATAAGGGGGTTTGGAGCCAAACGGTACAAGTGCAGCCTTGACATGAGTAAGCAGGGCAGGATTGGCAACAACACATTCTAGTGCTCTGATGATTGACAAACCAGGAAAGACGTAATTAGTGAGATTGAAATTGTTTTGCACTTTGGCAGAAGAACATTCCCAGATATTGTTCCAGATCGGATGAAGGGTCATGACCCAAAACATTGACTGTCCATATCCCTCAATAGATGCTCTCTATTCCTTCAGTATTTTGTTTGTTACTTTTGGATATTGTTGGTTAGATGCCAGTGTTGCAACTGTATCCAAATAGCTTGGCGAGAGATGCAGCAAGTCCTGGAACATATCTTCTATAGCACAGCTGAGATGTTGTCTGGCCCCATCGCTTTGATTGTATTTGATGCTCTCAGCCATTTCTGGATATCACATGGAATGAATCAAACTGGTCTATGGCTGGCTTCTCTCACTGTAGGGATCCCAGAAGGAATGTGAACTGGATCACCCACTTGGCTTTTCTAGTGGAATGCAGCTACGAAGGTGCCAGCCTTGCTTTTGGCACTCGCATGTTGGGCCCATCCTTGATAATGAAGGGGATGCTCCTGAATCCTCATCCAGTTAACTATTCAATTATTCATCACCTTCACAATGGTAGTATAGACTGAAGAACTGATTTATCTCTGTGAGATTGTTTATCTTTGTCTACTGCACACTGTTTTCTCAGTTTGGCATACACACAGTACTTTATTGCAGCTTCACTAGATAGGCACTTTAAATTGGGTACACATGGTGTTGCTCCCAGTATACCCTTCTGCATTCTTCACTGAACCATGGTTAATGCTCTAGCTTGATAGTTATGGTCGAGGAATGTGACAGCATATGAAGAAATAGGATGGATTCTTCTAAGATAAATTATGATCTTTCTTACAGCTTTCCACTGCACTGCACTGAAAGTACTCCATGCATTTCATCCTTATAACAATGTACAGACACAAAATTGAGCGGGTTTTGAAAATACAAAGCAGCAGGTTGTCAGCAATGTGACAGCTCCCAGTGACTTTATCTTGATGTGCTGTATTAACATCTCACTAATTTTTAGGACAAAGCATAGGTTATTTTATCTTTCATGTGTACAGAGTCTGAGATTAATCTGCATTCACTAACTACCTGATCTCCTAGGTTGCACAGGAAAATTAAGCAAAATAGATGTTGCTCTGAGCTCAGCAGTCATATTAGATTAATAAGCATCTTCATCAATCTTCGACCTTGAACCATCTGCTGTTAATAATTTTAGTCTCGATGCTTTGGGGGAATTGATGACACCACACTGCAGACATAACTTAGGACTAATGCATACAAACAACTATTAACCATGGGATTCTTAAAGGTATTAGGGCATATTTTGGAGTTATAGTATATAACAAATACTAAGTTCAACAGCAGCCAGTCTTCAGACCTGGATATGGATTGTAGATGTAATTTAAAATGCAGCTCTGAACAATGGTCTTCCTGGGGCTGCATTTTAGGGTTGATTGCAAACAAAGAAACACTCTATTTGACCTCAGGTGCCTGCATATGTGTAAATGTAGCCCAAAGTCAGTGGGAATTAGCATTTATTTTGTGTGTCTTCTGAAGTGTGGGTGTAAAGATGGAGCTTTTTGAAAATTATATGTAATTCAAAGGAAGCATTGTAAATACATTGTAACTATAGAATTGTCCTACTGTTTCCTTTGATTTTTAGCATAGAAAGAATGTCATGCAATGTTGAGTTAGGCAGGTGGCTCCTTCTAAGAGTGTCTCAAACATGATGCTTGCTGCTCATTTTTCTAAATAAAGATTTCCATATCCACTAGCCTTAGTGTCTCTGCAGTGACTTTGTTCACAGTCACAACAAAGGAATCAGTGGGAATAATATTTTCTATATTTCGACCAGCAGATCTGTCATTATAATACTTTCAAGTGGCCTTGTTGTAGCTACAGGACTCAGTAGAAGCTCAATTGACAGCACCAAATGAGAATCTGTGGAGGAAGGTAAAAATTGTTCCCATGACAGGGTTTCTAAGACAAGAAGGTATAGATTTTATATCTAGAAGGTTTGGAGGGTATTTGAGTGGGGGATTTATTTACATATTAAGAGTGATTGGAATCTGGAATGCATAGCCTGAGGAAGTAGAAACTTTCACAGCTGACCTCTAGTTTAGTCTATGTGAAGTTGCTCCTGAGTACTCCTAAATATAATTTATCTAGATAAGCACTTGAATTGTCAAGGCACAGAAGGCTGTGGTCAAATAATCTGGATAAATGGGATTGATTATATGGATGAAACAGCTGGCATATACTGTATATGTAGTAGGTAAAAGGGCCTATTTTTGTGGAGTGTGACAATAATTCTATTACTCTATGACCCCTTATGGAGGTAGAGAATGCAGCTGGGATCTGAGGGAAGAGCAGACATTTCTGATGGAACTTTATAATAAGCTATTTCTATCCCATTCATCATCAGCCATCGACTCATGACTCACCCATGCTGAAGAGCCTGTTCCTGTGCTGTACTGTTCCCTCTTCACCTTAGTTTCTAGTTCAATATTGCACTTGATGTAAAAAATCTCAACAATGCCTTCCATGGCCTTCATTCCCATCTCTACCACCCCCAGGATATCTGACCTTTCCACCTCTGCTCTCTTCTACATGCTCCTACAGGATCCATTGCTCCATCATTCCTGCCTGTGCTCCAGTTGCCAGACTTGCAGACTCTGAAATTCCCTTTCCCACGTACGATTCTCTCCTTCTTCAAGACATCTCTTAAATTCTGCCAAGCTTTCAATCTTGTTTGAGATCTATTAATATATTTTTCCAATTCACGATCAGCTTTTTCCGGTATTACTATTGTAAAGCATCTTGAAAATGTTCTATGAGATTATAGGCACTTTATTAATGCAAGATGTTATGTTTATTCATTGAGTTCCATTTGTTACATGCTCAAGGAGATCTGTTTTTTTTGTGAGAATGATGTAATGGTCTTCTGGAGGTCACCTGATGTGATTTTCCCGCCGATGTGAGGTCACGTGATGACATGTGCCCCAGTGACTATATAAGGGTCGACTCAGGTGACGCAGTGGGTTTTTGAGTTTGTAGTTTTCCAGGTAGAACGTGTTGTGCCTCCGTTTCTGTTGCATGTTTCTTTTTGTGACACAGTTTCATTTTTAAAACGGAAGGTGCGTTCTCTTACAAGATTTGTATTATTGAACTGGAAATTTGTGGCTGGAAGTGCCAATTTACTCAATTCTGACAGTTTTGAAGGAAGAGTGAAGAATTCATCGAAGTGAAGGATCGAGAGAAGTCGGCATCGTTTGGCAGTTTAATAAAGAATCCACCTTATTGAGTCTTCGTTGGAGAGAACCTTGCAATAGGGCAATGAGTTCATGCAAAAAGGTGCTCTCTCTCTAAAAGGAATTTAAGGTCAGTCGATTTAAACTGTTTGTTTTCGGCATTGGGAATCCTGTGGACAGAACCAGCAGTAAAGGTGCGTCTGTGAAGAAATCTTTCTCCAGAGAAGTCTCTCCCAATTGAATGTGTAAAACTGTTGGACTTTCGAAGTTATCACTTTAAGAACTATATCTGACTATCACTTTAAGAACTGTTTTCGCATTTAACACCTTAAAAACCAGAGCCGAGTGGCGAGTTGGTGAACGGCTGCATACCTGTTAACCTCCGGTTAAAGTTTTCCTTTGTTTTTTTTCCTTATCGTTTATATGTGTTTAATAAATGTTCGGTTGTTTTTATATAACCTGTCTCGATTAATATTCATTGTTGCCGGTTACGTAACACATTGTATTACTAAAACAATTTCCAGGCACTATTTAAAATTGTCGTTATTACGATGCATTTACAATGTTCTTCAGAATATTCAATAAATCCCAACATGAGCCATATAAAATGTCAATTTTCCAAAGGCCCTGCCTATTATTAATTGGGCAATGCCAAATTGTACTCACTCTCATATAAACGGAATTCCAATTAGAAGCCAGCACTGGAGAGAAATAAATGATATTTATCCAATCAACACACCAAAAGTTTTCATGACCTTAGAATTTTCCAAAAATATCTGCATCTTTCTGTTACTAAGCCATGAGAATAATACCTGACAGATGTTATTCTCTGTAGAATTTAGTAGGTTTAAGTTGCTGTCAATTTGAATAATGTATGCTCAATATTGCAGATTCACTCTGGGAGTTGTAGGCCTTCAAGGTCCATAAGTACAGTATATTGAGGAAAAACAGCAGAACGCAGAATCCATGACCCAGAGAGAGTAGCAGATAGGTGGCCAATCTTTGCCACTGATCATAGTATGCAATTGCTGATTTTATAAACATGTCATTCTTCAGATCTACCTTATTGTTGCATTAATAGTAAATACAAATTTTAATGGAATAGATTTTTTTGTGGAAAAGCAATTTTACAACTTAATTCAGCTGAAGGTAATATTTTTCAGCTAGTTTATTGTTCGGCTTGGTGAATGAAGTTGGTTTGGATTGGCAGTACTTTAAAAGAAAATAAAACAAATGATTTGATTGGTTAGTATGTGGCCAGCGTTGAAACGAGAGAAAAAAATATGGGCAACCTAACTGGTTTGGTCTAAATAGCTCTATTTGTAATTGGTAGTTTTTCTCCCGAGTCTAGTGTTGAATGTATCAAACTTACAGCTTTACTTATTTGAGCCAACCAGAAAATGAGAGGGACAATTCATGCATTAGATTACTTTAAGTGTTAAAAGTACATTTAAAGGAGGAAAACACAATTTCAAAGCATCTGCATTGGATATTATTAATTTAACTAATTGAATAGTTGCACTGAAGTGGTCTCAGTATCACTGAGGTACCATCATTTTGTGGCATCCGTTAGTCTCGTGAGACCATGGATCTGCGCCTGGAAAGTCTTGCTTCAGTCTGTGTTGGTAGGGCAGTGTCTGTTGTGGCTGTAGAGGCCCACACGGGAGTGACAGTCTCGGCTGCAGCGACTGCACTTGAAGGCACTGTCCTCCAGTGTGTCTTGGTGCTGTTTTTTCCGACGAGTGTGCTTTTCTTCAGCAGCAAGCTTGAGGTAGCATAATGACTGCTATTAAACAAAGTTGAAGTGGACATCATGATACGAATAGTACACTTATAAATATATGTTGGCAAATTGCTGAGGTTCCTTTGATAGGAATTTCCAAAATTCACAGTCTCTAACATTCAGAAAATCAAGAACAGCCAAGTGCAAGTTTCCCTAAAAGATATACATCATTCTTGCTTGGACATATATCATTACTTGATCATTTGTCACCAGCTCAAAATATTGGTTAGGGATAGGTCTAAATGTTGTTTTTCCCAGCAATCTCCACATCTGTAAGCCTATTTTAGAAACTCATCACTGACAAAGGAAAAGGCATAGATTTCATTGTGTGCTCACTAAGTCAAGTACCACACTAATGTGATACTTGTAATGTAGAGTGATACTTTTACTGTGCACTCCTCTGTGAACCTCTCTGTGCTCTCTCCCTGTGTGTAATGACAAGTCATATCTTATGCTGGAATGAAACTTGCCAGTTCCTATGAGTGAATTTTGAGCTTCTATTCCATTTACGTCTGTCACCATTCTTCATCTAGTCACAAGGAAGAATAACATTCTCTGTCCTTTGTGGTCCATCTCATCATAAAACTTCTCAATCAGTATTATTACATTTCCCTGCAAACACAGTGCCATTAAAAGCTGAAGATTTATTTTCTATGATACCAACAGCGAGCAAGTGAAACCCTGAAAGGCTCCTATAATTTTGTGGACCTCAATCACAGAGAAGAAGGTCACAAGCATGAGAAAATCTGCCGACGTTGGAAATCCAAAACAACACACACAAAATGCTGGAGGGACTCATCAGGTCTGGCAGCATCCATGGAAAGAAGTAAACAGTTGACATTTCAGGCTGAGACCCTTCTTCAGGACTGAGAGGGAAGTGGGGGAGATACCTAAATTAAAAGGAAAGAGGCTAGCTAGAAGGTGATAGGTGAAGCTAGGTGGGTGGGAAAGGGCTGGAAAATAAATAATAAAATAGGAGAGGAGAAAGGGAAGGAGGAGGGATCTTAGGGGTAAGTAATGGGCAGATGAGAAGAAGTAAAAGGTCAAAGAGAGGAATAGAGGAAGGGGCAGGATGTATACATGGGGAGAGTATAGGGGAGCAGAGAAGAAGGTAGCAAGATACATGGAGTGAACTGATAAAATATTTTACCTGATCATTCAGTGAATCAGCGAGCCCTGTTGCTATCTTTCAAAGGGTAATACTTAACTGATCACAGACCACACGTTCCCAAAGTGATTCCTCCCTGCTGACGGGCTCAGGCACCCAGTAAGGATCTTGAGATGGAATAAAACTGTCTGTGGCTTTCCCAGCTTCTGCTGTCACCACTGATCCAGACAGGTTGCCCAATCCTACACATCAATGGCGGGCTGTCTTTCTTGCCCTGTTTAGCCCTTGGATAAGTCCTGGAAAGAGTATGAGACTGTTGTAGCATGGACAGAGGCATTGGACTACAGTGTCTATGAAATCAAGGGAGTTTCTATTCCCATTGGCTCTGCTGAGAGTGAGTTTACAAACAATCCTTTCTGAACAAACATGTTGAGTTCAATCATGTAGTAGTTGCTGAGCAAGATTGGGTGAAGTTATTATTGACCTGCAAGTCAAAGAGATCGTTCCAAAAAGCATTAAGTGCATAACTTACACCAGAAGGGTGCCATGTTGTGTATGACATCTGATGTCCAATGTCACAGGCTATTGTGATTTTAACAATGGGACCAATACCCACACTTATTGAGTTATGTTCATGAAAACATTATGCATATCATTTCCTCACTCCTCATAAGTGATTGACTTACTATTATGGTTCAATACTTCCTGCTACTGAACTAAAAACTAGCTCTCAAGATTTCCTGATATTGATGATGTGCTACTGTAGCAGATCAGATCATTTGCAGTTTTGTGTAAATAAAAGATGTAACAAGTGCATGATGTCAAAATCAGATTCCAGTTTAATATCATCAGCATATGTCATGAAATTTGTTAACTTTATGGTAGCACTGCAATGAAATACATGATAAATAAATATAGAGAAAAGAAATGAGTTACATTAAGTATATATATCTCTCTATTAAATATTTAAGTTAAATAAGTAGAGAAAAGAAAAACATAAATAATATAGTAGTGAGGTAGCATTCTTCAGGTTCAATGTCCATTTGGAAATTGGATGGCAGAAGGGAAGAAGCTGTTCCTGTAGACTAGTACCCATGATAGAGCTGAGTACTTTTACAACTTTCTGCAACTTACATCGATCTTGTGCAGTAGCACCCCACCCCCACACCAGACAGTGAAGCAGACAATTAGAATGCTTTCCATGGTACATTTGTAGAAGTTTTCGAGTGTTTTAGTTGACAAGTGAAATCTCCTCAAAATGAAATTTAACTGCTGTCTTGGCTTCTTTATTGGTGCATCAGTGTGTTGTGTCCCGGTTAGGTCCTCAGAGATACTGACACTCAGGAACGTGAAATTGCTCAGTCCCTCAACTTCTAATCCCTCGATGAGAATTGGTTTGGTTTCCTTCGTCTTACCTTTCCTGAAGTCCACAATCATGTCTTTTGTCTTGCTGATGTTGAGTGCAAGGTTGTTGCTGTGACATCACTCAACTAACTGGTATATTTCACTCCTCTACACCCCTTCGCTAGCATCTGAAATTCTGCCAACAATAATTATATCATCAGCAAATTTATAGGTGGCATTTGAGTTGTGCCTAGCCACACAGTCACGGATGTAGAGAAAGTAGAGGAGTGGGCTAAGCACACATCCCTGTGGTGCGCCAACGTTGATTGGCAGCAAAGTGGAGATTTTATTTCCAGTCCGCACAGATTGTTGTCTTCTAGTTATGAAATCTAGGATCCAGTTGCAGAGGGAGGTACAGAGGCCTAGGTTATGTAGCTGTTCGATCAGGACTGGAAGAATGATGGTGTTAAATGATAGAAACTAGAGTTAATTACAAGCAAAAGAAACTTGACTTATGAAGTAGATTTTCACTTCAAGTCAAATTCACTCCATCCAATTTTTCATTTTTCTTATATAGGAGTTTGTCCAGGGGCCAGCTCTGATACTTTCAGCTTCAGGATCTCATTGACGTATATATATCTCCACCCGCTCTCTCCCAACACTGGCTGAACAGATAGCAATTAGAATCTTCGGCTCAAAAGCCCTGGGTTTGAGTCTGCAAGTTCAAAATAAATGGATTTTTAAAAAGATTGCTGGCTAGCTGTCATTTTCAATAGTTATACTGGTAGTTGCCAAGCTTGTACCATTACCAACATGACTCAGTAAAAATGTTTAAACATACTATTCCATTGTCGTTCTTTCCCTGTGTGTATGTCAACAAATACTCTGGGTCAAGGTAGCCTAACTAAGCAGAGTAGGACAAAAAAGCAGAGGTTAGAAGAATGGGATGTAATCTGTTTGAAACATACAATGTTTTTATGGGCTGCACAGGGTAAATGCAGGGATGTTTCTAGTGGCTGCAGCACCTCCAACCAAGGGGTGCTGTTTAAAATAAGAGGCTGGCCACTTAGGACAGAGACAAGAAGCAGTCTCTTCACCAAGAGCTTTAGTTGAGAGAAATTCTCTTGGAAATTTGCACTGGAGCGCTCTGTGGAGAATCTATTACTGAGTATGTTGAAGACAGACCAATATGTAGTGGCCCAGCTGGAAGAACAGTGAGGGTGATCCAGGTTCATTTCGGACCTCTGTTACTGTCTGCATGGACAGGGCACGTTCTCGCTGTAACCAGGATAAAGCCGGAGTAAACAATAATTAATTAGGTGCCACCCAGGGTGATTTGACTATCTCAGGAACAGCTGATCTCCGGGGATTTTTACGCACAACAGACTCTGGAGTTTACAAAGAATGGTGCCAACAGAACAGCCACTCCCTGGATTTTTTTTTTGTTTTTGGCTCCATTCTGTGTAGGTAGAGTAGGTAGAGAGAAATTATTCCTACTGATAGAAGAAGATGGTGCTAGTGAACAACGCTACCAAGGGCGACATTTTCAGGACCGTTCATGAAGCCACTCCTTTCACTAGTTTGCTGTCTTTCTTTTATTTCAAACGTGGTTCTGCTACTGTTGCAACCTGTGACTTACATCCCGGCCACGTGTTTTCAGGCCAATCACGCGATCTGGCACTTTGCGGCGTCCGAGAGGGATCGATGGGGTTGCAAGTGAAATAGAGGCCAGGGGGTCTGGAGACCGGGCACAGGCTCATGCTCGACTCCATTTGGGAGGAGAAGGTGGCGGCGTGATGCAGCTCGCAGTGGCCACTCCGGTGGTGAGGTCTGTTATCTGTCAAGTAGGGTGCCGTGCACAATCCTGATTTGATGGAGTTTCTCCCTTCTACCGTCTGCTTGAGATGATGAGGTTATCGGGACTTTGAGACTTTTTTTTACCGTGCCCATGGTCTGCTCTTTATCAAATTACCATATTGCTTTGCACTGTTGTAACTATATGTTATATTTATGTGGTTTTGTCAGTTTTAGTCTTGGTTTGTCCCGTGTTTCTTGTGATATCATTCTGGTGGAACATTGTATCATTTTTTAATGCATGCATTTCTAAATGACAATAAAAGAGGACTGAGTGTCCTCATAATCTAATCTAATCTAATTTCTCACCAAATGAAGTGCCAAGGAAGACTGAAATCATTGAGGCAGGTACAGAGGATGAGCGAGTGTTCAGTGCCACCTACCGGCCTCTCACGTGCTGCTGCTGGAGGAGGGTGTCTGCGTGTAATGGCTTCTCTCACCTTCTCGCTCACTGCTCCCAAGGGAAGGTCTCATATTCAAATGACCTGTCTCTCTCTCCCCCTCAGTGAAGTTGGAGGATGGTGCTGGAGCAAGGTTTAATCAATGCATTTTGTGGACTGGACTCAGTACTATGTGTTTCTAGGTTTTCTAGTTGCTTCTGTTTTTGTTGCTAGTTTGAGCAATTTTGAATTGGGGTGGCCTGCAGATAAGGAACACTTAGCTTAACTGAAACATGCCTTTTGATTTTGTGTCTTATAAACTGTGTTTTTGCTTGTGTTTTTTTATTGCTAATTGCAGATTTGTTTTTTACTCATGCAGTGGGGAAAGATGTTGTTGGTTTGATGTTTTTTTCTCTTTAAACAAGTTTCTTTGTTTCGTGGTTGTCTGTGGGGAAGGCGAAGCTCAGGGTTGTATGCTGCACACATACTTTAGTAATAGATGTACTTTGAATCCTTTGAAGAACTGGAGAACGTTAGCATTAATGGTAAGGCTCTTGACATTGTGGAGGATCAGAGGGATCTTGGGGTCCGAGTCCATAGGACACTCAAAGCTGCTATGCAGGTTGACTCTATTGTTAAGAAGGCATACGGTGCATTGGCCTTCGTCAATTGCAGGATTGACTTTAAGAGCCGAGAGGTAATGTTGCAGCTATCTAGAACCCTGGTCAGACCCCACTTGGAGTACTGTGCTCAATTCTGGTTGCCTCACTACAGGAAGGATGGAGAAACCATAGGAAGGGTGCAGAGGAGATTTACAAGGATGTTTCCTGGATTGGGGAGCATGCCTTATGAGAATAGGTTGAGTGAACTTGGCCTTTTCTCCTTGGAGTGACAGAGGATGACAGGTGATCTAATAGAGGTATACAAGACAATGAGGGGCATTGATTGTGCAAATAGCCAGAGGCTTTCCCCCAGGACTGAAATGGCTAGCATGAGAGGGCATAGTTTTAAGGTGCTTGGAAGTAGGTACAGAGTAGATGTCGGGGTAAGTTCTTTTACGCAGAGAGTGGTGAGTGCGTGGAATGGGCTGCCGGTGGCGGCGGTGGAGGCAGAAACAATAGGGTCGTATAAGAGACTCCTGGATGGCTACATGGAGCTTAGAAAAACAGAGGGTTATGGGTAAAGCCTAGGTAGCTCTAAAGTAGGGACATGTTTGGCACAGCTTTGTGGGCCGAAGGGCCTGTATTGTGCTGAAGATTTTCTATGTTTCTAACGTAGAATGCAGGAGATTGACAAAAGAGCCAGAAGTGAAGTGCAGATAAAACTTACACGGTATGTGGTTCAGCTCTGGAATACAATGTCAGGGATAATAGTAAAGTCAGTTCTGGAATTCAAAGGATACAGATCTGAAAAGAAAGGAATTGCTGGGTTCTGGGGAGAAACAGGGGAGTGAGACTCCCATAGTGCTCTCTCATAGACCCAGTGCAGGCTGAATGGCCTCCTGCTGTACTGTATTCTATGATTCTATCTGTTCAACCAGATTCCTGCAATATCCACTTTTAAGAGCACAGAAAAGAAATGCTCAGTTTCTAACTCACAGATCTAAAACAAAAAAGATCATTTGTAGCAATCACTTAAGTGGCTGGGCACATGGAATACTCACTTTCAGCTACCTACTGACTTATGTTAGCTTCTGCTTCTTGGTGAAATTCGGTGGAAAGTATTGTTGGAATGAAAATTATTTGTGGCATTATTCTAAGCATGTCCATTCAAAGGTATTTAACAGCAATAAATGTGAAATAGTTGTACCTAATTATGCCTCAAGGTGCTTACTTTTTATGGAATGCTTGATCCTGTCTTGATTAATGCTGGTAGTAAATTAGATCATCCATGGACTGTTAAATACAACCTTTCAAACTGATTGATTTTTTCAGCAAAAAATAAGGCATCTCATGTTATTGACGATCACTAAATTTGGATAATGGCAATAAAGGAAGTCAGACAGGCTTGGGCAATGTTTCGGAGGACAAAATCGTAAAATTTCAGAATGTCGTGAATTGAATTTTGCTGGAAAATTAGTGCAAGTATTAATAAATAAATTAGCAAGCAATTTCAGGAAAGAGATAAAAGCAAAATGTAGCAGGTGCTGGAAATGAGCTTACAAAAAGGAATGCTGGAAATAGTCAGAATTTTAAGCAGTATCTGTGGACAGAGAAACAGTTAATATTTCAGGTTGATGGTCAGTCATCAGAACTAGCTGTTCTCAGATGCAGGAAGAAATGAGAAAGAAGAGAATGCAGAGGCTCTATCTAAGAAAGTGTGTAAAGCAGGAAAGATGAAATGGGAAAGGGTTGATGGTACACAGCCAGAAAATGAGTCATAATGGGGCAAGTACAGAAGACAATGGTAGTAAAGGGCAGAAATAAGGCAAGTATGGACAAGCAGGTCCAAATCGTAAAATTAGTCCAGAAGAGGTGTGGATGCAAAAAGCAAAGTTGGTCTTTGTTGTTCTCCTCAGTTGTTCCTCGAAGACTGTAACATTCCTGTTGGAAAGTTGACAACTTGTTCCTGTGCTTGGGAGTATTGAGGGATAGACAAAGCAATGTTGTTTGCTGATATTCCAAACTGCCTGACCAATATATGATGACCCCCCCACTTCATGCTTTGCATAAACAGCATCTTGCCTTAAACTTCAAGATCATTTTAAGAAGTCGCTGGATTTTGTGCTTTTAAAGCCCATTATATTTGTTTTGGAAATTTGTGTCCGATATTAGTCCATAAGAGATTGGAGCAGAATTACACCATTCAGCCCATTGAGTCTGCTCTGTCATTTCATCATGGCTGACCTATTTCCCTCTCAGCCCCATTCTCCTGCCTTCTCCGTTTAGCCTTTGGCACCCTCACTACTAATGAAACTATCACCTATGCTTTGAATATACTTGACTTCCACCACTTTCTGTGGCAATGAACTCCACAATTTCACAACCCTCTGGCTGAAGCAACTTCTCTTCATCTCTGTTCGAACTGCATATCCCTGCATTCTGAGGCTATGCTTTCTGGTCCTCGACTCCCCCACCAAAGGAAACATCTTCTTTACATCCACTCTACCTGGGCCTTTCAATATTCGATGGATTTCAGTGAGATATCCCTTATTTTTCTAAATTATAGTGAGTACAGGCCCGCAGACTTCAATCACGGCTCATACAATAACCCTTTCATTTGCGGAATCATTCTTGTGAACCTCTTCTGAATATACTCCAATGTCAGCAAATTCTTCCTTAAATAAGGTCCCCAAACTGCTCTATGAGCCTCACTTGTGCTTTATACAGCCTCACCACAATAAATCTTGCTTTTATATTTTAGTCCTCCTGAAATGAATGCTGACAGTGCATTCCACTTCCTCACCACTGATTCCACCTGCAAATTAACTTTTAGGGAATCTTGCACAAGGACTTCCAGATCCCTTAGCAGCTTAGATTTTTGAATTTTCTCCCCTTTTCGAAAATAGTCTATGCTTTTATTCCTTCTACCAAAGTGCATGATCATACATTTCCTGACACTGTATTCCATCTGCCACCTCTTTGCGGGTTCTCCCAAATCTGTCTAAGTTCTTCTACAGCCTCTCCACTTCCTCAACACTACCTGCCCTTCTAGCTGTCTTCGTACTTTCCAAAAACTTGGCCACAAAGCTATTAATTTCATTATCCATATCAATGACATACAACCTAATAAGCGGTCCCAACACAAACCGCTCTGGAACACAACTGGTCACTTGCAGCCAACCTGAAAAGGATCCTTTATTCCCACACTTTGCCTCGTGCCAATCATTCAATCCTCTATCCATGCCAGTAACTTTTCTGTGATACTTTGGACTCTTATATTTAGCAACCTCATGTGTCAAAAGCCTTCCGAAAATCCAAGCATACAACATCGACCAATTCTCCTTTTTCTATCCTGCTTGTGATTAATTCAAAGAATTCCAACAGACTTGTCAAGCAAGATTTGCCTTTAAGGAAATCATGCTGACTTTGGCCAATTCTGTCATGTGCTTACAAGTATCTCAAATTCAACAATTAACAATTGATTCCAACATCTTCCCAACCACTGAGGTCAGGCTAACTGGCCTATAATTTCCTTTTATCTGCCTCCCTTCTTCTTGAAGAGTGGAGTGACATTTGTAATTTTCCTGTCCTTCAGAACCATGCCAAAATCTACCGATTCTTTATGTATCTGTAAAAAAAACCTTTGGTGTCATTATCTAAATGGAGAGAAGATTCAAACATCAGAGGTGTAGAGGGACTTAGGAGTCCTGGTGCAAGTCTTCCAGAAGGTTAATTTACAGGTTGAGTCTGTGGTAAAGAAGGCAAATGCAATGTTGGCATTTATTTCAAGGGGAATAGAATATAAAAGCAAGGAGATAATGCTGAGCCTTTATAATACACTAGTCAGGCTGCACTTGGAGTATTGTCAACAGTTTTGGGTCTCATATCTCAGAAATGATGTGTTGTCATTGGAGAGAATCCAGAGGAGCTTCATGAGGATGGTTCTGGGAATTAAGGGGTTAACATATGAGGACCATTTGGCAGCTTCGGGCCTGTACTCACTGGAATTTGGAAGAATGCTTGGGAATCTCATTGAAACCTACTAAATGTTGAAAAGACGAGATAGGGTGGACGTGGAGAGGATGTTTCCTACGGTGGGGGTATCCAGAACAAGAGGGCACAGCCTCAAAATTGAGGGATGACCTTTTAGAACAGAGGTAAGGAGGAATTCTTTTAGACAGAGAGTAGTCAATCTGTGGAATGCTCTGCCACAGCCTACAGTGGAGGTCAAGTCCATGTGTATACTTAGAGCGGAAATTGATTGTTTCCTAATTAGTCAGGGTATCAAAGGATCTGGCGAAAAGACAGGTATGTGGGGTTGAGTGGGATCCAGGATCAGCCATGATGGAATAGCTTAGCCAACTCAATGGGCTGAATGGCCTAATTCTGCTCCTGTGTCTTATGGATATATAATCTAATTCCTATCTACCATCTCCTCAGTTTCCCATTCCCTTATGAGCCAAAGGTCCACTGGTTGCAGCTCCACTTCTTTAGCACATTCTCTGAGAAGCTGCAGTTTGGTGAACCTGGTGCAGAGGCTGGAGGTCTCCCAGATTTTCCACATCTTACACAAAGATCAAAACTCAGCCCCGGAGCCATTTTAACTGCCATAAGTATACATTTACAGATGAAGAATGAGCAAGAAAAAGCTTACTAGATACTTAACATCATCCATGCCTGTTATTACCTTAGCCGAAACCAAAAGTCATCCCACTCTATCCCTGCCCTACTCCATCAATGGCTGCTCTCTTTGCCCCTGCCTTATTTTTAATTTGACCATGCTAACGAAACCCACCCTCTGACTGGCCACTGTTCAAACTCTGAAATAACAGCTACAAAGCGCTGATTTTTAAAGCCCTCTCCTAGACATGGGTGAAAACAACATTACTTTTTGCTTTTGAACTCCAATTGGCTGCTATTCATGCTCCAAAAAAAAGGCTACAAAGTGCTTATTTTTAAAGCTCTCTCCCCAATAGAAAGAGTGTAATTATTCTTTTAAAAGGTGAAATAATAGTTAATACAATTAGTATCTCAAAGAGAAATAAAAAATTACTGCTGGTACTCAGCTCTAAAATTTAAGAGTGGTTGGGACAGGTCATGCCAATATGTGTGGTATTTAGCTTTAGACCTTCCCAAAGAGTTTAATCTCATGATAATGGTTTTCTGTGCTGTGTGTTTTTGTTTTCAGAATGCCATAGACTCATTGTGCCACTCAGTGAGTTGTTGGGAATGAGGGTGTATAACTGAGCTCACAGCTGTCACTTATCTTGCAAATGTGGATGAGTTAGTCAGAAATCAATGAATGAAACAGACTGTATGAGCAGAACTGCGGCAACTTCACCCAGTAAAATCAAGGTAATTTCTCCATTGAAATGCAGCATGTGCAGGTTAATAGCCTACAAATTATCAAGAGATATCAAGTTCAATCACTGAAAATATGCTTGACTGTAAAGGCATAACTTCATCAACCTCAATATAGCAGGCACAGCCCAGTGAACTGGTGTAGCATTCTTCCCTGAGGAGCTCCATGCAGTGATGTTCTGGGGTAGGATGATCGACCTTTACCAAATATAACCTTGTTGTGCAAGGTACAAGACCAACCATAGGAATTTTGTCCCCTTGATGCCCATTGGCTTGATTTTAAACAGGCTCCTCACTGCTATGCTTTGTCAAAAGCTACCTTAATAATTGTGCTGTCACTCATAGCTAATCACTAGAATTTAGTTCTTTGAACCATGTTGAGCTGTGATGAGGTCTGTTGCTGGCAGCATCCAAACATCCATTGGGGAATAAATGTTGCCTGGCATTATTGTCACTAACAGCCTTCTGAGGGTAGACAGACAATGCAGTAATCAGTTCCATGGGATTGGTCCTGTTTTGTGTAGATGGGCATGCTGGACAATTGTCTATGTTGTCATCTAGACTGCCAAATGTTTCTTCTGTAAAATCCCCTTCTTTGTATTCTAGCAAAGCAAAAAAAAAAAGCCAGGCTTAGTGGAACACCACAACCAGCCATTTCCCCTTAATGAAATGCCACCTGATTAGGAATTATATCACTGATTCTTCATTGTAGGAGAAAACCCCCTACAACATCTTCAGAGTAGTGGTTCAAGATGGAGGCACACTACCATCATCTTAAGGGAATCTAGGATGAGTAATAACTGTTAGTCTTACCATTGGCATCTGCATCCCATAAGCGAATAAAGAAAAAATGACATTATGTTTCAACACTATCCCAAGCCACAGTGCAGATTTCACTTCCATGTTAATCGATTAATCTTTCTGACCATACTGCTGTAAGTACATCATTCGTAAGCACCTATCCTTCAATAACTGCATTTTTCTGCAGATATTACCCTACTTTTATTGGTGAATTCACCGTAAATATTGTCACAAATTCTGTTCCTTCAGTAATTTAGATAGACTTCACTTCATGAATAAAATAACTAATACTGTAAAATTGACTAGCTACTATGAGGACAAATACATCCCGCGTAGCCTCATCACTGGTTGTGTTGTTAAAGAAAGTCCTGAATAAAATAAATACGACAAGTTGTCCTTCAGAATTCTTGATGCATCTTTCAATAATTTTTTCATCAGTTATATATGTGAAATAAGCTGTCAGTAATTAAAATCTTTGCATCCATAGTCAGAGGAATAGAAATTTGTCCTGAATCACTTACTCTAAATATGCAACAGCGACAAATGCATGATATTCTCCACTTCTGAAATCTGGTCTCATTGGTGGAATTGAAATCAAGTCTTGCATATTATAAAACAATACAGTAATACTGGACATATAAATGTTGAAAGCCATTAAGCAAATGTGTGAAAGTGTGTATTTTCTGGAGTAATTGACTGCAGACATGACACCTTTGGCTAATTTGTGTGGAGAGCAGGAAACATTAGCATAATATTTAATGCAATACCATCACTTTATTCACTCCAACCCCTGCAAAACCTTCATGTTTACTGATAAGTAAATCAACTAAAAGCTGAAGTTTCAAATTCCCAGTTGTTTTCTGATGTTTACAGGATGGAATTAAAAAGGTAGCTAAATGCATAACAGCTTTTTCCTCTGAGTAAAAATGTCATGGTTTCAAGTATCACTACAGAAACATGAAACTAAATGTTCAGTTGTTATTTCAGTATAAAACAAGTGCTGCATTGTTAACTAAGTTGACTTTCAGATGAGACATTAAATTAACACCCCAAGTAAATGCAAAAGATCACCTGGTACTATTTTGAAGAAGTAATAGCTCATCTGTCCAAGATACTTCTATTATAGGAATAATTTGACAATAGAGCTTGGGATGTTTCTTGTCTGACACAGCTCAAATACACAACAAATACTATTCTGAGTTAATGAAGGAAGGCATCTCCTGAATATAACCAAGCAAACTTGCACCTCTTCAACCCCAATGACAGATCATGCACACATCAAAAGAACAGTAAGTCTATTTGTGTATTTAGTCTTAGTTTCTGTGACAGATTGAGTTTTCCAGTCAGTATTACATTGTTACAAAACAGGCACACCACTTGATTCTCTTGTTCTACATGATTACACTATCACCAGTATGCATGGAGTATATTATGTCCAAGTATATAGATATACATGAATGCTCTCCATGTTTAAAAGTATTCTTGTATATATCTCTTCTGTATTTTTAACAGTGAGGTAGTAGTAATTTTTTTAAAAATATGCACTTTACATGGTTGTAATTAGATTTCTTTCTAAATTTGAAATGAAAATAGAAAATGCTAGAAATACTCAACAAATCAGTCAGCCTCTGTGGAGATAGAATCAGAGCATGTTTCATGTCAATTACCTTTCATCCAAACTCATACGCACTGGAAAGACTGCTTATCTGAAATGATTGAATTCAGTGTGACATACATACAGCAACCAAAGGGCTAAACTTCAAAGCCAAGCTCCCCAGCAGCATGATAGGGAAAAAAAGTCTGTCTTACATCTCAAGGATTTATTTTGAATGAAGGAAATGGAAGCAGATAGTTGAGTCAACAAACACCCAGTGTTCAGTTAATTGGCATTCATGAGAGGAAAGATGGGTAAATTAATGGTAGATATGGTACAATGGAATAGATGGGTCCTCTTAACCAGTCCTTTGAAAGGATGATTTCAGAATCATGAGACAGGGCTTCTGGAAGGCTAGAAGAGAGCATATAAAAGGACTCTCAAAGGTGTCAAAAGTAAAAGCCCAGAAGCAGCCATTACAGAAACTCAGACTTTGACCAAGGTCATTTCACATAGGTAGTCTCTAAGTCCAAGCTGTGAGTCTTATGATTGAGGGAAATAAATTACTAAGCACTAATACAGAATCAGCAGAATCAGCTCCACTAGACTTCAGTTGAACTGCCTTTTGTCTAAAACTTCAATTGCCAGCCAATAGAAGTAAGAGATTCAATAATCCTGAGGGCCTCAATGTGCAAAACAGTGAAAACTGTTCCCTGAGCATTCACTGAAACAGTGAGAGAGACCAAACAAACAGTGGAAGCAGGATGGAAAATTAATGCAACAGACAGCTGGATACTAAGGAACACCCTTGCAGAGTTGGCAGAGATGTTCTTCAAAGCAGGCACCCCATCTTCAAAGGTTTCTCCAATATTGAGGTGTCCATATGGTGAATATTCAAAATATTACATGGATTGGAAAAAAAACATAAGTGAATTGCTGCTTCACCTGGAAAGAGTGCTAGGTCTCCAGAAAGTAAGAAGGAAAGAAGTAAAAGAGCAGGTATTGCAACTCCTATGGTTGCGGAGGAAGTAGCCATAATAAATTGACTGGGTGTTGATGGAAACAGAAAAGTCATGAAGGGAATGGTCCCATTTGATTAACTGAACCTAGTATAGTAATAGGCTTTTGCAATCCTGCTAACATCCTGGCAGACTTCAATGTTGACTCAATATTTGGACTGTTTGTTTTGGATTTAAAATCAAATTAGGTTTGTTTCTTTTTGGCAGACTTGTATGAATTTGTTCCTTCACCTTCTCAAGTCCGCATTTGGACCAAATCAAACATACCTTCAGACTTAAGTGAGAGATGTATGAAGTGAACATTTCGATTTTATCTCTCACAGACATTGTTTAACCAACAATGACATATATTTTGTCACTGATTTCAATCTCTTGGTTGAGTAATCTTCAGTAGTGGCTCCCTTCTTCTACTTGCATTAACTCTACTCTCGTTGGGTGGACTAAGAATATAAATGAGTTCATTTTGTTTGCAAATACATCGTGTTTAATAAATGTCTTAAAATGATTTTTGCTCAATTGCACTTATACAAACCGAGACACCAACTTTGAACTAGAATCGGGTGTGATCTCGATTTCTCTTTATCAACTCTAAGGCTGGACAAGGACTGCCTCTATACTGCAGCAGGAGAACACTCAAGGAATATTTCATTCTGGTTTTTATGCTGCAACTCTTGTTCCCTTACAGCTTCCTTAACTACCTTGACTGATTGTCCAAACACTCTGTTTGAAGCTGCATGATATGAAGGTGTGGGAACATGTCATTCTGTTTCATAAAATTTTGGAACCAACCACATATCAATCACAACTCCTCTATAAAATGATCCATAACAGTAAATGTTTGACTTCATTTTATGTTGAATGAATACTAAGCATAAAGGGAAAAGTATCCTATTCACCGAGAAGGACTAGTAGGTCATGAAAATGACTGTAAAATGGATTTTTGATTGATTGTACCGAACAGCTTTGGTAAATATTGTATCTGCTTTCGAGTAATTCCAGATCACTGCCCAAGTAGTGTCAATAAACAAAGCATTTTACTATTAATTGCATACTAATTATTCCTGTGAGTTTGTTGTGAAGCTTGGTCAAATTCCTTTCTCTCAAACCAAAACGTCTCACTTCCTTGTGAGAACACTTACTATGATGGCAATGAAGTGTTTTCAATTCCTCATTAATACACCAGTAAAATTTAGTCCATTCTTTCATCAACTATTCAGAGAGTCTTTTCAACACTAGTTGTTTCTGCATTTTAGAAGCTGTCATTTTAAATTCTCATCGTGTGACTTAAACGTGTCAATTGTACTTTCACTTACAACTTCAGAATTCCTTTTCTGTAACTACAACAGTGCATTTGCAAGGATGTTTGGTTTGAAATTTCTGCACCTGATGGTGACAATATATGATAACAGGACGATTGCTCATTATTGCTCTGAGAAGATATTGCTAAAGTGGTGGATGGCTAGTCACTAATGCAAAGGAACTGTCCAGTAAAATGAGAAGGGATTTGTTGATTTCAAACATTATTCTCAGTGTTTCTTGGGAGTGCTAGAAATTAAAGCAACAGATGTCTTGTGCCAATATTTGATCACCTGACTTTGTGTGGGACCAACATCATACATCATGTATCAATTGCAAATTGTGCATAGCATTATAATCAACAGGGAGAGTCTCACTTGTTAATCGTTTATGTTTATCCAATCCTTTAACCAATTTTCCCCGGGATTAATAAAATATGTCTATGACTATGGCTATTATCCCATCCACTTCTCGGTGTATGGACTCCGAGTCAATGAATTGGACTTTGCCATGGCTCTCTCACAAGAGATTATTAACACACTAACTTTTTGTAATGGACCAAATGTTCTCGCCTGCTTGAATACCACTTCTTTCAATATGGTAATTTTGAATGTCAGATATTGTGTATTCAACAGCTTTGACTGAATTTGTTCATCTATTTGTCCACACACTAATTCATTGCTCAAGGGACAGTCTGAAAAGGCCCATAATTGCAATGAGAAGATAACTGTTTTTAATGAACTAATGTCTTTGCTAATTGTCTCACTCTGTTTCTGGCTCCTTGTCCCAAAGGTATAGCTCTATCTAACAATTTCTGCACAGCATTGCTAAAGAAGGATGTCCTCTGATTTGCATAGGACAAATGGACTCAGTGTGCCTTTGCTTTGAAGTGTCTGGTCCAATCTCTATAAGTATACTGCTTTTTATATTTGCATATCATTTTGTTTTGTTCTCTCATAATAAATATCATCTTTTTCATTAATTTCTATGACGGGGAAGTAAATTGCATGGTTGCATAGTGTTTATATCACCATATTAATAGTACAGAATCAATGGTTGAAAACCTTTATGAGCACACACTGTCAGTAACATTGATCATGAAACTACGACAATATTGTAGAAGCCCCAGCTGGTTCACTTATGTTCTTGAAATGCACATTTGATCCAGTAAGATGGTGGCCTGTTCAGACACAGTGACATCTCAGGGGCCAACCAAAGGTGGTTTTGTCCTTTTTGAGACTGCAGACAATGTTGGACATTAAGAACTTCAGGTATTGCAGATCTACCCCATCAGTGAGCTGCTCTTTGGTGGAGGAACTGGACTTGGTGCAGATCGCATTACTGCGTGCTGCAGAAAGGCATTGGAGTCCATGTGCAAAGTCAGCGTGCAGTCTAAAAGCAAGTAATGTTTTGGATGTTTCTCTTGCAATCACAAGATCCTGTTGGACATTGATCATGTAAAATGCTGCAAGTGCATTTCCCTTGTTTATTGGTGAGACAGAAGGTTGGGGAGCATGTGTGGCCTTGGTTGTAGTGAGGACTAGACCTTAAGCCAAGGGCTTGCCTGTTGCAGGAGTTCAGGAGTGGAGACACCGGAGGCGGTGTAACATGGTGTCCATGTTGGAAGCTGGCCCCTCCTGTTAGTGCTGCCCTTCAGTGCTCGATCAGTGGAATGACAAGCTGGATTGCGTGCGTGCGTCCATGCATTCATTTGTGGGGGACTGAGAATTGCTTGTCTTGCAGACAACACCCTTGCACCATCAATTTACAGGACATGTCGCTCAAGAACTTATACCATATATATGTATTGTTTTTTTTTTGTGTGACTGAATGTTTACTTGCTATCTTATATGTGCCTTGATCTGTGTATGACTGTTACTGTATTTTGCACTTCGGCTCCAGTGGAATGCTGTTTCGTTTGGCTTTATTTGCGGTTAGTCGTGTTATGGTTGAATGCTAATTAAACTTGAACTTGATCTGCCGTAAATAATTCCAAGGAGACAGCAATGGGCTTGACCCTTAACTGCTTTGTGGAAATGCCCACTTAATACAGGGATGTGCACTAACTGCTGGTACTGCATGCAAGGACCACATCTCCAGAATGCATTGAAATTATAACCATCCTAACTACTTATGAATGAAAATTCAATGCTGAAGAGGAACTATTTTTAATGTAGCACATCCATTTCCAAATCTTGAGCCTTTTCAAGCGGGGGATCTGCATAGGGTATTTATGTTATATGAGCAGCAAAGTCCGATTTAATTTGTATGATGGATCATTTTAGTGACCTTTCTTATAGTGTCAAAATTTGTAATATAGTGAAGCTGTAGTGATGCAGAAACTAAACGAATGAATGTCTGACCCCTGACTGTCATTTTAATAAAGGTTCTATCATTCAAATGATGCAGAGTATCCGTAACATGGGAATGTGAAAATCAGTACAATGATAATCCAAGGCATCTATTTACACAGTATATGCAGCCAATGTTCTATATTCAAAAACAAAGCATTTTAGTGTTATTATTTTACAAGTGCATTATAAAACAGAAATTAAACTACACCACATTAGGAGAAATGATCAAAAGCCCATCAAACAGATTGTTTTTGGGAAGCAGCTTAAAAGAGGAGACAAAAAGATTCAGGAAGGAAAAGCTCAGCTGCCAAAGGCAGTGTACTCAAATTCAGGGATGATAAAGACATCAGGGTCAGATATCTCAAAAGATCTGTGAGGCAGGAGGAAATAGAAAGAGACAAGCTGATGGAGGGGTGTGAAAAGACTGGAGGAGGATTTTCAAATTAAGGCTTTCTAATGGAAATCCAAAAGGACCTTCTTTGTTATGCATTCTACTTAACAGAGGAGAAAAGCATGATTTGTATTCCTGTTTTTTAATGAAATCCATTGTTCTATTCAGCCTATGCAGTATTCTTGAAAAAGTGTAGGTACTTGTAATATGTGAAACAAAGCATGCAAACTCCCATAAAGCACAATACAATAATAATCAGGTAACCTATTGCTGCATGGCTAAATATTAGCGTGAACACCAGAGATAACTCCTCTGAGATGGCCTTACAGAATCTTCCATATCTATCTGAGTGAGTGGATGGGGGTTTGGTCTCACATAATATCCAAAATACACCACCACCCAACATTTCGAGTCACCAGAATGACACTTGCACCTCAACCTTTCAACACAGACTCAAGAGTACAGCCACTGAGTCATAACCAGTGACAGGAAAATGATAATTCTCTTACCTTAGGATCATGAATTCCTGAAAGCTCTTCGTAAGTTTTCTCCCCTACCATCACAGCAGCAAGATTAGCTGTATATGTCGATAAACAGAACAAGCAGAATATAGCCCACAGGTTCATGAGAAACCTTCCTGTCCAACACTTGGGGGTTTTGATGGCTGCTGTCCTGCCAAACAAAATAGCATAGCAGACATTGAGGGCTGAAGAGAAGGAGAACACCTTGTTTCTATTTCTCCCTTTAGGAGTCATTCCAAAAGGACTCTTCCATTCATAGAGTGTGAGGAATAAAGCAGTGACGTGGAGAGCCACGAAGATCCCCACCCACATGGACCAGTGCAGCGGCCACATGAAAGCTCCGATGGGGGCGGCCGTGTCTCTTGATCGCACCAAGATACCCAGGCTGGTGGAGAAGAAGGGGCTGGTAAAGTCGATCACTTTGCTTCTGGCTGAGTTGATGCTGAAGGAGGTGACAGCTAGATGCGCGGCATTGCTGAGCAGATCACCGACCAAGCCTGTCCAGCGGCCGTTCTTCCAGCCACCGTACTTCCCATCACCGACAATGTACAGGTCAAAGTCAAAGTTCATATCCTCTGCCAGTTTCTCCAGGAGGTCAATGCAGTAACCATAGCAGCACTTCTTGTACTCCATAGGCACGGAATCATTACCTGACTTTAAGTTCTCAAAGAGGCTCTCGATGACAGCGCTGTCATTTGTGAGGGCGTCCAGGCAGAGCTGACCAGCAGGACAATGGCCATCATCGTCCACGCTCCGAGTGAATACAAAAGGGTGTTCGATGAGTGTCACTACTCTCAAGTGCAGCCGAGATGTGCCACTGCCGTTCTTTTGCTTCAGGATCTTGTTGGGCCAGATCCCATGGTCCATGACAACTTTTCCCTTGTGCCATCTCCCGAGGCGAGTCCACATGGGCTTGCCAATAGGATCAAGCTGTAGGTTCCAGATGTAGTAATGACTGTCTGAAGTGATAACAGATGGGTCTGTTACTTTAATATAACCTGTTACACCATCGAAGCTTGTGTTTGCTAAAAATCTGAGGGCAGGAAGAAATAACATTTGGTTTAGTTTCTACTTTTTGAAAATAGGACTGCAAAATCTTCTGAATCCAATCACAAAATAAATTGAATAGACCTCAGTAATAACTACTGCTGAACAAGTAATGTCAGTTGCTATTGAATCATATACATCTGACTATGTCGGGGAGTGGGGGTGCAAATTGAGATATGTACTGTGACTAGTTAATGATTTTCTTTAAAGTTTTATTTATAGACTTTGGCCCATAAACTATGGAAACATCGAAATAGAAGCACACGGTCAAAACATTTTCTTAGAGAATAAAAGAAATACAATATTTACACCCAGTAACTGTTTGGCAGAAGAAAGATGGGAGGTTGTGAAGTTAGGAGGTGTAGCCATCAATCTACTTCCTGCCATATTCCACTCTTTGTCTCTGCCTCTCTCTCAAAATGGGCCGTGTGCTGTGTTTAATTCCAGTGTCAATATTGTGCATTGATTTCATTCGGAGAAAGAACAATTAGAATGCAAGATTATCTGACCCTCCATGGCATGAATGAAATCACTCCATTAATATTGCCATCTGATTATAATTAATGACAATGTTTTAAGTACACTATTGAAGGTCATAGTGGAATTGGTTCCTTAATTGATTCAATGCATACTTCCAGTAAGAAACATCGGAACACAGTCAGTGCAAACTGAGAATGGCATTCAGCCATGCAGTGGAAATGTGAAAGCAATAAAAAGTTAGTCAATCAGATTTGGGGACGTGGGAAAAGTTTACGGAAAAAGCTGATTCACTAGAACGGCATCAAGACTTCAGCTACTTAAACATACTACAACTATAATAGAGCTGTTTAAAATCTTGCAGGCTTTGAAGGGACTAAGCAAGGAGAAATAGACTCCAGCTGCAGAACAGCTGGTAACAAGCACTAGAACCACAGGGAAAATAAGGAGAATCTATTTCGTGCTGTGAATTGTTTGGATATACTGGGAGGCTTGATGGGGAGCATATTCAATGCTGCCTTTCAAAGGGGAACTAGTACATTGCTTTAAACTGAGAAAACCTGCTGGGTCATTGCAGGCAACATGGAAACACGACCACCTGAAGATTCCCCTTCAAATTGTGCACTATCTTGAAGTGAAAATACATTATTGGTCCTTCATTGTCACTCAGTCACCCTGGAATTCCCTAATAAACAGCACTGGGGGAGGTACTTTAGCAAATGGACTGTGGCATTTCTAGAAGGTGACTCACTACTAACTTCTAGAGGGAAATTAGGGATGGGCAATAAATGCTGGTCTTGTGGTAATTCTCATATCCTGAGAAATGATTGAAGAAAGGAACAAAGCCGTTGTATTGATGGAAGAGTGTTTGCTTTAGCCATAAACAGGCATGATGGGGTCCTTCTGTGGTGCACCATGCTATGAAAATGCACTTTCTGTTTATGGCCCGATGATAATTATTGGCACTGTTTTAAATATATTCTCCAAGGTTATTGTCTAATTGTCTGGATGATTTCTACACCTCCCATGTCTTCCTTCTGCTATGGACCACACACAGGGAGCCTTCAAACAGACAAACAGAAGCTACAGGGTATACTGCAAGTCTTGAATAATGGAATAAATCCTGAAACATGCAGATGCAATTACTCCTGGAGGTAGAGAACTTTGTGAATGCTCAATTGTAAGATGACAACGAAAATCGTTACTGGATTGTCACATCATTTGAACTGTTCCAACAATTCAGGTTCATTTCATATCTTTTAACAATTTCAGGTTTTAAATTACTACAACTTATCAAACTGTCATTTGAGAGACACAAGGTAATATTTTCTCCCTATGGATTTCCTATTTACTGCACCCTGCATTGGTACAAGTAAGTTTTCATGCTGAATGAAGTATTTACCTTAGGCAGAAGAACACTAACATTGATAGTTGCTCCTTACATCTCCTATAATTCTATTCACCCTGTCTGCGCTACTTTCACATATTACAGGCATTTTTGAACACTGCACAAATGGATACAGAGGAATTTATAGCAGACCGTCTGATACTGACTCCTTTTCAGCTTATCTTTGAACTGATAACTAGCATATTTCCTTCTGTTCAGTTGTGCTCAATCAAAAGCATAATCTGCTTACACAAAGGAAGTTAAACAGTTCAGCTGCCCTTGTACAGAAATGGACATTTTTGAGATCTTAAGGAAATATAGATTATGCTAATTTCATCTATCTCTTAGGAATTCACAATGACCTTTTCTTTAAAGTATATAACATGATTTTTATCGCATTATGCCTTATGCAAAGTGGAATACGGTAACAGTTACTACATGAATATGCCACATGTATTATCCAGCATGCTAGTAATTATATGTGAATTTTAAATCTAAAGAAATAAGCCTACTAATTTCTAAATATTGGAAGTTATCACTGAGAAACTGGAAGTATGTTCCTGTGCTGAAACTCAAAATATCAATGTCCAAAACTCAAAGGTGATAAAATTGTAGAAATACATGTTTAGTTTGATCAACTGTCCCCTTAAGGCTCTTATTAAAGATATTTCTGAAGCTTAAACTCTCATTGAATTCCTCAGCTCATGTTGTATTCTAAGAGACTTTTATCTTAATTTGTATTGCATGGTCAAAATGTGTAGACGTTTATCTTTAGATGGATTACTCAGTCAGCTGTCCTGGTGAGATATTTTACTTCAGTATCGAGTAACTGCAAGCAAACAGATTTCAGAGGCAATACCAAGGTGTGGCTTATGTCATTATTTCAACAAAATGAGATCCTGAAAGCCTATTGAAAGACAAACATCATTAGTGTTTGTATTACACATCACTTTTTGCTCCTCTTCCATATTATATAAGGAGAAAGCTGATGAAAAAAGAAAATAAATAGGGAGGAAATTACAAGGAAGGGGTGGGCGGGGGAGGTAGATTTAATATTTCAAAGTTGAAATCTTCAAAGTAAATTTGTTATCAAAATACATATATGTCACCTTATACAACCCTGAGATTCAATCACAGTAAATATTAGAAACACAGTAGAATCAATGAAAGACCACATTTAACAGGACAGCCAAATAACCAATGTGCAAAAGACAACAAGCTGTGCAAATAGGAAAAAAATAATGAGAATGATGAATAACCAATAAATATCAAGAACATGATACGAAGAGTCCTTCAAAGTGAGTCCATAGATTGTGGGAACAGTTTCATGATGGGGTGTATGAAGTTGAGTCCCCTGTGGTTCAAGTCTCTGATGGCTGAAGGGTAATGCCTGTTTCTGAACCTGACTGTGTGTGTCCTGAAGATCCTGTACCTTCTTTCTGATGGCAGCAGCGAGAAGGGAGCATGGCCTGGATAGTGGGGGTTCTTGATGATGGATGCTGCTTTCCTGTGACAACGCTCAGTATAGATGTGCTCAATGATGGGAAGGTCTTTACGCCTCATGGACTGGGCTGTATCCATTATTTTTTTCAAGTTAATATAAGTAACCCGTAATTACTGAAGGAAATTAACTAGCTTAGAATTAGGGTCAACGACGAATGATCAGAGGTTATCTTCAATTACATATCCACTTGCTTGCAACTTGCAGGATTTTTGCACAACCCGTGGTAATGAGGGAGCTACCATCACCAGGGGGAACATGAATGTGAATATGAAGAGGACAAGCTGCAGAAGGGCTCCTCAACCAATCAAATTGGAAAATTCTTGAGACATAAACCAGGTAATGTAACTTGGAATATTTATATAGGCATCCGTTAGTCTCGTGAGACCATGGATTTGCACCTTGGAAGGTTTCCAGGGTGCAGGCTTGAGCAAGCTTGCAAATTTCCTGTTGCCCATGCTGCAAATCTCCCCTCTCCACGCCACTGACGTTGTCCAAGGGAAGGGCACTAGGGCCGATACAGCTTGGTATCGGTGTCATCGCAGAGCAATGTGTGGTTAATTGCCTTGCTCAAGGACGCAACACGCTGCCTCAGCTGAGGCTCGAACTAGCGACTTAGAATATTTAATGCATAGAAAATAAGAGGTTTGAAGTAACCAAAAGAATTGACTTAGCATTTCCAAGAATAATAAAAACATGCTGAAATTAAGTTTTATATCAATGAACATAAGTTTTTAAATCCAAAGATGCTGTTTGGCAGTAAACTTTATCAATCTATTATAATTGAATGCATTGGGTCTAAATTTCTTCCAGCACATTTTGTTGGTATTTAATGGATAAGTAAAGTCAGAGATTCAAACAGCATGGAAATGGGCCCTTTGCCCAATTGGTCAGTGCTGACTATGATTCCATCTAAGCTTGTCCCAGTTGCCTGTGTTTGGCCCATATCCATTTAAAGTTTTCCTATCCATGTACTTTTAAATGTTGTTAATATACTTACCTCGACCACTTCCTTTGGCAGCTCATTCCATACACTGGCCACCCTCTGAGTGAAAAAGTTATCCCTCAGGTTCCTATTAAATCTCTGTCCCCTCACCTTCAACCTATGCCCTCTAGTTTTTGATTTCTCAACACTGGGAAAAAGGTTGTGTGCATTTACATGATCTATGCCTCTCCTGAACTTGCACACACCTCTATGTACTACAATTCCGCAGAGTAGAATATCTTGTAATATTGAATATTCTGGTGATAAAGCTGTGCACTGAAGTTCAGTAAGTACCAGGGTAACTCAGCAAGCATTTTTCCCGAGTTCTATACTTAATTCTGATTGGTTCCTTAAGGTTGTCATAGCCAGGGGAGGTAAACTACCTATAAAATGCTCCCAATGGCTTTGACTTCCCTTGTCGGCCATGGTTGTACTATTTTACCATTTGGGTATTTCTTCATTTTTGTTCTACATATGTGCTGCATCTTCCTCATTTTTCCTAGAAATGCATGCCATTGCTGCTCTGCTGACATTCCTGCCAGCAGGTCCTGCTATTTATTTTGCCCAACTCCTCTCTGATGCCACTGTAATTTCTCTTACTCCACTGAAATACTGCTACATCAGACTTTTCTTTCTCTCTATCAAATTTCAAGTTCAACTCAGTCATATTGTGATCACTGGTTCCTAAGGGTTCTTTTGCCTTAAGCTCCTTAATCATCTCTGGTTCATTACTTAACACCTAATCCAGTATGGCTGACCCCCTAGTAGGCTCAATGACAAACTGCTCTAAAAAGCTATCTCTTAAGCATTCAACAAACTCACTCTCTTGAGATCCATTATCAACCTGATTTTCCCAATTGACCTGCATGTTAAAATTTCCCATAACTGCCATAACATTGCCCTTTTGACTCACCTTTTCTATTGCCTGTTGTAACCTGGGGTCCACCTTTGAGCCACTGTTGGGAGGCCTGTGTATAACTGCCATCAACGTCCTTTTACCCTTGCAGTTTCCTAACTCAACCCACAAGGATTCAACATCTTCCGATCCTACGTCACATCTTTCTACTGATTTGATGCCATTCTTTACCAGTAGAGCCACACCACCCATTCTGCCTACCTTCCTATCCCTACTATATAACGTGTAACCTTGGACATTCAGCTCCCAACTACAACCATCCTTCAGCCATGATTCAGTGATGGCCACAACATCATACCTGGCAATTTGTAATAATGCAACAAGATCATCCATCTTATTTCTTATACTCCACGAATTTAGATACAACACCTTGAGTACCGTATTTGCTATCGTCAGGACCCGGCCCGAAACGTCGACTGTACCTCTTCCCATAGATGCTGCCTGGCCTGCTGTGTTCACCAGCATTTTTTGTGTGTGTTGCTTTCCCATAAAACCTTACCACTGCTTGTTATCTCTATATTTTATGAAAACATTCAACACCCAGTTTATGGTGTTGAAGTGGGTAGGGACAGTGTGGTATCTATGAGGGGTGATTGATAAGTTTGTGGCCTAAGGTAGAAGGAGTCAATTTTAGAAAACCTAGCACATTTATTTTTCAACATAGTCCCCTCCTACATTTATACACTTAGTCCAGCGGTTGTGGAGCATACGGATCCCTTCTTTGTCGAAGTGGTCCACAGCAGGGGTGATTGATAAGTTCGTGGCCTACGGTAGAAGGGAATGAGTTATACAGCTTTCGGTACAAGCACGTGCATTTCAACTCTTTGAGTGAAAATGCAGAAAGTTTGAAGTTAATAACTCATCACCTTCTACCTTAGGCTACAAACTTATCAATCACCCCTGCTGTGGACCAACTCTGGAGATCCAAGATGCCGACTTCTACAAAGAAGGGCTCCATATGCATCACGACCGCTGGACTAAGTGTGTAAATGTAGCAAAAAAAAAAATGAGCTAGGTTTTCTAAAATTGACTCCTTCTACCGTTGGCCACGGACTTATCAATCACCCGTCATATATAACTCATGCAGAATTTGTCCCTGCAGTATGTTTTCAAATGAGGAAGTATGTTTCTTTCACTGTCATATTTGCAGAGGATGAATCTATTAACACATGACCCAGGAACAACAGCAGGTCCTCTGGTCCTTTGAGCCTCCTCTGTCATTTAATAAGATAATGGCCAAAATGATTGCAACCTTAATCCACACTCTTGATTATCACAATAGCTGTCCACCCCCTCATTTATGAGGAACCAATCTGCTTCACCTTTAAAATGGTTCAGATTCTGCTTTCAGCACTATTCCATGAAATAAGTTCCAGAATCACGGTGATCTGCAAAAATCTTTCTTAAGTGAGTGACTCTTTATTGTTAGTCAATGAGTCCTTGTCCTAGATTCTCCCACAATGGAAAGATCCTCTCCTCATCCACCCAGTTGAGAACCCTTAGGATCAAAAATGTTTCAACCAAGTCACCTCTCAATCTTCCAAATTCCAGCCTGCTAAACTTCCTCATAATACAAATGATCTACAAGGGCATATTTCTTTTTCTCCTACAAAATTAGTTTAGAGTTGCTGATAAGCTCAAATAAACGTATGACATCAATAAATATGTATTGTGGGAAGTTTCAGAGCCTTCTCATTTTTCATTCTGTTAAGCACCAATGTTGAAAAAGTCGTCTAAGTTTTACAACTGCTTACTCCTATTTTCAAAAGCTTATCCTGAATCTTGTCTAGGTAAATTTTTTTGATCAGCCATGTCCAATTATCTGAAATTCCCCCTTGTTTGTCTCCAGGATTAGTTTCAGTATTTTCAGTGGGCATTATGCCTCTACGTTTATGCATATATATAGAATACATAAAACATATGTCTCCACCTGACTAAGAAGATGTATCTGAGCTTTTCAAATAAGCAGCACCATGTGTGTTTGATCTACACTGACAGCAAAAAAAATTCTTGAATCTTTAGTTGCATTGCTAGTTACCCAGTGAGTTTCTTCATAATAATTTGAAGATAATGTCATGGCTTGTGATCACAAACAGAAAAGGTTTACACAGCTTTTTCAACTCAATGGCTTTTTTTTTTGCACTGCGGGCTGGTTTATTATTGACAATATTCTTGCAGACCGGCTGACAAGACGGGGGGGAGGCGGGGTGGGTAGGGTTGCCAACGGACAAGAGGAGCAGTTAAATACGTTGTGTTTACCCCGAGAAAGACTTCCATGACCATGAAGCCTTGCACGGGCACCAATGCGCATGCGTATGCGTGTACGTGCCAATATTTTTCTACAAATCGTTTTTGACGATTCTGTTCGGTGGGGTGGGGGTGGGGAGTGTTAATCATGACCGGAATATAGGTGATAAGTGGCTAATACACTCAATTTCATTTCTAAAAGGGTTTATCTAATGAATTTAATATTAAACACACAGCGCATATCTTCCTCGCATGAATATAGTGATAGGTCAATTATCAGGGGAGGACAGGGGAGCTTGAAGTAAGTGTTGAACAAACTTCCAGTAGAAGTGGTAGAGGCAGGTTCGATATTATAATTTAAAGAAAAATTGGATAGGTATATGGACAGGAAAGGAATGGAGGGTTATGGGCTGAGTGCAGGTCGGTGGGACTAGGTGAGAGTAAGCATTCGGCACGGACTAGAAGGGCCGAGAACGCCTGTTTCCGTGCTGTAATTGTTATATGGTTATACAAGTCACTTATAAATCAATAGCATCATAACATTTTAAGTAACATTTGGATATTAAACACACAGCACATATTTTCCCCGTATGAACATATAAAATCATTGCAACACACCAATATCGCTGAATCAGTGGGAACCCTGGGCTTGTTTCCCTGCAACAAGACGGTGCCATCGAGGGGTGAGGGGAGACAGCGATACTCGAAAGGGGTTCCTTATGTCCAGTATATTCTGCAATTTAGTTTTCGTTGCATTCGTTGCAGAGATATGTTGGAAATGGAAGCAACGTTTTCAGTGCTTTCATGGCTATCTCAGGATATTTAGCCTTGACTCATATTGCCAAATCATATCGTTTCCTCATGGCCCGGTAGCACATGCTTTGTGGCCCGGTGGTTGGGGACCGCTGCAATAGTAGCATGCACTTATATAGTGCTTTAACAATCTCAGATATGCTCCAGGGCACTTGATGCATACAACTCTGGAATCAATGGCCATCCCTTCCTTCAATGCTGTGTTGTACGTGTCAAGGCCAAACACAACTCTAATCAAAGATGAAGGGGCAATTTATTTTCTGGTTCATCCACATTTCTTTAATCCACAGTGCTAAAAATACAGTTTTCTGAAGATATTGTATGGTGATCTTTGAACCTACATGTTATGTGTCCTTGGCAGGTAAGAGGGGCTTTTTTAAGTTTAGTGACTCGCTTAATAGTATGAAGTATTTGCAGCAAAGGAAAAGACCATTCAGCTTATGATGCCTCCTGTTGCTTATGCTGTATTTACTGTACTTCTCACCCACCACTGCATTCTTCAATTCTTTCCACCCTTGTGTTTAGACTGTGTTAACTTAAATGTGTCACTTTACCTGCTACTCCTAGTGTGTTTAAAATTCGTAATATTCTTTGATTAAAAAGTTCCTCTTGAATTCACAACTATATTTATTAGTAACAATTTGTATGGAAAACCTGTTTTTGATGCTTCCATAGGTGAAACAACTTGCTCTGCATTGATTCCATCCATTCTGTTGTAGATCAGAGCAATTATCAGTTGTCATGGCCACTTGTATAGCTTTCATGTGTTCCTTTTCCCTTGTTTAAACTTGTTCCCTCCAACCTTAGTTTCTCAGTTCTTTCTAAATTTAGTCAAGCCAGGAGTCTGGAATGAGAGTTTACAATGATATTCCTACAACTAAGTTCTCTCCTATCTTTAATGGCACCCAAAGAGTAATGCAGAGAGTTCAAGATCAGCATCCTGGGGTTCAAGCCCATCTTGTCTCATTCTCCATCTCCATGATTCCCATCACTCCATAAATTACCACTGCTTCGATCTTTGATGGAGGCTAAGTGCCAGAAGCATCAAACCCTCCTCCTTTATCTTTGCAACCACTGTGCTCTTATTATGTGAGTGTTTTGTTTTTGTTGTGTGACTGAGCACTTTCATTCTCCTGTCAGCTTGAACCAGTCTGGCTATTCTCCTATGAACTCTCTCATTAACAAGGCATTTTAGCCCACAGAACCACCACGCACTGGATGTTTCTTTGTTTTTTGCACCATTCTATGTAAAGTCCACAGACTGTTGTGTGTGAAAATCCCAATAAATCAACAGTTTCTGAGATACTCAAACCATCCCATCTGCCACTAACAATCAATCCACAGACAAAGTCACTTAGATCATATTTCTTCCCCATTCTGATGTTTGGTCTGAACGACAACTGAACTGCTTGATCGTGTTTGCATGCTGTTATGCACTGAGCTGCTGTCACGTAATTGACTGATGAGATAACGAGCAGATGTACAGGTGCACCTAATAAAGTAGCCACTGAGTGTAAACCACAGTACTGGACATCAGAAGGTACTCATCCTCTTGCAAAGAGGGCCTTAGCTGGGAGGTTCCTGGGTATTTGGTGAGGTTGTTCCTGAGTGGCTGTATAAAACAGAACACTGTGAAGTATGGACTGTTTCCAAGGATATGGAATGAGGAAAATATTGCTAATGAGAGAAGATCATCACCTTGATGAAAGACACATTCTGCTCTGCCTAAAACTCTTCCACAACATGGACAATGGCAAAGACCTGAAAATTGGCAGGGAAAATATAGGACTGAAGGTGTTGTGTTTGAATGCACACAGTATGCAAAATAAAGTAGGTGACTTTGCAGAAAGCTTAGAAATTGATATGCACGATGTTGTCAGCATTACTGAGTCGTGGCTGAAAGAAAGTCACAATAGGTAGCTGGATATCCAATGATACACATTGTGTTGAAAGTACAGGCAGGTGGGCAGAAGGATGGGAGTGAGTGATTTCAATATGAGGGTAAATTGAGGAAAATCAGTTTGCTACTCTATCCCATGGAAAAAAAAGTCTGTCAAATGCCTACAAGGCGGCTGTATGGAACTGCTTGTGGTCAAGCCGACTAGAGAAAAGACAATTCTGGATTGGGTGTTGTGTAATGAACCAGATTTGCTGAGGGACTTAAGATAAAGGAACACTTAAGCGGCAGTGATCATATGGTAAAATTCATTCTCCAGTTTAAGCAGGAGAAGCTAAAATCAGATGTAGTGGTATTACAGTGGGGCAAAGGGAAATACAGAGACATGAGAGAGGAGATGTCCAGTGTTGATTGGAAGGGGACACTAGCAGGGATGACAGCAGGGAAGCAGTGGCTGGAGTTTCTGTGGGCATTTCGGAAGGCATAGTATAGATCCACCCAAAGAAAAGGAAGTAGTCTAAAGGGAGGATGAGGCAACCATGGCAACAGGGCAAGTCATAGGCAGCATAAAAGCAAAAGAGAGAGGAGTATACTTCTCTCTGTAGAATATATCAAAAAATAGTTGGAAGCTGGAGGTTTGGGTGGCTTTTAAAACCAATGGAAGGCAACTAAAAAAGTTGTAAAAAGAGCAAAATAGTTGAAATATAAAGGTAAGTTAGCTAATAATATAAAGGAGGTTACCAAAATTTCTGTTTTGTAGATATTTTGTGTTAACAAAAAAGTGGCAAGGTGGATATTGGACTACTGGAAAATCACAAATATCATTCCCCTGTTTAAATTCAAGTTCAGTTTATTCTCATACAACTGTGCAGTTGTATACCGCCAAACGAAACAACATTCCTCCTGAGCAAGGTGCACAACACAGTACCTGTACAAATAAAGTCATATTATCAGAAGGAAATTGACAAATAAAAAGATCCATTGATGACACAAGCTAAAGAAATAAACAGTATAATGCCACTGGTGCTTCATAGACCTTAGTGGTGGCAGGGAGTTCAGTATCTTACAGCCTGGTAGAAGAAGCTGTGTCACATCCTGACAATTCTTTTCCTGATGCTACGGTACCTCCTGCCTGATGGTAAGGGATCAAGAACATTGTTGGACAGATGGGGAGGGGGCCAAGGGCACTGTATTAACAGGGCCCTGATAAGTATCTCTGACGGCAGGTAAGAGGGGCTTTTTTAAGTTTAGTGACTCGCTTAATAGTATGAAGTATTTGCAGCAAAGGAAAAGACCATTCAGCTTATGATGCCTCCTGTTGCTTATGCTGTATTTACTGTACTTCTCACCCACCACTGCATTCTTCAATTCTTTCCACCCTTGTGTTTAGACTGTGTTAACTTAAATGTGTCACTTTACCTGCTACTTCTAGTGTTTAAAATTTATGATCAGTGGATTGACTTGAACAATAAATGAACGGGAAAAGGTCAAATGTAACAGGAAGATGATATTTAATGTGATCCATAACCAGATGCTCAAAGCACTTCCTTGTTGTGGGGGTCAGTGCCACTTGACAGTAATCATTGAAGCAGGTTTCTGTCACAGTCTTGGGCACTGGGATAATGGGGGCCACCTTGAAGCCTGAGGGGGCAGTGGACTAAATCAGAGAGACATTGAAGATGTCTGTTAGAGCCTATGTTATCTGGGCTGCACAATCCCTCAGCACCCAATCAGAAGCAGAATCAGGTTTGTTATCACCGGCATGTGACGTGAAATTTGTTAACTTAGTAGCAGCAGTTCAATGCAAAACACAATATAGAAGAAGAAGAAAATAAATAAATAAATCAGTAAATCAATTACAGTATATGTATATTGAATAGATTAAAAAGCATGCACAAACAGAAATAATGTATATTTAAAAAGTGAGGTAGTGTTCACGGGCTCAATGTCCATTTAGGAATCGGATGGCAAAGAGGAAGAAGCTATTCTTGACTCGCTGAGTGTGTGCCTTCAGGCTTCTCCTACCTGATGGTAACAGTGAGAAAAGGGCATGCCCTGGGTGCTGGAGGTCCTTAATAATGGACACTGCCTTTCTGAGATACCACTCCTTGAAGATGTCCTGGGTACCTTGTAGGCTAGTACTCAGGATGGAGCCGACTAAATTTACAACCCTCTGCAGCTTGTTTCAGTCCTGTGCAGTACCCCACCATATCAATCAGTGATGCGGCCTGTCAGAATGCTCTCTGTGGTACACCTATAGAAGTTTTTGAGTGTTTTTATTGACATACCAAATCTCTTCAAACTCCTGATGAAATATAGTCGCTGTCTTGCCTTCTTTGTCGCTGCATTGATATGTTGGGACCAGGTTAGGTCCTCAAAGATCCTGATATCCAGGAACTTGAAACTGCTCACCCTCTCCACTTCTCATCCCTCCATGAGGATTGGCATGTGTTCCTTCATCTTCCCCTTCCTGAAGTCCACAATCAGCTCTTTCCTCTTACTGATGGTGAGTGCAAGGTTGTTGCTGTCACACCACTCCAATAGTTGCCATATCTCACTCTTGTATGCTCTCTCGCCTGCATCAGGTATGTTAGCGGACCCCACAGCTTTATGTGGTTTGACCCTTCCTCACATCAGCTATGGCCAGACAGAGTGCCTGCTCCTCAAAGGGAAGTGTGGGGGGGGGGGGGGTTGTCTCCCTCACCAGCACATCATTCTGTTTATCAAACTGGGTATAAAAGACATTCGGCCTTTCAGAAAGGGGAGCATCACTGTCGTTGATGAGCAGGGTGGACTTGTAGTTCATATGGCCACATGCACCTCTTCTCTTTGGCGTCACAGGAATGGCTGTGTATTCTCTGTGAATAATCCCGTTTTGTGTTCCTGAAGGTGCAGGAAATTGCAGCTCTTGCTGACCTGAGAGCTGTCTTATGCCCCAATTGAAGGCAGCACCCTAGTCCCTCAGCCATGCCTGGACTTCTACTGTCAGCCGTGGCTTCTGGTTTTCCCGCACATTGATGAGTTTAACAACGGTGACATCCTCAATGTATTTCTCTCTGCTGCCAGTCACAGATCTCTCCTGTTCATTGATGATAATGTGATGCCCGTAAATAGCTGCCTTCCTGAAGATGCTCCAGTCTGTGTTTTCAAAACAATACTGCATGTTGAGGTTGCTTCTTCCGGCCAGACCTTCATCTCCCTTTGAACTGGTTTAACTTGTTTAATTAGTGGTCAGTATGCAGGAATTACATAATGAGGGAATCAAAGGAACTATCATGACATAATCCAAGATGAGGACTGGGAGCAGCTTTGTATGCATTGGGGATGTTGGTAGAAACTAGGTTTAATGTGGTAGCAAGTCAACATTCTGACAGATTGCAGGACTGTTTTTAAGTTAACATGGTTGAAGTCGCCAGTAATAATAAAAAAAACATTGAGGTGTGGTTGGCAAGTCACTGATAACAACATAGAATTCACATAGCACTTCCCCGGCATTAGCACGGGGGGATGGGGATGAAGGGGGATGATTTATACAGGCACAATCACAAGTACGAAAACTCCTTTGGTAAATAAAAGGCCCTGCACATCACTTTTATGACATGGAGTAAAGCAAAGGACAGGAAATTTAGGCCAGTGAGCTTGAATTCAGTGGCTGGCAAGAAGTTAGAGTTCATTGTTAAGAATGAGGTTTCATGGTACTTGGAGTTAACAGTTTCCTTCAGGGCAAACCTTGCCTGACAAATCTGTTGGAATTCTTAGAGAAAATAACAGGTAAGATAGACAAAGAAGAATCAGAGTATTTTGCTTACTTGGATTTTCAGAAGGCCTTTGGAAATGTGCTGCACACGAAGCTGCTAAACAAGATCCTGGAGTATTATGGGAAAGGTACTAGCATGGATAAAATATTGGTTGACTGGCAGGAGGCAAAGTGTGGGAATAAAGGGGGCCTATTCTGATTGGGTGCTGGTGATAGGAGGTGTTCCGCAGGGGTTGGTGTTGGGACCGCTTCTCTTCACATTATATGTCAATGATTTGGATGATGGATTTGATGGCCTTGTGACCATGTTTGCAGACAATACAAAGATAGGTGAAGAAGTAGATGGTGTTCAGGAAGCAAGGATTCTGCAGAAAAACTTGGACAGATTAGGAAAATGGGCAAAGAAGTAGCAGATGGAAGTGGAGGGAACTATATGGTCATGCAATTCGGTAGAAGGTATAAAAGTGCAGACTATTTTCTAAATGGGTCACAAATTCAGAAATTGGAGGTACTAAGAGACTAGAAGTCCTAGTGTAGGAATCCCTAAAGGTTAACTTGCAGGTTGAGTTGGTAGCAAGGAACGAAAATGCAATCTTAGCATTAATTTCAAGAGAGCTAGAATGCAAAGCAAGGATGTTACGCTGAGGCTTTAAAAGGCATTGGTTAGCTTGTATTTGGAATATCATGAGCAGTTCTGGGTCCCTTAACATCAACTGGGCTTCAACATTTCAGAGGATTTCATTTAGGCCCAACACATTGCTGCAATCCTGAAGAAGACATGCCAACAGCTCTAATTCATTAGGTGTTTGAGGAGACTGGTATATAGTATAATCAAAGAATCTTGCAAATATCTACAGATATACATTCTGACCAGCTGCATCACAGCCTAGAATGAAGCCCCCAATGCACAGGATGAAAAGAAGCTGCAGAGGAATGCTGATTCAGTCAGCTTCATCACGGGCAGAACTCTCCTCACTATTGAGGATATCTTCAAGCGGTGCCCCAAGAAGGCATCATCCAACTCTAAAGTCTATCACCATTTGGGACATCTTCTTTTCATTTGTACTATCAAAATGCAAGTACAGGAGCCTGAAGACCCACATGGAACATATTAGGAAAGGATCTTTCCACTCTGCCATCAATTTCTGATTGGTCCATGAACACGACCTTGTTATTCCACTCTTGTACTATTTACTTCCTTTAGTACCTTACAGCAATTTTTATATCTTGCACTGAACTGCAGCTGTAAAACAACAGATCTCATAACAGGATCCTCTTGCAGAATCTGGGAAGGCAGGGAACTCTCCAGTGTCCCTGACAACTATACCTGTGCAAAGTTTATCCAGCTGCAGCTTCATACAATCTGCATTAAGGTGTTGGAGCTGGAACTGAGTGAACTCCAGATCATTCAGGAGGCTGAAGGGGTGATAGATCGGATATATAGAGAAGTAGTTACACCCAAGGTGCAGGACACAGGAAACTGGGTGAAAGTCAGGAAGAGGAAAGGGGTTAAGGAGCCAGTGTAGAGTACCCCTATGGCCATCCCACTCAACCATAGGTATATCACTTTGGATACTGTCGGGGGATGACCTAACAGAGGAAAGTCACAGTGGTTGGGTCTCTGGCACTGAGTCTTCCTCTGTGACTCAGAAGGGAAGGGGGGAGAAAAGGCATGGTGTGGTAATAGGGGATTCATTAGTTAGGGGAATGGACAGGAGGTTTTCTGGGTAAGAACGAGATTCCCGAATGGTATGTTGCCTCCTGGGTGCCATGGTCTGGGATATCTCAGACTGAGTCCTCACCATTCTTAAGTGGGAGGGTGAACAGCCAGAAGTCGTGGTCCATGTAGGTACCAATGACGTAGGTACCAATGACATAGGTACCAATGATATAGGTAGGATGTGTGATGAGGTTCTGCATACGGAATTCAGGGAGTTAGGTACTAAGTTAAAGGGCAGGACCTCCACAGTTGTGATTTTAGGATTGCTACCCATGCAACATGCCAGTGAGACTAGAACTAGGAAGATTATACAGTTTAATACATGGCTAAGGAGTTGGTATAGGAGGGAGGTCATAAGATTTCAGGATCACTGGGTTCTCTTCTAGTGAAGATGGGACCTGTACAGAAGGGACAGATTGCACCTGAACTGGAGGGCGACTAATATCCTAGCGGGAAGATTTGAAAATGCTGCATGGTGGGGTTTAAACTAGAGTTGCAGGGGGATGGAAACTAGAGTGCCTGAACAGTTAGTGGAGAGGTTGTGGGGGCAGATGTTGGTAAGACCGCAGACAAAGTTAGGAATCAAAAGGTTAAGCATGGTGTGACTAGTGTCCTGAGCCACCTATATTTCAAAGCAAGAAGAATTGTAGGAAAGGCAGATAATGGTGCCGAAGATGAGGTTGATGGTTTACAAATAGCAGCAATGAGTGGTGAGGAGAGACTGTTGATAGGGCAAAATCACAGTCAACATGATGAGTTGCAATGTATAAGGTGGACAAAATCGAAAAGAGTGAATACAGGACTGAAGGAGTTGAACCTGCATGTGTGCAGTATTCAGAATAAGGTAATTTAACTTGCGTAGGCTTCACTGAATCATGGCTGAAAGATTATAGCTGGGAGCTTAATGTCCAAGGATATACATTACAGTATATCAAAAGGATAAGTAGGAAGGTAGAGGTATGGCATTCCTCTGTTGATAAAAAATGAAATCAAATCATTAGAAAGAGGTAACATAGGATCAGAAGGTATTGAATCATTGTGGATAGAGCTAATGAACTGCAACACTAAAAAGGCCCTGATGGGAGTTGTATACAGACCCCCAAACAGTAGTAAGGATGTGGCCTACAAATTACAAAAGGAGATAGAAAATGCATGCCAAAAGCGCAATGTTACAATAGACATGGGGGATTTCAATATGCAGGTAGATTGGGGAAATCAAGTTGATGCTGAATTACAGGAGGGGGAATTTCTTGAGTGCCTATGAGATGGCTTTTTAGAGCAGCTCATGATTGAACTCACTAGAGGATCAACCATTCTGGATTGGGTGTTGTGCAATGAACCAAAATTGATTAGAGAGCTTAAGGTGAAGGAACCCTTAGGGACAAGTGATCATAATACGATCGAATTCACCCTGAAATTTGAGGAGAAGCTAAAGTCAGATATATAAGTATTACTGTGGAGTAAAGGAAACTACAGAAGCATGAGAGAGGCGTTTGCCAGAATTGATTGAAAAAGAACATTGGCAGGGATGATGGTAGAGCAGCAATGCCTTCAATTTCTGTAAGCATTTAAAGGTTCAATTTAATATCAGAGAAATGTATACAATATACATCCTGAAATGCTTTCTCTTCGCAAAACATCCACGAAAACAGAGAAGTGCCCCAAAGAATGAATGACAGTTAAATATGAGAACCCCAAAAGTTCCCCCACCCCCAGCTCCACCCTCCCACGCGTAAGCAGCGGTGAGCAACAATTCGGAAGGCACAGGGTATATACATCCCAAAGAGGAAGAAGTATTCTAAAGAAAAGATGATACAATTGTGGCTAACAAGAGAAGGAAAACCAACATAATTAGACAATAGGTGCAGGAGTAGGCCATTTGGCTCTTCGAGCCAGCACCGCCATTCACTGTGATCATGGCTGATCATCCACAATCAGTACCCCATTCTTACCTTCTCCCCATATCCCTTGACTCCACTATCTTTAAGAGCTCTATCTAATTCTTTCTTGAAAGCATCCAGAGAATTGGCCTCCACTACCTTCTGAAGCAGAGCATTCCACAGATCCACAACTCTCTGGGTGAAAAAGTTTTTCCTCAATTCCATCCTAAATGGCCTACCCTTTATTCTTAAACTGTGGCCTCTGGTTCTGGACTCTCCCAACATCGGGACCATGTTTCCTGCCTCTAGCATGTCCAATCCCTTAATAATCTTATATGTTTCAATCAGATCCCCTCTCATCCTTTAAATTCCAGTGTATACAAGCCCAGTCGCCCCAATCTTTCAACATATGACAGTCCCGCTATCCCAGGCATTAACCTCGCGAACCTACGCTGCACTCCCTCAATAGCAAGAATGTCCTTCCTCAAATTTGGAGACCAAAACTGTATACAATACTCCAGGTGTGGTCTCACCAGGGCCCTGTACGACTGCAGAAGGACCTCTTTGCTCCTATACTCAACTCCCCTTGTTATGAAGGCCAACTTGCCATTAACTTTCTTCACTGCCTGCTGTACCTGCATGCTTACTTTCAGTGACTGATGAACAAGGTCACCTAGATCTCCTTGTACTTCCCCTTTTCCTAACTTGACACCATTCAGATAGTAATTTGCCTTCCCGTTTTTGCCACCAAAGTGGATAACCTCACATTTATCCACATTAAACTGCATCTGCCATGCATCTGCCCACTCACCCAACCTGTCCAAGTCATCCTGCATTATCATAACATCCTCCACACATTTCACACTGCCACCCAGCTTTGTGACATCTGCAAATTTGCTATTGTTACTTTTAATTTCCTCATCTAAATCATTAATGTATATTGTAAATAGCTGCGGTCCCAGCACTGAGCCTTGTGGTACCCCATTAGTCACTGCCTGCCATTCTGAAAGGGACCCGTTAATCCCTACTCTTTGTTTCCTGTCTGCCGACCAATTTTCTGTCCATGTCAGTACTCTACCCTCAATACCATGTGCTCCAATTTTGCCCACTAATCTCCTATGTGGGACCTCATGAAAGGCTTTCTGAAAGTCCAGGTACACTACATCCAGTGGCTCTCCCTTGTCCATTTTCATAGTTATATTCTCAAAAAATTCCAGAAGATTAGTCAAGCATGATTTCCCCTTCGTAAATCCATGCTGACTCGGACCAATAAAAGTCAATGAGAGGGCATATACTAGAGCAACAATTAGTGGGAAGTTAGAGGATTGGGAATCTTTTAAAAACCAACAGAAAGTAGGTAAAGATGGAATACAAAAGTAAGCTAGCCAATGATATTAAAGAGGATACCAAAAGCTTCTTCAGATGCATAAAGTGTAAAAGAGAGGCAGGTGTAGATATCAGATCACTGGAAAATGATAGTAATGGTGGTCGATGAAATAGTGGATGAATTGAGTAGGTTGTTTGCATCAGTCTTCATGGTGGAAGTTCCAGGCGTCTGGGGGCATGAAGTGTGTGAAGTTACCTTAACTAGAGAGAAGGTTTTTTGGGAAACTGAAAGGTATGAAGGTGGATAAGTCACCAAGACCAGATGGTATATACCCCAGAGTTCTGAAAGGAGTGGCTGAAGAGATCGTGGAGGCATTAGTAATGATCTTTCAATAATCCCTAGATTCTGGAATGTTTCAAAAGACTGGAAAATTGCAATCGTCACTCCAGTCTTCAAGAAGAGAGAGAGAGAAGCAGAAGAAAGGAAACTATAGGCCAGTTAATCTAACCTCAGTGACTAGGAAGATGTTGGATTATTAAGCGTGAGGCCTCAGGACGCTTGAAGGGACATGATAAAATAGGCCTTAGTCAGCATGGTTTCCTCAAGGGAAAATCTTGCTTGATATATCTGTTGGAATTCTTTGAAGAAATAACAAGCAGATAGACAAAGGAGAGTCAGTGGGTGTTGTTCACTTAGATTTTCAGAAGGCCTTTGACAAGGTATCACACGTTGGGCTGTTAAACAAGATAAGAGCCCATGGTATTATAGGAAAGGTACTAGCATAGATATAAGGTTGACTAACTGCAGGGGGTAAAGTATGGGAATATAGGGAACTTTTAGTGGTTGGCTGCTGGTGACTAGTGGTGTTCCATCAGGATCAGTGTTAAGACCACTTCTTTTCATTTTATACTGCATGTCAATGATTTGGATGACAGACATGTTAGCTTTGTTTGCAGATTACACAAAGATAGGTGGAGACAGGTAGCGTTGAGGAAGCAGGGAGTCCGGAGAAGGAGTTAGGTGGATTAGGAAAATGAGCAAAGACATAACAGATGGAATATAGTATAGGTAAATATATGGTCATGCACTTCGGTTCCCTAAAGGTTAATTTGCAGGTTGAGTTGGTAGCCAGACAATTCTGCCCCCACTCTCTCCCTTTGCTCTGCAAAAATATTCTCTCTCAAATGTTCACCAAATTAATTAATTCTATTTCCACAGCTCTTGTAGATAGTGAAATTCAGATTCTAAGTACCCCCGTGCAAAAATATATTTTCTCAAATTTTCCTCATAAATTTTGCCCCAAATTTGGAGTCCTTCCCCAACTCCTTGAAACATCTCTGAATGGATGCACCTTCCCTTTTTTTTACTCCATGTAAACCAGGCTTGATCTTATTCAACCCCACGAACACATTGAGGAAGCAGCCAGGGAACAGGCTATTTTGGTTATGGTGTTTTGTAATAAGACAGGAATAATTAATCATCCTATAGTAAAGTATCTTCTGGGAAAAAATTAGAATAGTGTGGCAGGATTTCAGATTAAACTTGAAGCTGAGAGACTAGTGTCTTAAACATACAGTAAATAAGGGCAATTATATGGTATGAAGACAGGGCTAGCTTTAGGCAAATGGAAAATATAAAACTAGATGATAGATCACCATTGGGAGACATTTCAGGAGATATTTCATAAAGCTCTGCAAAGGTGTACTCCAGTGTGAAAGGAAACCTAAGCAGAAGGTTGCACCATCTGTGGTTCATTTACAATGCTCAAGGGTGGAAATAGATTGATAAGAATATACATACAATGTTTTAGGAACTGTGTCTCATATTCCACCTGCATAGTCTACATCTCGATGTCATGAACATTGAATTCTCCAGTTTCAGGTAACCTGCTCCCTCTCTATCCTTTTCTCTCTGCTCCTGATCTACCTGTTCTTCCTATATCCACCAGTCACCTAAACCCCGTAACTCTATATCTCACAGTTTCTTTCCCATCCTGCACCACTTTATCTGCCTATCACCTACACAGTCCTCCCATTGGCTCCTCTGTCCTACTGTTCCCAATGCCTTCCCTACCACCCTTATCTGGTTTCTTGCCCTATCTTCCTTTGCTCTCAGATTCCATCACCTGCAGCCCTTTGTCAACTCTACTTATGATCTACAACTACATCACTATTTCCTTTCTTCTCTCAATTTACCTATCACCTCTCCTCACCTACATCCACCTGTTGCATCTCAGTTCATGCTCAGCTCCTTCCCCTCACCTCTTTATTCTGGCTATATACTCTCTAACCTTCAGTCCAGATGAAAGGTCTTGATTAAACCATCAACTCTCTATTTCCCTTCACAGGTGCTGCCTGACTGCTGAGCTCCTCCTGTAGTTTGTTTTGAATGACAAATTTCAACAGGAGATAGAATTGGATTTGATTTGGGACCTGAAGGTAAAGGAACCCTTAGGAAGCGGTGATTTAAATATGATAAAATTCACCTTTCAATTTGAGAGGGATAAGTTAAAGTCAGATGTATCAGTATTACTGTGGAGTAAAAGGAATTATAGATGTATAAACAAGGAGGTGAACAAAGATGATTGGAAGAGAACATTAGCAGGGATCATGGCAAAGGAGCAATGGCTGGAGTTTCTGGGAGCAATTCAGAAGGCAAGGGATAAGTACATCCCAAAGAAGAAGAAGTATTGTAAGATAATGCAACTGTGGCTGACAAGGGAAGTCAAAAATAATATAAAAGCAAAAGAGAGGGCAAATAATAGAGCAAAAATAAGCAGTAAGTTAGAGGATTGGAAAGTGTTTAAAAAACAACAGAAGGCAACTTAAAAAGCCATAAAGGGGGAAAAGATGAAATATGAAGGTAAGGTTGCCAATAGTATCAAAGAGGACATCAAATATTTTTTTCAGACACATAAAGAGTACAAGAGAGGTGAGAATAGGTATCAGACACTGAAAATTGTGCTTGAGAGGTAGTAATGGGGGACCAAGAAATAGTGGACAAGCTGAAAAAGTATCTTGCATCACTCTTCACTGTGAAAGACACTAACAGTGTGCTGCAAGTTCAAGTGTGTCAGGGGGCTAAAGTGAGTGCAATTGCTATTACTTGGGAGAAGGTGCTTGGGAGACCAAAAGGTCTGAAGATACCTATGTCACCTGGACCAGATGGACAACATACAAGTTTTCTGAGAGAGATAGCTGAAGAGATTGTGAAAGCATTAGCAATGATTCCTCAAAAATCCCTAGATTCTGGCATGGTTCCAGAGAACTGGAAAATTACAAATGTCACTCCAGTCTTCAAGAAGGGAGGGAGGCAGAAGAAAGAAAATTATAGACCAGTTCCCTGAACTCACTGGTTAGGAAAATGTTGGAGACAATTGTTAATGATGAGGTTTCAAGGTACTTGGAGGCACATGATAAATAGGCCAATGTCAGCATGGTTTCCTTAAAGGAAAATCTTGCCTGGAAAATCTGTTGGAATTCTTTGATGTAATGACAAGCAGGATAGACAATGGAGAATCAGTGGATGTTGTGTACTTGGATTTTCAGAAGGCCCATGACAAGGTGCCACAAATAAGGCTGCTTAACAAGGTAAGAGCCGATGGTATTACAGGAAAGATACTAGCATGGACTGTCAATTGGCAGAAGGCAAAGAGTGGGAATAAAGGGAGCCTTTTCTGGTTGGCTGATTGTGACTAGTGATGTTCCACAGAGGTCGGTGTTGGGACTGCTTCTTTTTACATTATATGTCAGTGATTTGGATGATGGAATTGATGGCTGTGTGGCCCAGTTTGAGCATGATACAAAAGTAGGTGGAGGGGCAGGTAGTTTTGAAGAAGCTGGGAGCTGCAGGATTAGACAGATTAGGAGAATGGGTAAATAAGTAGCAAATTGAATACAGTGCTGGGAGGTGTATGGTCATGCACTTCGGTAGAAAGAATAAAAGCAGAAACTATTTCTAAAAGTGGCGAAAATTCAAAAATCTGAGGTGCAAAGTGACTTGAAAGTCCTTGTGCAGGATTCCCTGATGGTCAACTTGCAGGTTGAATCAGTGGTGAGGAAGGCACATGCAATTGTTAGCAGTCACTTCTCAAGGATTAGAACATAAAATTAAGGATGTAATGCTGAGGCTTTATAAAGTACTTCTGAGGCCTCACTTGGACTTTTATGAGCAGTTTTGGGTGTGCCGACATTGGAGAAGATTTCAGAGGAGGTTCATGAGAATGATTCCAAAAATGAAAGGGTTATTATATAAGGAGATTTTGATGGCTCTGGGCCTGCATTCGCTGGAATTTAGAAGAATGGAGGGTGATCGCATTGAAACCTATTGAATATTGAAAGGCCTAGGGAGAGTGGATGTGGAGCGGGTGATTCCTATAGAGTGGGAGCCTAGGACTAGAGGGCACAACCTCAGAATGGATGTATGACTTTAGAATGAAGATGAGGTATTTCTTTAGCTAGAGCATGGGGTCTTTGTGGAATTTGTTACCATAGGTGGCTGTGGATGTTGTGCTCATTATTGAGGGGTAGTGCAGAGCACACTAGGATGCCAGCATGCAGGATATTCAACTGAACTTTAATTGATAACCCTGCTTGTACAGTCTGTGAACTACTCCCATGTGGGAATGGCTAACTGGGTGGCATTGGAATTACACTATTAACTACCACTATATCTCCCCTTCTTGAGAAATAAAGAAAAACTAGTCTTGTCTATAGAACTGCATTGTAGTCACTGAACTTGAGCAATTCAATTCACTTTACCCATAGCACGTAACTTATACTCCTTATATAACCACAGAAAAAGAATTGTCAACTTTATAACTGTCTTTCTCATTGCTTTTAATGGTTTCTCTTTCTCTCTTTGTTTTCCTCTTCTTTTTCCACCAGTCCTTTTTGTTTTAAGACAAATCTCATTTTGTGAAATGTTTCCAACATTAGAACTTCTTTAAAAAACCACTAAATCTAATGGAGGTCAGGGTAGACTACTTGCACACTTTGACAAAGTGAAATGATTATTCTGTCTCTTTGGTCACTTGCCCTAAACTATTAGGCTATGGAGTATATCTCTATGGTGAGACAGATAAATGACCCAATTTGGTATAGGTTCCTGAGAGTTTTGGAGCAGATGGAAATTCTTGAGCAGATGCATCCACCTCACATACGTGGTCCTCGTCATTAGGATCAGGCCACTATTTCTTTCTCTACCTTTCGTGGATTTTGAAGATGCATGAGCACTTGCCTGTTCCAACTTACTTTACCTTGTGGTTTTCTGATCACGAACAATCGTGGTGCATGCTGCCAGACTACTGTCCCTTGGTGAATTGGTCTGAAACCCAAACGTCTTCACCATTCCTGAACAGCGACAAAGATTTTGCTCTGTGTCTGAGATCATGCATGTGCTTCATTTTCTCACCTGTGTTGTATCAAAAGCTCTCAGTTGTCTAAGTTCAGTAAGAGAGCTTCGAAAAGGGAAGGAAAAACGGGCAAATTTGCTCTCAACCTCTGGCCCATTGGCAACTCTGGTGGACTGTAACCATTCGCAAGAGTTGTGGAAAAGCTAAAAGTGCTTTGTAGGGGTCTTTTGTATTCAATGGGAGACTCTTGACAGTTGACACTGCTCATTCTACTTCTCCATTTGCCTGTGGATACTGTGGACTGCTTGTCTGGTGTTTGAACCCATAGTCCCTCGCAGAGGCTTAGAATTTTGAGCAACTGGAGTGTGAATGGTTGCATTGTCTAACGCAAGTGTCCCGGGTATTTCATGGTGAGTGAATACAGCTTTCAGCTGCTATAAAACTGCTGCTGAGGATGTAGAGGACAGTCTGGGCACCTCAACGTTCCATGAGTAGTAATCCACAGTGAAAAGATATTTGTCTCTTTTCAACTTGAAAATTTCTGGATCTGCAATCTGCCATGAAAAGTCTGGGAATTCTGTGGGATAAAGGTTCAGCATGATTTTTGTGTTGTTTTCTGCATGCTTTACATTGCTTTACATAATCTCCCAGTTGTATGCTCAGACCGGGCCACCACACAGATCGCCCTGCTCTTTGGTGACATTTTTCGATGCCTTGATGTCCTTTGTGGATTTGGCTAATGATTCTGGCATGCATAGAAGCAGGAATGATGCATCTGGAGCCCTTTAGCAGCAAACCATCAAGAACGGTGAATGTGTCTCTTTCAAACTGGTAAGATCTCTGAGTTCATGAGCTTATTTTGGAATAGCTGTCCAGCCAACTGTGCTCACAGTATTGCATGATCGTGCTGCAGATTTGGACCTTTTTCAACTCAGTGAGAGTTTGATCCCATTTACTCTGTGATGTAAGAAAGCTTTCATGTACCTGAGCTAAGTAGATGTTGATATCTTACATGAGGGTGGAGTTAGCCTCCATCCACTCACTCTTGCTTGTGTGGAGTCCTTGACAGAGTGCCTGGTGTTGTGAAAGATTTGCCAGGGACATGTTCAATGTCATTATAGTTTGTATAAGCCTTGTGTTGCCCTTAAGGCATTTATTTGACTTTGTTGGGTCTACGTTTTAAATGATTTGTTTGTAACTATTTTCTAGTTAAAATTAAAGGTTGATAATTAAGTTACAGTTTAACAAAGGTAAATTCATTGTCTATGGTATATCGCGGCATGTGATGACGTCACCTCCGGTTTCGCCACGTCTTATGTGTAACCTCCGGTTCGGAGAAGGTGTGAAGGTGGGCGCCATGCATGCAGCATGATCGTGAAGAGCTCCATTTCTACCAACAAAGAAACATTATAGAAGCAACGCCGTAAGTTCATAAGAATGTATCTGAAGTAAAAATATTAACACGGTTTCTGTTAAGGAAGTGGCGGTTGGGGCAGCACGCGTGCTGACTTTTCAATTTCAAATGCGGGGTGGGCTTGGGCCCGGCGGCAGTTTGACATGACCCCCTCGCCCGTTATTCCGGATGGCTGGAGACACTCGCTGAAAGAAGAGAGCGCGGGTGGTCTCCAGAATGAAACAGACGCTGTATATGTATTTTTTTATCAATACTTTTCACCATACGATGTTAATGTGGAAGAGTGAACAGTAAATGGTTAACCTTACTACGACTCTGTCTTCATTGGTTCCAGTTTAACTTGGTGTTTAGTCAGAATTTCAGCACACTGCACGAGAACATTACAAGCCTCATTCTGAATCTTTGCAGATGTGTTGGTAAGTCATCCAAGAGTTTCAAGCTGAGGAAGCTGACAAGTAGCTTGCAGTTTCTTTCAACTAGAATTTAATGCCTATCAGGTAGCAGCTGAAGCCTTCACAAGCCCATACGAGAGACAGCATCTCCTTTTTGATTTGGGTGTAATGCTGTTCAGTATGAACTAGTGCTTTTGTTGCATATGCCACCAGTTTCCATACACCGCTGCAGTATTGTGTGAGCATGCCCCCAGGCCAAAGGAAGAGGTGTCTGCTGAGATCTTGGTTGCTTTGCTTGGATCAAAGAATGCCAATGTTGTTGGAGAGATAAGCTCTGCTTTAAGTGATGAGAATGACTTCTCCTGTGATGCATCCCAGGTCCAAATGTTTCTCTGAGAGAGGAGGTCACACAGTGGCTCTGTTTTCTCTGTCAGGTCTGCAATGAACCTTCCCAGCTGGTTTACCATGCCAAGGAAACTGCAGATCTCTGACATATCTTTAGGTTGTTCCGTGATCTGAACTCCTGCCAGTTTATCTGAATCTGGTTGCCCTCTCTCTGAGGACAGTTGGCAGCCTAAGAATTTCACCTCCAACTTCGCAAATTCACATTTCTTTTTGTTCAGGGTGATTCCAGCCCATTTCAGTTTCTCCAAGGCAGCTTCCACTCTTTTATCATTTTCCTCATTTGGGCATCTGAAGATGATTACTCCTTCCAGTCCCTCCAAAATTTGATCCATCCATATCTGACAGAGTTCAGGGGCTGATGAGATGCCAAAAGGGGAGTCTTTTTTCGGCACAAAATTCATATGGTGTGATAAAGGTTGTGAGCTTTTGTGCCCCAGGAGTTAAATGGATCTGCCAGAACCCTAAGTTTAAATCTAGTTTGGTGAAACACCTTGGTCCACCCTGCATACCCAATGTGTTCTCAACAGAGGGCAAAATAAACTTCTTCCACCTCACTCCACATCCAGTTTTGTTAGATCAACACAGGTCCTCACTATGCCACCTAGCTTGAGAACAGGAACAACACCTGCACACCTGTCAGTAGCTCCATTCACTCTAGTTATGACATCATGCACCTCCATTCTCTTAAGTTCAGCTTTGACCTTGTTTATCATTGGGACTGGTATATGCCTCGCTATGGTCAGAGAGGAGGGTGTCACTCCTGGCCTCAGCTGGATGAGGTGCTCTTCTTTCAGTACCCCCAGGCCTGTGAACAACTCCAGGTTCTACTTCTGGCACTGCACACTGTTTATCAAATCCAATCTTGTAATGAGGTTCAGCTTCTCAATGGCATGCTGTTCCAGTAGTGGTGAGAAGAGATTCTGAACAACAAAGGCATCCTCTTTTAACTGTTATTCATTTTTACGCATTCCTTCCACACTGAATTTCCTAGGCCCCTGAGCACTTCCTTTCTTGGGTTTAGCATAATGCCTGTTTTCTTTGTCAGTTTTATCAACAGACATTTGGGGATGGCTGTGACATCTGCCCCAGTGTCTACTTTGAATGTCACTGCCTCATTTTGCAACTGAACCATAGTATACCAGCTTGGTCTACTTGGATCTAAAGCTCCAAGGAAAGCTCTCTCTTTGTCTGAATAATGATCTTCTTTGATCTCCTGAAGGACTATTTTTGAGTGACACTGGCTTTTATAATGGCCAGCTTTATTGCATTGGTGGTATTTCACTTCTTTTGCTGGACAGATCTCTTTGATGTGACATGGAGACCTGCTACATCTCCTGCAGCTGGACATTTTACCTGCTCTTTGTTTTGCCTGTCTGTTTTGGTTGAGCTAAACTCTCACCTCTTTCTGTTGTCTTTCTGATTGCACCTTGTTTATACCCTTCTTTTTGTACAGCTTCTGGCTTTCTCTCAGTTTCATTTTCATGCTTCAGTTCCATCTGTTACTGACAAACATCCTCACTCTGTTGGACCATAGTAATAACCTTTCTTTAGTGTGAGAGTTGCCTGCAACTGAAGTCTCTCTGATAATTTGGTGTCTAGTACCTTGACAACAACTCTGTCTCTAATGAGCTCATCTCTCAGATTTCCATATGCACAGTTGTCTGACAGGGCATACAATGCTATGATGAGGTCATTTACACTTTCATCTGGCTCATTTTTTTTCTGGAGTTAAACTTTGCCTTCTCATATTTCTTGAATTTGTACTCCTTTATCTGAGCATCTCTCAGTCCTAATCCACCTATGATGCCATTTGCTTTGTCACCCATGCGGTATATCAGTGTGCTTACTTGATTCTCTTCTGAAGCCCGAGTGAGATTGCTTGCATCCCTATATCTCTCAAAGTGTCTGAGCCATCTCTCAAAGTCCCCTGATTTAGAGAAATCAAATGACTTGGGGGAGGGGGACTTTATTAGGCAAATAAATTAGATACTGTAGGTATTTGGTCCATTTCCCAGCCTGTTTGTTATATTATTTTATTTATTTGGACTACAAAAGTCTTCTTTTCTCTCCCTGAGAGTTTGACTGACTTCCTCTGACTTGTCTAATGTGTCTGTGTCTTTGTGCACTTCTCCAGGTTATTGGCCAACAGAGTATTACAATGTATCCACTTTTGGGTATAGCTTGAAGGTGCTGCCTAGCAAACCAGGCCCTTTCTCAACTCATGCCTCAAGGTTAGCAAACTAGCATAGGCAGTTTAGGTTGATAAGTCTCTGGATATTTTTCATAGATATATGCGAACGAGAAGAGTCTTACTGCAATTTTTTTCTCGCTGGTGATCTCACATGATCAGTAGCACCAATTCATCGATGATCAACCACTTCTGACACCATGTTGTGTTTTTTATTAAGGGATAGTGCAGAGTACGCCAAGTTGGCAGCATGCGGGGTACTCAACTGAACTTTATTTACAACCCTGCATGTACAGTATGTGAACTCCTCTCATGGTTGTCACAGCAATACCTTGTATTCTGTTTAGGTAGCCTCCAACCCAATGGCATGAACGTCAATTTCTCCAACTTCTCGTAATTTTTTCCCCATTCCCTGTCCCTCTTCTTCTTTTCCCCACTCTGGCCCTCCTCTTATCTCTTCATCTCACCTGCCTATCACTTCCTCCCTTCCTTTCTACCATGGTCTATTCCCCTCTCCTATCTGATCCCTTCTTCTCCAGCCCTTTAACTTTTCCTTCTATCATTTCCCAGCTTCTTACTTCATCCCCCCCCCTCCCTTCTCTACCCACCTGGCTTCACCTATCACTTTCTGGTTTGTACTCCCTCAATTTCCCCCACCATCTTATTCTAGCATCTTTCTCATTCGTTTCCAGACATGATGAAGGGTCTCGGCCCGAAATGTTGACTGCCCATAGGTGCTGCCTGACCTGCTGAGTTCTTCCAGCATTTTGTCCAGTGGAGGTTGCATACTTGGATTTTCAGAAGGTCTTTGACAAGATTCTACACTTGAGGCTGCTAAAGAAGATATGAATCCATGATATTACAAGAAAGATACTAACATGGACAGAAGATTGGCTGACTGGCAGAAGCCAAAGAGTGCAAATAAAGGAAACCTCTTCTGTTTGGCTTTTGATGATGAGTGGCATTCTGCAGGGGTTAGTGTTGTGACCATAACCTTACACATTAAACGTCAATAACTTGGATGACGTAATTGATGGCTTTGTGGCCAAGTTTGTGGATGATATGAAAATAGGTGGTGAGGAAGCTAGGAGTCACTTAGATAAATTAGGAGAATGGGCAAAGAAGTGGCAGATAGAATATTGTGTAGGGAGGTGTATTGTCATGCACTTTGGTAGAAAGAATAAAGACATATACCATTTTGTAAATGAGAGTGAATTCGGAATTCGGAAGTACAAAGAGACTTGACAGCCATCATGCAGGATTCTTTGAAGGTTAACTTGCAGGTTGAGTTGATACTGAGGAAAGCAAATGATATGTTAGCATTCATTTTGAGAGGACTAAACTGTAACAGTAAGGATGTAATGCTGAGGCTTTATAAGGCATAGATGAGACTGCATTTGAAGTATAAATCAGCTGGATAGCCTAATTCTGCTCTTATTACTCATGGTCTCATAGTGTTGTGATCCCATCTATGAAAAGGTGCAGGATGGATTTCCTGCAGAGCATTTCCAGCCTAATACTTATCTAATATAGTCTTTCTTCAAAGTTGCCTGGCCTATTCCTGTTCCTTATGTTCTTATCCTCGTCTGGTCCGGAAGAGAAGGCAAATGGTGAAATTACTTCACTTTACTTTATACTTTATACTTTATTGTCGCCAAACAATTGGTACTAGAACATACAATCATCACAGTGATATTTGATTCTGCACTTCACACTCCCTGGATTACAAATATTAAATATTAAATATATTAAAAATAGTTAAAATTTGTAAATATTAAAATTTTAAATTATAAATCATAAATAGAAAATAGAAAAATGGGAAGTAAGGTAGTGCAAAAAAAATCGAGAGGCAGGTCCGGATATTTGGAGGGTACGGCCCAGATCTGGGTCAGGATCCGTTCAGCAGTCTTATCACAGTTGGAAAGAAGCTGTTCCCAAATCTGGCCGTACGAGTCTTCAAGCTCCTGAGCCTTCTCCTGGAGGGAAGAGGGACGAAAAGTGTGTTGGCTGGGTGGGTTGTGTCCTTGATTATCCTGGCAGCACTGCTCCGACAGCGTGCAGTGTAAAGTGAGTCCACGGACGGAAGACTGGCTTGTGTGATGTGCTGTGCCGTGTTCACGATCTTCTGCAGCTTCTTTTGGTCTTGGACAGGACAACTTCCATACCAGGCTGTGATGCACCCTAGAAGAATGCTTTCTACGGTGCATCTATAAAAATTAGTGAGGGTTTTAAATTTAAGGCCAAATTATGAGCTAGCAGTCTGGGATTTCTATTTATTAAGTTTATTAGATAGGACAGTGCCTCCAGAGATGGGCTGGTAGTAGCAATACTCTCACCAATAGAGCACATTCAGGATGTTAATGTGGTTTGTGGCTGGCTCCGGCTGTAACATTTGCCACTGCATCTGAAGTTGCAGCCAGCCCATTTCATTTTAGTTAAAAATGTGCAGAGGAATGCATTTGGCCAGAAGCACTGCTTAAATGGACGGAGAAAAATCAGTTGATGATTGGCCAAGGTCCAAATTCAAATTGGTTCCTTTCAGCCATCCATTATAAAAGGACATCATTAAAAATCAGGCCCTCTTTACTTAACATTCCATTCAGACCAGCAGGTGATGCAAGAATTACATTGATGCAACATACAATGATTTATTACTAATGTCTGGAGTAATTATGAATTAAGATGACAGTGTAATCACAATGAGCATCAAATTAATTTCACAGACACTGATTCCATCTATTAAAAGATGCAGGACTACCTGGATAGCATTTACAGCCCAATTATTTCAGCCCAATATTTGTCTTTGTAAGTCTTCTTTTGAAGTTACTGGACCAATTCCATACAATTGTTTTTCTCCTGAAATTATCTGACAGCAGAACTTGATGCTGGTGCAGACTCAAAATCAATGACAGATTTTTTTGTCTGTGCTTTTGAAGTTTCCTTCACATAAGAAGGTTGCCTACCTAAGCAAAGGCATACATTTGCATGACACCTTTCATAATCTCAGGACTTCACAAGGTACTCTACTGTCAACTAAGTTTTCACTTTAGTGTGGTCTCTGTCAAATACTGGAAAGGGCAGCAACCAATTAGTAGACAGCAGAATCCCACAAACAACAATTTGATTAATCACCAGAAATGTCAGAGAAGCTACCTTGGTAGGATGAGTGAAAAAAAAACAGAGGATACTTAAATGGAAAGACTGTAGAATGTTACTGTACGTTGGGATCTGAGCGTGCTGCATATAAAACACAGAAATGTTATCATGCAGATGCAGGGTGGCAGGGTGGAGATGTTTATCTACAAAAGGAGGTGTAAGGCACTCCTTCCCTCCACCAGCCTGCATGTCACCCTTGGGCAAGGTGTGCCACCTGCTTGAACCCCCAATCAGGGTCACGCAAAGCCATGGGGACAACTCCTGGTTATGCGACCACTGATGCCAGGCAGACAACCTCTAAATGGTATTGATAATGGCTGGGGTCACCCATCTTGTAAAGACACTGCCCAGAAGAAAGCAAAGGAAAACCACTTCTGTAAAAAAATTTGCCAAGAACAATCGTGGTCATGAAGACCATGATCACCCATGTCACGATAGGGTGCATAATGATGATGTTGATGACAGCAACTAATTGAGAAGGCAAATGGTATAACAGAGGTTGGAGAAAGAAAATGGGAAAGTTTCTTTAGTGCTACAGAACACTGGTACAATCACACTTGTCGTACTTCAGTTCTGGTCTTCAGATTTAAGGCGGTACTTAGTTGCAGTGCAATCAGTACGGGGAAGGTTGAGTTCTGGTCTGACGTGATGACATGGACATCTCATCAGGCTGAGTAAGTTGGATTTTAGATGAGTGAAATTGGATATTACTGAAACTTGAGATTCTGAGGACATCCAACAATGTAGATTTCACACAGGTAGTGGACATTTCCCCTCTTGGAGAAACGTAGAATTGGGAGATATAGTCTCTGCTCCTAGAGGAATATAGATCTGGGAGATATCGCTTTCCCCTTCTGGAGCAATACAGAACCGGAAGATATAGTTTCAGAATAAGGTTTCACTGATGTATGAAGATGAGGAGGTATTTCTTCTCTCAGAGGATAACAAATATTTGTAATTTCTTACTTCAGAAAGCAATGGATGCTGTATTGTCGAATACACTCTAGACCAAGATAGACATTACTTTGGTCTATAGGGAAGCCAGGACATATGGGGAACAGACAGGAATGTTAAGCTTTGTGAAGCATGATTTCATTAAACAGCACAACATGTTCAAGAAACCATATGGCCTACAGACATTCCAATTTCTTATCTTCTTATAGATAATCTGTTTTTAAGAGTTGCTAATTTAGGGGAGAATTTTGCAAATAGTAAATAGAATAACATTTAGAGGGTACATGATGAATGTTGGTCAGAGAGCAAACTAAGTTTTGACCGGGACAATGTGATGAATATATACAGGCCACTCATGTGAATCATCATCTTCATCATCATCAGCGATCACTTGTCGTCAAGTATGATTCTTCTCCTGGTGGTTGATCTGCTCATTTGTGGGCTTTGAGATGACTGAAGAGGTGATCCACAAGTCTTATTGCATTGTTGGCATGTGTAGGTCATTGAGGTGGTAGATGTAGCTGATTGGGCCTTTCCCAGGCTCTCCTTAAGTTGAAGCCACTTAGTCTCAGTGGCACAGTGAAGGTATTCTTCGAGTTGTGCAGCCCCTTCATAGCTACTCCTTCTCCAGCTTCCCCTATCCTGTGCTAATTTCTCCTATTGATTCAGGTTGATGTGGCACTTCCTCAGGTGGATCTCGATACCGTCCTTGAACTATTTTTTCTGTCTTTCAGGAGTGAGCATTATATCCTTGAGTTGGTCGAACAGGAGTTGGTTAGGGAGTTGGGAGTCAGGCATACGCATGATGTGTCCAATCCATCGCAGTTTGTGTTGAGTCACGATTGTAACTATGGAGTTAATGTTAGCTTCCTCCAGAATGCTGGAGTTGGTATGCCTGATCTTCCAGCTAACTCTCAGAATCTTTCAGAGGCATCTTTGATTGGAAGTTTCCAGGAATTTGATGTGCCTTGTATGTTGTCCATAACTCCACTCCATATAGCAAGGGGGGAATGACTAAAGCTTTATAGACCAGAAGCTTAGTGTTGGTCTTGATATCCTGATCTGCAAAAACCCTCCCTCTCAGCCTGGCAAAAGCTCCCCTTGTGCAGCCTATTCTGCGGTTTATTTCAAGGTCAATGTTGGCTCTTGAAAAAGAAGGCTGCCAAGATATGGGAAATGATTAGTGTTCTCCAGGGGCTAGAACCATAGAACCATAGAAACTACAGCACAGAAACAGGTCCTTTGGCCCTTCTTGGCTGTGCCGAACCATTTTCTGCCTAGTCCCATTGACCTGCACACAGACCATATCCCTCCATACACCTCCCATCCATGTATCTGTCCAATTTATTCTTAAATGTTAAAAAAGAACCCGCATTTACCACCTCGTCTGGCAGCTCATTCCATACTCCCACCACTCTCTGTGTGAAGAAGCCCCCCCTAATGTTCCCTTTAAACTTTTCCCCCCTCACCCTTAACCCATGTCCTCTGGTTTTTTTCTCCCCTTGCCTCAGTGGAAAAAGCCTGCTTGCATTCACTCTATCTATACCCATCATAATTTTATATACCTTTATCAAATCTCCCCTCATTCTTCTACGCTCCAGGGAATAAAGTCCTAACCTATTCAACCTTTCTCTGTAACTGAGTTTCTCAAGTCCCGGCAACATCCTTGTAAACCTTCTCTGCACTCTTTCAACCTTATTTATATCCTTCCTGTAATTTGGTGACCAAAACTGAACACAATACTCCAGATTCGGCCTCACCAATGCCTTATACAACCTCATCATAACATTCCAGCTCTTATACTCAATACTTCGATTAATAAAGGCCAATGTACCAAAAGCTCTCTTCACGACCCTATCTACCTGTGACGACACTTCTAGGGAATTTTGTATCTGTATTCCCAGATCCCTCTGTTCCACTGCACTCCTCAGTGCCCTACCATTAACCCTGTATGTTCTACGTTGGTTTGTCCTTCCAACGTGCAATACCTCACACTTGTCAGTATTAAACTCCATCTGCCATTTTTCAGCCCAATTTTCCAGCTGGTCCAAGTCCCTCTGCAGGCTCTGAAAGCCTTCCTCACTGTCTACTACACCTCCAATCTTTGTATCATCAGCAAACTTGCTGATCCAATTTACCACATTATCATCCAGATCATTGATATAGATGACAAATAACAATGGACCCAGCACTGATCCCTGTGGCACACCACTAGTCACAGGCCTCCACTCAGAGAAGCAATTCTCTACCACCACTCTCTAGCTTCTTCCATCGAGCCAATATCTAATCCAATTTACCACCTCTCCATGTATACCTAGTGACTGAATTTTCCTAACTAACCTCCCATGCGGGACCTTGTCAAAGGCCTTACTGAAGTCCATGTAGACAATATCCACCGCCTTCCCTTCATCCACTTCCTGGTAACCTCCTCGAAAAACTCCAACAGATTGGTCAAACATGACCTACCACGCACAAAGCCATGTTGACTCTCCCTAACAAGCCCCTGTCTATCCAAATGCTTGTAGATTCTGTCTTTTAGTACTCCCTCCAATAACTTACCTACTACTGACGTTAAACTCACCGGCCTACAATTTCCCGGATTACTTTTCGATCCTTTTTTAAACAACGGAACAACATGAGCCACTCTCCAATCCTCCGGCACTTCACCCGTAGACAGCGACATTTTAAATATTTCTGCCAGGCCCCCGCAATTTCAACACTAGTCTCCTTCAAGGTCCGAGGGAACACTCTGTCAGGTCCCGGGGATTTATCCACTTTAATTTTCCTCAAGACAGCAAGCACCTCCTCCTTTTCAATCTGTACAGTTTCCATGGTCTCACTACTTGATTCCCTCAATTCCATAGATTTCATGCCAGCTTCCTTAGTAAATACAGACGCAAAAAACCTATTTAAGATCTCCCCAATTTCCTTTGGTTCCACACAAAGCCGACCACTCTGATCTTCAAGAGGACCAATTTTATCCCTTACAATCCTTTTGCTCTTAATACACTTGTAAAAGCTCTTTGGATTATCCTTCACTTTGACTGCCAAGGCAACCTCATGTCTTCTTTTTGCCCTCCTGATTTCTTTCTTAAGTATTTTCTTGCACTTCTTATACTCCTCAAGCACCTGATTTAACCCGTTTCCTATACATTTCATATAACTCCCTCTTCTTCTTTATCAAAGTTGCAATATCCCTTGAGAACCAAGGTTCCTTACTCCTATTCAATTTGCCTTTAATCCTGACAGGAACATACAAACTCTGCACTCTCAAAATTTCCCCTTTGAAGGCTTCCCACCTACCAATCACATCTTTGCCAGAGAACAACCTGTCCCAATCCACGCTTTTTAGATCCTTTCTCATTTCTTCAAATTTGGCCTTCTTCCAGTTCAGAACCTCAACCCCAAGACCAGATCTATCCTTGCCCATGATCAAATTGAAACTAATGGTGTTATGATCACTGGAACCAAAGTGCTCCCCTACACAGAATTCTGCCACTTGCCCTAATTCGTTTCCTAACAGGAGATCCAATATTGCATCCCCTCTAGTTGGTCCCTCTATATACTGATTTAGAAAACTTTCCTGAACACATTTTACAAACTCTAAACCACCTAGACCCCTAACAGTATGGGAGTCCCAATCAATGTATGGAAAATTAAAATCCCCTACCACCACAACTTTATGTTTCCTGCAGTTGCCTGCTATCTCTCTGCAGATTTGCTCTTCCAAATCTCGTTGACTATTGGGTGGTCTGTAATACAATCCCACTAATGTGGCCATACCTTTCCTGTTTCTCAGCTCCACCCATTAGGACTCAGTGGACAAGCCCTCTAATCTGTCCTGCCTGAGCACTGCTGTAATATTTTCCCTAACAAGCAATGCTACTCCCCACTTTTCATTCCTCTGCCTCGATCACATCTGAAACATCGGAACCCTGGAATATTAAGCTGCCAGTCCTGCCCCTCCTGTAGCCAAGTTTCACTAATTGCTACAGCATCATAATTCCACGTGTCAATCCACGCCCTCAATTCATCCGCCTTCCCCGCAATACTTCTAGCATTGAAATATATACACCTCAGAAGATTTTTACCACCACTCACAACCTTTCTATCCGCGGATTTGCTTAAACTTTCAACATCATTTATTTTCACCCCAGCCACACTGTCAGCTCTGGCACTCTGGTTCCCATCCCCCTGAAAATCTAGTTTAAAGCCTCCCCAATAGCACTAACAAACCTCCCTGAAAGGATGTTGCCAACTTGGATGACTGGAGGTTTAGGAGCTTGATCTGAAGTAGGTTAGTACATAATTTGGCTTTTTTTGATATGTAGATCAAGTCTCAGGAGCTTGCATGCTCTGGCAAGAGCATACATTATGCACTGCAGATCCTCCTTAAAGTGAGCTACAAGGGCATTGTCATCTGCATTATGGAAGTAGTTGACACCTTGATCATTGCCTTGAACCTGTTATGGTTAAAGAACCCCCCCCCTCCCCCCATCTATCCTATAGAGAATCTGGACTTCTTGGGGGATTTCTTAGCATGTGAGGTGAAGAATGGTTACAATGAAAACGGCAAACAGAGTTGGGCGAATGATGCATCCCTTAAAAGGTGCTGTTTCAGAGCCGCTGTTGCTGATGACTGTTGCACTCATATTATTGTGTAAGAGCTGCAGGATCTTGAGGTATTTCTCTAGACACCCGATTTTGGACAGTACCACCCAAAGGACAGGATGATTTACTGAGCCAAATGATTTTGTAAGGTCTATAAAGGCCATATAAAGTGGGAGTTTTTGTTCCTGTGCTTTCTCCTGCAATTAACATGTTGTAAAAATCATGTCAGATGTCCCTCTGACTGGACGGATATGAATAACAGGCAGGCACAGGATAAATGTTAGCCCTGGAGCTAAACAAAAGTTGGAATGTTATTGGGTAGGACACCAGAATGAACATTGCTCAGGTAATGGAGAAAATGCTGGCCAGGGTCCCAGGATGAATGTTGTTTAGGGCGTTGTAACGAAGGTTTCCTAAACCACATGACGAAAGTTGCCCAGAGTATAGGGGCAATGGAGAATGAAATGGTACCCAGGGAGTGGAACAAATGTTAGCTAGGTCACAAAATGAATGTTGGACAGGGTACAGAATTCAATATTGTAGAATGGATGGGCTAAATCTTAACAAGAGAACCATGACGAAAGTTACCACAGAGTGCGGGGGGATGAATATTCCTGAGATGAACCATCCTCAAACTCAAACTTCATACCAGACTTAAAGGAAATGTAGTATTCAACAAAGGTCTCATGTTCCACTCGAAAGATGGCACCATTGAAGAGTTCAACAGTCGCTTCATACTGCACGGTGTCAGCTTGTCCTATATACTCAAGTCTTTGCAATGGCATTGTCCATCCATTACCTCTTATTACCCAGGCTGGGTTCACAACAGAATTGAAGCCACTTTTAACTCCACAGGAGTTGTTGCATTTAATGAGCAAATCAGCTAACTATTCCTTTCATGCTCTTTGAGTTGTAAATAATAGAAGACAATATGGCTTTCAAACACACAGTGCATGTAAAGGACTTTTGAAATCACAGTCTTCATTACAACATAAAAAGTTGGAAATAATGATAAAAACTCCTGGAACGATTAAAAGTGACAGATGATGCTCAGACATCAAGCCAACTATGACATATCAGTGGCAAGATTTACATCCACACAGAGCTCCCTTGCAAGCTGTTTGGGGAAATAAAAAGATAATCAAAGTTACTTTCCTATTGAGATTGGGAAATTAATGACGCTGGAAATATATGCACCATGTACTACACCAACAGGGAAAATGAACAGATTCAAGAAAGCAACACTGATAATAGATAGTCCATAAGACAGAAAGACTTGAACCACATATTTTTTTCTGTTTATATTACAAAGCCCATTATGGGCTGATAAAGGACCTTTGACCTGAATGTTAACTTTGCTTTTCTTTCTACAGTTCCTGCCTGAACCTCTAAGGGTCTCCAGCACAACCTGTGCTTCTTTCAGATTTCTAGCATCTGTTGTCTTTTTAGACTTTCATCGAAAATGTACTTATTCAATCCCACCAAAGTAAATGACTAATCTAGGAAACTGGACAATTGTATGTACAGACAAGATATTTATTGCATGCTAGTTGCAGATGTCAACTTGATTCAGTGTCTTTTGCCGTTAAGTTAGATAGTTGTACATTCAGATCAATTTGTAACTCAATCTGACACTCCTGTTGAGCAGTGATGGTTGTGATATATCACCAGAGGTGCTATCTACCTTGCAAGTTGTTCAGTGGAAGCTCTGTTCACTTATTCAGGTTACCAAGCAAATGACACACTTATAAAATTAAATTTTTGTTGATGTCCTGACCAAGAGTTATACCTGACTAAAAATAGAAAGGGATAATATTTCATCATTACCAAACTGGAAACAAGGAAAATTGTATTTCCATTCAGGCAAAACCAACTTAGTTTCAAAGCAATGAAAACAGGATGTAGACATGATATTATCTGCTACGGGAAATGAAAACTTCTCAGACTAACTCGTCTTTTAGCTTATTACAATTAGTGGGACTTGCTGTGAGTAATTGGCTATTGGAGTTCTACTATTGTAGCAACTACTCTTCAAAGTAGGTCACTGACCAGAAAGCACCTTAGGACATCCTAAGAACATCAAAGTCAGCGGCTAAATGTAAATTCTTTCTTCATCAGATCAAACTTTATGGGCTAAATCAATTAAATTTGGACTTTATCTAATAAATTTGTAATGTATCCCAGAGCTGGTTTGATATAAACTTTTTTACTTATTTCTCAATCCACTTTTTCAACAGTTGAATAGTTATGTGAGTCTGGAGTAACAGTTCAGTGAAGAAAACCGATCTTCAGCATGATCTGAATTTCAGACCAATTAACAATAAACTTTCTTATTGATTAGTACTAAGCTTAGTGCTAGCCACCAGTGGACTGATGTGTTAAGGTCAATGATTTCCTTCTAGTAAAAGCTCAAGGAGTTAGCTGTGCAGCCAAATAAAATAGCAAAACCCAGCAGCTTCCATTACAACAAACAGGAATTTGTAAAAGAGGGACCATAGGATCCAGGTAGTCTGAAAATACACAAAGTAGATGTACTCACTCCCAGCATTGGCAAGCAATAGCCATGCCACTCAGAAAGGAATCCCACATCTCAATGCTGAGAAATCACACACCCACCTCCAGCTCTCACACTAAGCTGTGGGCAGTTCATTGCTGGAATCAAATCAGCTTCCCGACACAGCAATGGGGAGGGCTAGACTCACCTCAGGTTCCCAGCACAGCAGTGCTGTCCGTAATACACCTCTGCCTGACCTCATGATTGTTTCCAGTACTTGTTTTTTAACCTGAAATTTTAATTCTGTTTCTCTCCACAGATACTGCCTAGCCTGCTGAGTATTTCCAGCATCTGCTTTCCATAAAATTTCACTTATCATGGTGACTCTATGATTAATGCTATTTACTAATTACACTCTTCAAGGCAGTAAATCTTACCTTGAAAGAAACTGGCCTGATGTTATGTTAATTTCTTCCCAATGCATGCAGTTCGTTGTAGTTGGAATGAGTGCCAGATCTGGTCTGACATAGGCTGCAGTGGTTATTGCTCTGGCTATCAGTTCCAATGCATCCTGTACATAGTTGTGGAAAACAGGTTCAGTCGTTTTACCATGGGCCAACAGACCCATGGGCAGTCCCTCAGTCCTTAGCTCCTCCACATTTTGAGAGTCACCTAGAATCCAATGGTGTTCTGCCAGCATCAATCCGTAGTTTGCTGCCAACTGGAAAATCTTTTGGAAGTGGTCAATATTGCAGCCAAAAGTAATGATGGACAAAGACACCTCTTTAGCTGCAGCCAAGTACCCTTGCAGGTAACTGAGAAAATCATTGTCATCACTGTCTTCTGTGATGTTGAATATGGTCCCGAGGTGAAACTTGGAATTGTTATACAAAAGGCTGAGGAAGTTGGTCACATTCCACTCTTGGCACAGAACCAGGCTGACGTCGTACCAACTATTCATCGTCAGGAGAAAAATAAGAATGTCTGCGTGGGTGGGGTGAGAATTTTCCAGGCTCATCTGCAGATGGAGGGGATTCTGTATCAATCAATAAAAAGAATAGATCAGCACAAAAAATTCAAACTTTCAGTGTGTTTTTAATCTGTGGAATTCAAACCAGCGTAAATTTGATTGAGTGGATACTGTAATGATTCTCCCTTAGATGGGGGCTAGGGGAGGGAACAGATGGAACAAGGTTGGTGGAGTGGAGCTAAAATTAAGAGCCATAGTCTAAGAGGTAACGGAATGATCTTTTAAGGCTGTACTGTACATTCAGAACTGCAGTTGAGGTATATTTGGACTATCTGCAAAGGTTATAGGTCTGGAGAAAGATTAAATAGACTATGATCTTTATGAATGGTAGGGCAGCTGAAGTTGCTGAATGACTTACCTCTGCTCCTATTTTATGTTTTTATGAATGCTTTTGAATTAATCACAAATATACCTTTAATACCCCCGGGTACTAATGAGGCAAAAGCAAGTTTTAATTTCTATGCAACTGTGTTATATTAGATTTTGTAAAACATTCAATGAATGTCTGAAAGGTCAAAATGACAATTAAGCTCTTTCTGAACTCTTAGCATTCAGGGTCTGTATCTCTGTTAGTGAGAAATGTTTCCGAGTGTCTTTCAAGTGTTTTGATAGTTGGCTTGACAAATTGGTTTTGTTTGGATTCAGGCTTATCGTTTATATATAGACATTAATGTTCTTTTGTAAGTCCAAAGGAATGTTGTGTCCAAAACACTTGGTGGACTAATGGATGAAGACTGACCATTAAAATGTCTAATTGATTTATGAGGGTAAGCTGAACACAGTGTTTAATGGACACAGAATGTGTTTGAAAATAAAACCATGTTAATGTAAGAAGAAAAACAGTTTGCCTGTTTCTGTGTCTCTGCCTTATGAAGCTTGTGAATATATTGGGCTGCCTTTCCTAGTATTATTGGGCCAGAAATCACAATCAGTGCCTGGGACCCAGGGGTGGTTTCACGAGTGAGTTGGAGTTCAGGGATCCCTGACAACAGCAACAATGAAGTGATGACAAAGAATTACGAGCCCTGAAATTTTTTGTGCCTTGCAGTAATTTTTGTGGAAGTCTTTAAGACTTGCTATTTTGTGTGGTTTATTTTTGCTTTCTATTTTATAATAATAAATTAGGCTTAGGTTACTTTGTTATGGTTGTATACTTATTACCACTTCTCCTGGACACTTGAATTATTGGGTCTGGTTAATTCAGCACATTACACATTGGTGCTATGAGCAAGGTCCAGAAAGGTGTGAAAGTGGACAAGCAAGTCGAGTCTTATCATACCCAAGACTTATCAGGTCCCTGGATGGATGGATAACTCGGAGGGTTGTGGATCACTGGCTAATGTTCTGGCATATCGAGTCCTCTTGAAGAAGGTATTTGTCGAATTGCCTGTGCATTATCACAATGCCTTAAGTATAAAGCTTTTGCTTCAAAAAGGAATCCTCTATCTCAAGTGGGGTGGATTTTTAAGAATGCGAGGGACCTCCTTGGTCTGACCCTATGTTCATCCCCAGGTACTTGATATCATTTTGGGAATTGATTTGTTAAAGTGAACTTCCATCATGACACTCTTTGGCAAATTTGCTTTTGGTATTAAGATTGTGACTATTCTGGTTGGAAAGGCAAAATGGGTATCTGTCTTTCTACCCTGCAAATAGCAGTTGCCAGGCAATATCATATCCTGTGAGAGCATAAAGAAATCATTCAGACAGTCAAATTCCTTTTTAACATGGGGGGGGGGGTCTTCAAACTGCCCTATCTCCTTATAAAAGCCCTTTATAGACAGTCAAGAAAGCAGATGGTTCATGGCATATGACAATTGATTATCGCCAGTTAACCTGGTTTGCCCCTATGCTGGCCACAGCTATTCTAGACATTGTGACCCTGATTGAGGACCTTTCTAGTGGGACTGACAGTTATTATGCTGTTACTGATTTGGCCATATTGACTGCTCAGCAATAGGGATTTCTTCTCCATCCCTATTGCTGAGCAGTCCCAAGATCAGTTTACTTTTACATGGAAGGGCCTTCAGTACACCTTTACACAAATTCCACAGGGATATGTCCATAGTCCTACTATTTGCCGTAGTGTGGGGGCATGGGATTTGCTTGAGTATGTCCTACTTCTCAGCATTAAGGTAGCTCACTATGTAGATTATGTGGCAGGGATCCTCTGAAGTGGAGGTTTCCAAAGCCCCTTGTACTTTGATTGATCAGATACAATTGAGGGGGATGGGAGATTAACCCAAATAGAATACAGGGCCCAGCTACAAATGCTTCTAGGAATACAATGGACTAAGGATGTTAGAATAATTCTGATAAGGTCAGAAATAAGATCCTAGAATAGCACCCTCTACGACAAAACAAGACGTCAACGTTTCGTTGGCCTTTTGGGATACTGGTGGCATCACATATCCCATTTGACTTTGCTCCTCCAACCCTTGTAAGCCATGACCAGAAAGAAATGTTGTTTTGTATGGGACATCGAGCAACAGTCAGCTTTGGAGGCTGCAAAGGAGGCTGTCACCATGGCCTTTCCCCTCTCGCCTCATGAGTGGGCCTCCCCTTTGAACCACAAGTTTCTGTTAAAGATGATGTGGCTGTCTGGAGCCTGTGGTAGAAGTATGAAGGAAAGAATACGCTTCTTGGTCTCTGGTCCCGGAAGCTTCCTGATGCTGCTACCAGATACATTGTGTTTGAGGAACAACTCCTTGCCTGCTACTGGGCTTTGATAAAGACTGAAACACAGACAGGAGATTCTCCCATCCCTCTCCACCCTGGCCTTCTCATTATGGGATGTGTGCTCTCTGACACACTCACTCATAAGGTGAGTGTGCAATAGAGTTCAATTGTCAAGTGGAAGTGGTATTTCTGAACGAGAATCAAAGGGACCGGACAGAATTAATAAAACACATGAAATAGTTGCTGAGTCCCCTCAGGCTATGTCACCCATGGCTGAACCTCCTCTGGTTGAAGTTTTGCCTGTTTCATGGGACGTTCCGTTTTATCCTTATGACTCCTGTTCAGCATCAGCACACCCGTTTCACCAACAGCTCTGCGATGTGGAAGAATGGTCATGGTTTTTTGAAAGCTGCAGCCTTTATCTCCTCACCCAACAAGTTCCTTAGGAGGAAGGTTCTGATGGGTCAAGTCAATATGCAGAGCTTGAGTGCATAGAGTTATTATGCAAGATACTGAAGGAGCCCATATTAATACCGATTCTAGGGCTGTTTCTAATGGGCGTGCTGTCTGCCAACAGTTGTATACTGTTATGGAGCACCCAGCTGAAGAGTGGAGTTATGGAAAGATACTTAGAAACAATCATCGTCCAGTGCCGTTGCAGTTTACCACGTCGATGAACATTTGAAAGATGATTTGCCGATGTCAAGGTTTAGCAACAGTGCTGACAAACTCACTGGTGACACCTAGCTCTCAGCCTACAGGGTACCGTGGTCTAGACAGTGGGGGTTTATTCCTTCCCACTGATGTAGCTTATGGGCTATGTTTAGGAATTAAGGACCAACAGTTTTTATAACGACCCTTGGCTATTATTCGCCAGGGGTGTGCTCCTCTCAGATTTGGTAAATAGATTATGATGGTCCCCTTCCTTTACAGAAGCAATTCCAGTACCTCCTACTCACTATGGTAGACATTTATTCAGGTCTTTTGATGGAAATCCCTACTACTAAAGCTAATCAGGATGGTACCTACAGAAATTATACCATCTTGATTCTGCATACATCATTCCCTTTGAAATTCCTTTTTGTTGATGACAGGACAAGCTATTCCTTCTACTTCTGAAGGCACAACTGAATGCGCCAATAAAGAGCTGATTCAGTTCTGCAAGGGAGAGCATAAAGTGTTTGTGACATACCCTGTTCCGCTCCAATGGAGGGTGAGATTATCACCCATGGACAAAGAAATATACATACTGGGGGATGGTATGAGGACAGACCCATCATGTGTATGGGGGTAATAGTAATCTGCCGAAGAGGGAATGAAAACATTTCTACCTCTTTGTCCGCTTATGATTTTAAAAGTTCCTGCTTAATGTTTTTGTTTTAATGCTTGTTTTGTGTTTTGTTGGACACCAGGCTTCTGTTGAGACCCAACAAGCCACTGACAACCTTGTTATTTGTGAAAATTATATATTTGTTTTGCAGAAAGATATACATTAGGCAAGATGTGCTAATTGGGAGGCCTTTAAGTGTGAGGGAATGTTGTAAACCCAGAGTAACTGGCCTCATAAGACATTTTCTTATGAAACAAGCAAAGTACCAAATTGATTGTAATTTGACTCTTGCATCCCTGGTCACAATGTAGAGTTTGCAAACCTTACTCATTCTGTTTGAATTGTCAACAAAATGTTCTTAATATCTCTTAGGGATGAGGCCATTAATATTTTAATGTGAATGTTGAGGCTAATCCTTGGATCTGTATAACTTCTCATATTTTAATAATGGTCATAATCCTAGTTTTAATTGTTCACGGAATATTAATATATAGTCTTCATTTTAAACAGAAGGAAGAGTTCTATGTGTTTTTAACCTGCCAGACATTCAAGGGGTGAAACATGTTCTATGAGATTTTGTAAAATATTAGATGAATGTCTGGAAAGTGAAAATGACAGTTTAGGGCTTTCTGAACTCTTAGCATGTGGGGTCTATACATCTGTTGGTGAGTAATGTTGGAAAAGAGTAAACCGTGGACCCTTCATCAGGAATGTTGACTGCTTCCATAGATACTGCATGGTCTGCTGAGCTCCTCCAGCATTTTGTGTGTGTTGCTTTGGATTTCCAGCATCTGCAAATTTTCTTGTGTTGATGGACTCTTTTGTGGATGAAGGGTGATCATTAAGATGTCTAATTGGTAGATAAATGCTGAATGTTGTCTTAATTGACAAGGATGGGTTTGAACAACAAAAACAGACTGAATTAGTATAAGAACAAAGAGATTATCTATTTCTGGATCTCTCTGCCTTATGAAGCACGTGATTATATTGGGCTGCCTTTCCCAGTTTCATTGGACTTCACCAAGGACCAGAAATCGTGAACAGTGCCTAGGACCCTGGGGTGGTTTCACGACAGAGTCAGAATTTGGAGCTGGAATAAAGTGGTGACTAAGAATTGTGAGCCCTGAAATCTTCATGCCTTGCAGAAATCTGTGTAACTTGCTATGTAGTATTTAGTATGGTTTATTTGTGCTTTCTATTTTATGGTAATAAATTAGGTTTAATTTACTTTGTTATATGTATATGCTACCACTTTTCATGGACACTTTTGGGTCTGTTTAATTCAGCCTATTAAAGCAACAGAATGGGTTTTAAGTCTCATATGTTGCTAAATTAGGAGACTGATCTTTAACTAATATTAAACCATTTACATTAGTGTATTTTCCACTTTGTGTTATGCATTCAACCAATATAAGCAATTGAATAAGTTGTCATGAAAGGGAGATGAAGAGAGCAGCAGACAAAGTTCCCACTGGAAACTAATGCATTACAACGGGTGCAAAATTCAGCACACTTTGTTAATTCTTATTTGAGTCTCTTTTCAGGAATCATGCTTGATGCAGAGAGAGAATCGGGAATGAAGATAATCATTTTATTTAACAAGAGTAAGAAAATGATATGGAGAGTCTGAACAATTTTATCAAGTTAATAGATATTTATAGCAATGAGATGTTCCCTTTGGTCTTTGCCAACGTTTGAACTTTGAGGTCATTAAAATATGTTCACAGGCTGGAGAGGTTATCTTCAAGTCAGCATTTTTAATCCTAGAAGTGAAGTGGGTGGGGCTGACAAGAATGGCAAGGCAGTGAGCAGTCTGACTATTCACAAGTGCACTTTGGAATAAAGTAACCCAATTTCTAACAGCAATGCTCTAAAGCAGGTTTGCAATCAGAATGATGCAATTATGCATGCACCCAAATCGAAAAGCACATCATCCATGGACACCATGATGAGTGACAGAATGTGTCTGGTCGATGTACAGGATTGGGTGAGTTGACCTGACGACCAGCATTCAAGATCAAAAATATTGATCTTCTATGATGTAGTGCTGAAAAAGGCAGTGTTACAGTGACCTAGTTTCAAGGTAATTACCTTCCTTGAATAGATCACTTCCTAAAACAACTGGGAGCGAGCTCCATATTTTAACTTTCCTTGCACTAGCACAGAGTTTGTACACATAAATGCTGATGTACATTGACAATAGAATTTCTCTTTCTATTGTGGAGTGTTAATAGTTTCAATAGTACCTTGCAATTGTGCACCTTGATTTAAGAGCAGTAACCCTATCAACCTGAACCTTTCATTCAGAACAAAATTGCTCAAGACTTTATCTGACCTTCCTTTATAAAGATCACTTGTACTTCCAGGACAAAAGAAAATAATCGTGTGCAAGATAGTTTCTCAGGTGTTAAAAATATCAGTTGTCATTGCATTTGAAAGCTGGCGTGCCCGCAAAAGCAGAGAAAGAACACTTACTAATTATTTCTATAAGTTTGAAACCGATTTTATTAAATAAAAGCATTCACTTTCCTTGCTACTGTTTCTTGCTCTGACAAGTATATGTGTGTCCTTTTTAAGGGTTGACTGAATGTTGAATTAGTGTCATTGGAAAAGATCACCCTCAGAGATATAATTTTAGAATTTGTTCACATTTAAATATTTCCCAGTGAGATTTTTAACTAGTCTCAAAAATGACCCATACTTAAAAAATGTACTTGACCTTTAAAAGTCCATAGAATGGTGGTGTAATGATTCAATGATTTGAAGGTTAGTTCCATTTTAAAAATCACGCTCACAGAAATGTGGTGCTTAAGTGGTTATGACAAAAGATGAGGCCTCAGAAAAAATGATTAAGGGAATTTGTGCAAACCATCAGAAACTCTGTTCTGATGAAGTGTCACTAACTTGAAAATTTAGTTCTGTTTCTTTTTCCACACAGCACTTTCAGCTTTTATTTCAAAATCCTGGGGCAGAATTTGTTAGGTCTGTCCAGAAAGAATTCCTGACACAATATGTAGCGAGGCTGTCTAGAGAGACCTTACTGTATCTGGTAATACGACATTGAACCTGCAAAATTGACAGATCGCTTAGGGTTGAGCATTTCAAAGACAGCGACCAGAGCTCCATCACCTTCACCATAGTTTTGGACAGGGATAGGAACAGACTATATGTTTATGGGAAAGTATTTAATTGAGGGAGAGTGAATTGTGATGCTATTTGGCAGGAACCTGGGAGTGTAAATTGGAAATAGATACACTCAGTGAAATGTACAATGGGAATGTGGAGGCCCTTTAGGGAGCACATGCGTGGGGTTCTTGGTACGATTGTCCCACTGAGACAAGGAAGCGATGCTAGGATGAAGGAGCCATGGTTGACGAGATGTAGAATATCTAGTTGAGAGGAAGAAGGATGCTTGCTTAAGGATTAAAAAGCAAGGATCAGACAGGTCTCTTTAAAGTTACAAGATAGCCAGAAAGGAGTTTAAGAGATAGAAGGGTTCATTAGAAGGCTTTGGTGAGTAGCATTAAGGAAAACCTCAAAGCATTTTACAGGTAAATGAAGAACAGAAGGATGAATAGAGTGAGAATAGACCAATTAGCAATCATGTGCTTAGAGTCAGAGGAGATGGGGGAGGTCCTTACTGATAACATCGCTCAGTATTCACCAGTGAGAGGGATCTTGACAAATATGAGGTCAACGTAGAACAGTCTAATACACTAACATATCGATGTTAAGAAAAATGATGTGCTGGAACTTTTGAAAAACATTAGGATAGGTAAGTCATAAACACAAGAGATTCCGCAGGTGCAGGAAATCCAGAGCACACACACAAAATGCTAGAGAAACTCAGCAGGCCAGGCAGCATCTATGGAAATGAATAAACAGTCAACATTTTGGGCTGAGACCCTTCAACAGGATAGGCAAGTCCCCAGGGCTGAAAAAGATATACACGAGGTTAGTAAGGGAAGAGATTGCTGCAACATTGTCAATGATATTTGCATCCTCACTGGCCACAGGGGTAGTGTCAGAAAATTGGTGGGTGGCAAATATTATGCCTTTGTTCAAGAAAGGTAAAAGGGATAATCCTGGAAGTATAAACCAGCGTGATTTATGTAAGAGGTGGGCAATCTATTGGAGGGATTCTTTGAAACAGCATTTGGAGAAACATATTCTGATTAGAGATTGTCAACATGGCTTTGTAAGGGGCAGGCGTGCCTTACATGAATGATTGCATACTTTGAGGAAGTGACAAAACATATTGAAGAAGGTAGAGCAGTAGATATGGTGTGTATGGATTTTAGTAAGGCACTTGACAAGGTTTCCCAGGATAGGCTCATCTAGGAAATCAGAAAGCATGGGATCTAGGGAAACCTGGCTGCTTCGATTCAGAATTGGCTTGAACACATAAAGCAGAGGGTTGTAGTATATGGAGTGTATTCTGCCTGGAGGTTGGTGACCACAGGCATCTGTTCTGGGACTCCTGCTCTTAGTGATTTTTTTTATAAATGATTTGGATGAGGAATTGAAAGGGTAGGTTAGTAAGATGACACAAACTTCATGGTGTTATAGATAGCATAGAAGATTGACATAGGTTACAAAGAAGCACTGATAGGGCAAAGATGTGGGCTGACAAGTGGTAGATGGAGTTCAATTCAGAAAACTGTGAAGTGATTGAATTTGGAAGGTTGAACTTCAAAGCAGAATACAGGATTAATGGCAAGTTTCTTAAGAGTGTGGAGGAGCAGAGGGATCATGGGGTTCATGCCCATGGATCCCCAAACATTGCAGTGCAAGTCAAGAGTGTTGGTAAAAAGTTGCATGGAGTGTTGGCCTTCATTAATCAGGGACTGAGTTCAAGAGACACGAGATAACCCAGAAAATTATAGACCAGTGAGTCTTACTTCAGTGGTGGGCAAGATGTTGAAGAAGATCCTGAGAGGCAGGATTTATGGGCATTTGGAGAGAAATAATCTGACAGTGACATCAGCTCTGGACCGGGGAGCGAAGGTTCCCGAGTTTGAACCCAATCAGGCCGCTCTCGGGCATGCTTTCCATCTGTGCCGGGTTGAGTGTCGAGCTCGCAACTCAGCTTTGTAAACAAAAACTGCGCTGTGAGAAAGACATGGGGGACCACTCACAGAATCTTTCCTCCAAGACAACCACTTGAAGAAGTGGTCGCCAAGGCTCTGGCAGAGTATGGCACATCAAAAAAAAATCTGATTAAGGATAGTCAGCATGGCTTTGTCAAGGGCAGGTAATCCCTTATGAGTCTGATTGAATTCTTTGTGGATGTAACAAAACACATTGATGAAGGTAGAGCAGTGGATGTAGTGTATATGGATTTCAGCAAGGCATTTGATAAGGTTCCCTATGCGAGGCTCATTCAGAAAGTAAGGAGACATGGGATCCAAGGAGACCTTGCTTTGTGGATCCAGAATTGTCTTGCCCACAGAAGGCAAAGGATGGTTGTGGATAGTTTGTATTCTGCATGGAGGTTGGTGACCAGCGGTGTTCCACAGGGATCCATTCTTGGGCTCATCCTCTTTGTGATTTTTATAAATGACCTGGATAAAGAAGTAGAAGCAACACACATCAAAGTTTCTGGTGAACGCAGCAGGTCAGGCAGCATCTCTAGGAAGAGGTACAGTATTCCTAGAGATGCTGCCTGGCCTGCTGCGTTCACCAGCAACTTTGATGTGTGTTGCTTGAATTTCCATCATCTGCAGAATTCCTGTTGTTTGCGTAAAGAAGTAGAAGGGCAGGTTAGTAAGCTTGCTGATAACACAAAGGTTAGGGGTGTTGTGGATTGTCTGAAGGGTTGTCAAAAGTTACAGCGGGATATTGATAGGATACAGAACTGGGCTGAGAAGTGGTAGATGGAGTTCAACCCAGGTAAGTGTGAAGTGGTTCATTTCAGTAGGTCAAATTTGAAGACAGAATATAGTATTAGAGGCAAGACTCTTGGCAGTGTGGAGAATCAGAGAGATCTTGAGGTCCGTGTCCATAGGATACTCAAAGCTGCTGCTCAGGTTCTCAGTGTTGATAAGAAGGCGTAAGGTGTGTTGACATTCATCAGCTGTGGGATTGAGTTCAAGAGCCGTGAGGTAATGTTATGACTAAATAAGACCTTGGTCAGACCCCACTTGGAGTACTGTGCTCTGTTCTGATCACCTCACTGCAGAAAGGATGTCAATACTATAGAGAGAGTGCAGAGTAGATTTTACAAGGCTGTTGCCTGGATTGGAGAGCGTGCCTTATGAGAATTGGTTGAGTAAACTTGGCCTTTTCTCCTTTGAGTGATGAAGGTTGAGAGGTGACTTGATAGAGCTGTATAAGATGATGAGAGGTATTGCTCATGTGGATAGCCAGGAGGTTTTTCCCAGGACAGAAATGGCTAACACAAGGGGTCATAGTTTTAAGGTGCTTGGAAGCAGGTACGGAGGGGATGTCAGGGGTAAGTTTTTCACACAGAGAGTGGTGGGTGCATGGAATGCATTGCTTGCGATGCAGTTGGACGCAGAAACAATAGGATCTTTTAAGATACTCTTAGATAGGTACATAAGGTTGTCAAGCCGAGGAGTGGTAGTGGGGACAAGCTCCCACTAACTAAGAGTGCTCCTCACGGCATGCGCCTCAAATAGCTTCTGACAACCAAGTCCAACTCCTGGCCTTCTCGTGTGGCTTAGCCTCTAAGCCGGGTGGAACTGTTTCTACTGACAGGAGAAGGAGCGAAGGTGGGTCCTGGCGCCTTAAGACCAGTGCTTCGGGTAGATGGAGCTCGTCAGCCTGAGAAGGCAGTCTATCTAAGAGAGGGAAAACTCTAATTTCAAACTCCAACTGCCTTGCGGCCATACCCACTCATGGGGAAAGCTTCGGGAGTAAACCCTGAGCACAAATCTGGAGCTGGAGTCCCTAAGGCAGTCCGACGTTGCCTTCAACCATGTTCTGGCAACACCTGCGACGACACTGGTGCCAGGCTGTATCAGCCCTTGCCCTTCCCTTGGACAACATCGGTGTCGTGGAGAGGGGAGACTTCCTGCATGGGCAACTGCCGGTCTTCCATACAATCTTGCTCAGGCCTGCACCCTGGAGAATTCCAGGTGCAGATCCATGGTCTCACGAGACTAATGGATGCCACCACCAGATAGGTACATGGAGCTTAGAAAAATAGAGGGCTTTGCAGTACAGTAATTCTAGGAGAGTGAGTAGGTTACAAGGTTAGAACAACATTGAGGGCCAAAGGGCTGGTATTTTGCTGTAGATTTCTATGTTCTATGTTCTATAATGTTGCAGCTCCATAAAACTCAGGTTAGACCACATTTGGAGTATTGTGTTCAGTTCTGGTTCCCCTATTTAGGACGGATGTGGACACTTAAAAGAGGTTGCAGAAGAGATTTACCAGTACCTGCCTAGATTAGAGAACATGTCTTATGAGGATGGTTTGAGTGAGCTAAGAATGAGGATGGTTTGAGTGAGCTAAGAAGTTTTCTCTTTGGAGAGAAGGAGGCTGAGTGATCACTTGATAGAGATGTACAAGATGATGAGGCACAGATGGGGGGGGGGGGGCGGGGTGCAGGCAGAAACTATTTCCAGGTGGAAATGGCTAATACGAGGGGACATTTCTTTAATGTGCTTGGAGGAAAGTATAAGTGAGAAGTCAGAGGTAGTTTTTTTTTACACAGAGTATGGTGGGTGCATTCAACATGTTGCCAGGGTTGGTTGTAGAGAGAGATACATCAGAGATAGTTATGAGACTCGTAGGCACACAAATGATGAAAGAAAAATGGAGGGCTATGTGGGAGAGAAAGGTTAGATTTTTCTCAGTTGGATTAAAGGGCTGGTTCAACATCATGGGCAGAAGGGCTTGTACTGTGCTGTAGTGTTCTGTTTTAAATAGCTTTCTATTTAGAGATTCACAAATGACTGAAGATCCTCAAATCTGGAGCAACAACGAATGTGCTGAAGGAACTCAGCAGGTTGACCAGCATTTTTTAGGAGCAAAGGAATTGACAATGATCCAGGTCAAAACCCTGCACCAAGACAGAGTAGAGATTTGAGATGGCGGGTATATAAAGGAGTAGGGGAGTGGCTGGAAAGGATGCTGAGGCAACTGGTGGACTGAGAAAGGGTGCAAGATGACAGGCAGTTAGTGCCAGATAGGGGAGGTGATCATGGGTGGAGTTAGAAGACAGTAGCAGATGACTGACAGATAGAGGCAGACAAAGAGAGAGACAGAGAGGAGAAAGAAAAAAAATCAGCTGGGACATGGCTGGGGAAGGGGAATGCAAAGGTGTGAGGTAGCTGCTGGAAAGAGATACACAGCTATATGAAGCATTTCCAGAACCAGATTCAGAATAGTAAAGGAGGTAAGGAGAGGAAACATTAGAGGAGAAATGAGAGGTAAGTGACAATCGCAACCAAATAGGGGTATAGTGGGTAGGTAGGTTTGGGGAACCTGTGTATGAAGTGGGTAGATGGAGCCAGAATGGGGAAAGGGGCTAGGGGGAATGTGGGAAGGGTATCAGAGCATCTATGTGGGGGGTGCGGAATGGAGAAGAGGGAAACAGAGGAAAAAATGGGAAGGATGACCTAAAATTGGAAAATTCACTGTTAATGGTTTTGTTCCTTCAGTTTGCATTGGGTTTTATCTTGGCGCATGGCCAAGTGGTTAAGGCATTCATCTAGTGATCTGAAGGTCGCTAGTTCGAGACTTGGCTGAGGCAGCGTGTTGTGTCCTTGAGCAAGGCACTTAACTACACATTGCTCTGCGATGACACCGGTGCCAAGCTGTATGGGTCCTAATGCCCTTCCCTTGGACAACATCGGTGGCGTGGAGAGGGGAGACTTGCAGCGTGGGCAACTGCCGGTCTTCCATACAACCTTGCCCAGGCCTGCGCCCTGGAAACCCTCCAAGGTGCAAATCCATGGTCTCACGAGACTAACGGATGCCTATTACTATTATCTTGGCAGTAAAGAAGGCCAAGGATGAACAGATCACTGTGGGATTGAGAAGAGGAGTTGGAATATTTGGCAACTGTGAGCTCAGGATGGTCAATGGAGACTGAGTGTACTGTAGGTGTTCTGTGAAATGGTTGCCGATTGTGCACTTGGTCTTGCTGATACAGAGCAGGCCAGGTCAGGAGTACTGAGTGCAGTAATTAATGTTGGAGGAGATGCACAGGAACCTTTGCATCACCTGGAAGGACTGCTTAGGTGTCTGGATGATGGTGATGAGAGTGTGGAAGGACAAGTGTTGGGTAAGTAGTGGATATTGTGGAGGGACGAGCAGACCGGGGAATCAGGGATGTGGTGGTCCTTGTGGAAGGCAGAAATGGGTGTGGAGGAGACAATATGGCTGTTGGTGGGATTATATTACAGATGGTAGAAATGATGTGGAGGATCATAGGACCAGATGAACTCTACTCTGTTCTTCTCTGGAAGTGGTGGGGTGGTGGTGGTGAGAGCAGAAGTATGAGAAATAGCTCCCATCTACATCCTCTCCTCAGCACTCAGGCAGTAGCACCACATGTGTGCAGGAAATGTATCCAGCTGCAGCTTCTGACAGACCGCATTGAGCAGCTGGAGCTGCAACTGGATTCATACTGGAGCATCCGCGACGCTGAGAAAGTCGTGACAGCATGGTCAGTGAGTTGGCCACACCACAGGTAAAGGCTACACAGGCAGAAAGGGAATGGGTGGCCACTAGACAGCGTAGCAGTAGGCAGGTAGTGCAGGAGTCCCCTGAGGTCATCTCCCTCCTAAACAGATATACTGTTTTGGATACTGTTGGGGGAGTTGTCTAATCAGGGGAAGGCAGCAGCAGCCGAGTTCATGGCACCATGGGTGGCTCTGCAGCACAGGAGGGAAGGAAAAGGCGTGGGAGAGCTATAGTGATCGGGGATTCAATTGTAAGGGGAATAGATGGGCCTTTCTGCGGCCACAAAAGAGACTCCAGGAGGGTATGTTGCCTCCCTGGTGCAAGTGTCAAGGATGTCTCTGAGTGGCTGCAGGACATTCTGGAGTGGGAGGGTGAACAGCCAGTGGTCGTGGTGCACATAGGTACCAACGATATAGGTAAAAAACAGGATGAGGTCCTACAAGGTGAATTTAGTGAGTTAGGAGATAAACTAAAAAGTAGGACCACAAAGGTAATAATCTCTGGATTACTACCAGTGCCATGTGCTAGTTAGAGTAGAAATAGGAGGATATATCAGATGAATACATGGCTTGAAAAATGGTGCAAGGGGGAGGGATTCAAATTTCTGGGGCATTGGAACCAGTTCTGGAGGAGGTGGAACTGGTACAAACAGGACGGTCTACAACTGGGCTGGACTAAAACCAGTGTCCTAGGGGAAGCGTTTGCTACTGTTGTTCAGGAGGATTTAAACTAATGTGACAGGGGGATGGGAACAAGTGAAGAGAGACAGAGGGGTGTAAAATGAGGGTAGAAGCAAAAAGTAGTAAGGTGAAAAGTAAAAGTGGCAGTCCAGCAAATCCAGGGCAAAAATTAAAAAAGGCCACTTTTCAACATAATTGTATAAGGGCTAAGAGTGTTGTGAAAGCAAGCCTGAAGGCTTTGTGTGTCAATGCAAGGAGCATTTGTAACAAGGTGGATGAATTGTAGGTGCAGATAGTTATTAATGAATATGATATAGTTGGGATCACAGAGTCATGGCTCCAGAGTGACCAAGGATGGGAGCTCAACATTCAGGGATATTCAATATTCAGGAGGGATAGACATGAAAGAAAAGGAGGTGGGGTAGCATTGCTGGTTAGAGAGGAGATTAATGCAATAGAAAGGAAGGACATTAGCCGGGAGGATGAGGAATGAATATGGGTAGAGCTGCATAACACAAAGGGTCAGAAAACGCTGGTGGGAGTTGTGTACAGGCCACCTAACAGTAGTAGTGAGGTTGGGGATGGCATTAAACAGGAAATTAGAAATGCGTGCAATTAAGGAACAGCAGTTATAATGGGTGACGTCAATCTACATACAGATTGAGCGAACCAAATTGGTAAGGGTGTTGAGGAAGAGGATTTCTTGGAATGTATGCGGGATACATTCTGAACCAACATGTCGAGGAACCAACTAGAGAGCAGGCCATTCTTGACTGGGTATTGAGCAATGAGGACGGGTTAGTTAGCAATCTTGTTGTGCAAGGCCCCTTGGGTAAGAGTGACCATAATATGGTGGAATTCTTCATTAAGATGGAGAGCGATATATTTAATTCAGAAACAAAGGTTCTGAATTTAAAGAAGGGTAACTTTGAAGGTATGAGACGTGAATTAGCTAAAATAGACTGGCAAATGACACTTAAAGGATTGATGGTGGATATGCAATGGCAAGCACTTAAAGATCGCATGGATGAACTACAACAATTGTTCATCCCAGTTTGGCAAAAGAATAAACCAGGGAAGGTAGTGCACCCGTGGCTGACGAGGGAAATTAGGGATAGTATCAATTCCAAAGAAGAAACATACAAATTAGCCAGAAAAAGCGGCACACCTGAGGACTGGGAGAAATTCAGAGTCCAGCAAAGGAGGACAAAGGGCTTAATTAGGAAAGGGAAAAAAGATTATGAGAGAAAGCTGGCAGGGAACATAAAAACTGACTGTAAAAGCTTTTATAGATATGTGAAAAGAAAAAGATTGGTTAAGACAAATATAGGTCACTTACAGTCCAAAACAGGTGAATTGATCATGGGGAACAAGGACATGGCAGACCAATTGAATAACTACTTTGGTTCTGTCTTTACTAAGGAGGACATAAATAATCTTCCGGAAATAGGGGACTGAGGGTCTAGTGAGATGGAGGAACTGAGAGAAATACATGTTAGAAGGGAAGTGGTGTTAGGTAAATTGAAGGGATTAAAGGCAGATAAATCCCCAGGGCCAGATGGTCTGCATCCCAGAGTGCTTAGGGAAGTAGCCCAAGAAATAGTGGATGCTTTAGTGATAATTTTTCAAAACTCTTTTGATTCTGGATTAGTTCCTGAGGATTGGAGGGTCGCTAATGTAGCCTCGCTTTTTAAAAAAGGAAGGAGAGAGAAACCGGGGAATTATAGACCGGTAAACCTGACATCGGTGGTGGCGAAAATGCTAGAGTCAGTTATCAAAGATGTGATAACTGCACATTTGGAAAGCAGTGAAATCATTGGACAAAGTCAGCATGGATTTGTGAAAGGAAAATCATGTCTGACGAATCTCATAGAATTTTTTGAGGTTGTACCTATTAGAGTGGATCGGGGAGAACCAGTGGATGTGGTATATTTGGATTTTCAAAAGGTTTTTGACAAGGTCCCATACGGGAGACTAGTGTGCAAACTTAAAGCACACAGTATTGGGGGTATGGTATTGATGTGGATAGAGAATTGGTTGGCAGACAGGAAGCAAAGAGTGGGAATAAACAGGACCTTTTCAGAATGGCAGGCAGTGACTAGTGGGGTACCGCAAGGCTTAGTGCTGGGACCCCAGTTGTTTACAATATATATTAATGACTTAGACGAGGGAATTAAATGCAGCATCTCCAATTTTGCGGATGACACGAAGCTGGGTGGCAGTGTTAGTTGTAAGGAGGATGCTAAGAGGATGCAGGGTGACTTAGATAGGTTAGGTGAGTGGGCAAATTCATGGCAGATGCAATTTAATGTGGATAAATGTGAGGTTATCCACTTTGGTGGCAAGAACAGGAAAACAGATTATTATCTGAATGGTGGCCGATTAGGAAAAGGGGAGGTGCGACGAGACCTGGGTGTCATTGTACACCAGTCATTGAAAGTGGGCATGCAGGTACAGCAGGCGGTGAAATAGGCGAATGGTATGCTGGCATTCATAGCAAGAGGATTCGAGTACAGGAGCAGGGAGATACTACTGCAGTTTACAAGGCCTTGGTGAGACCACACCTGGAGTATTGTCTCAGGCCAGGCAGCATCTATAGGAAGAGCGCAAATCTATAGGAAGAGGTGCAGTCGACGTTTCAGGCTGAGACCCCCAGTCCTGACGAAGGGTCTCGGCCTGAAACGTCGACTGCGCCTCTTCCTATAGATGCTGCCTGGCCTGCTGCGTTCACCAGCAACTTTGATGTGTGTTGCTTGAATTTCCAGCATCTGCAGAATTCCTGTTGTTTACCTGGAGTATTGTGTGCAGTTTTGGTCCCCTAATCTGAGGAAAGACATTCTTACAAAGAAGGTTCACCAGATTGATTCCTGGGATGGCAAGACTTTCATATGATGAAAGACTGGATCGACTAGGCTTATACTCTTTGGAATTTAGAAGATTGAGGGGGGATCTTATTGAAACATATAAAATTCTAAAGGGATTGGAGAGGCTAGATGCAGGAAGATTGTTCCCAATGTTGGGGAAGTCCAGAATGAGGGGTCACAGTTTGAGGGTAAAGGGGAAGCCTTTTAGGACCGAGATGAGGACAAACTTCTTCACACAGAGAGTGGTGAATCTGTGGAATTCTCTGCCACAGGAAACAGTTGAGGCCAGTTCATTGGCTATATTTAAGAGGGAGTTAGATATGGCCCTTGTGGCTAAAGGGATCAGGGGGTATGGAGAGAAGGCAGGTACAGTGTTCTGAGTTGGATGATCAGCCATGATCATACTGAATGGCGGTGCAGGCTCGATGGGCCGAATGGCCTACTCCTGCACCTATTTTCTATGTTTCTATGTGTCATTGCATCTCTCTCAGTCTCCACTCGACCACCAATATTTCCTACGCTGTCTATGCCCTTCTGCAACTTACATTTTACTTGAATTTTGAAGGTAAAAGGGCATCAATCTCAACTGTTTCTTTCCCCTTATTTGCTGCCTGACTGAGTATTTCTAGTATTTATTGCTATTATTTCAGATTTCCAGCATCTGCAGTTTTGTTTTATTTTTCAGTAAGATACTATAGAGCCTCATTACAAGGTTTCTAGAGGGGGTAGGCTTGATGTTACAAAGTTAGATTGAGGCATTCTCAAATGAAAATGGGATTATTCTTGTGAAATCAAATTAACACAGAACATGGAACAGCATTGCACAGGAACTGGCCCTATGGTTCATGATGTGCCAAACTAATTAAGTTTGTAATTAAATATCTAAACTAATCCCTTATGTCTACACAATATCCATATCCCTCCATTCTCTGCACATTCATGTGCCTATTTATGAGTTTCTTAAATGCCTGTCATACTTGCTCTCACAAGCATCCCTGGCAGTGTATTCTAAGTACCCACCACTCTGTGGAAGAACATATCCAGCACATCTCCTTTGAATTTAACAACCTCTCATTTGAAATGGAAGCTCTCTAGCATTAAACATTTCAATCCTGGGAGACAAGATACCAGATGGCTACTTGATCTATGCCTCTCATAATCTTCTAATCTTTTATCAGGTCTCTCTTCAGCCCTCGCAGCGCCTGAGAAAACAACTCAGGTTTATCTAACCTTTCCCTGTAGCACATGCCGTCTGATCCAGGCAGTAATCTCGTAATTTCTGTTGCACCTTCTCTAAAGCTTCCACATCATTCCTCTAATGGAGCTGCCAGAATTGACTGCAATATTCTGGGTGTGGTCCAACTAGAGTTTTATAAGGCTGAAATATAAATCCCAATAAATAAAGGCAAGCATGACAAATGTCTTCTCTACTACCCTATCAACTCAGTTCAAGGCTTGGACCTCAAGATCCCTTTTGTAATCAACACTGTTAACGGACTGGCCTTTAACAATATACATTTCTTTAATGTACCGTCTGGGACATATTACCATCCCTGAAAAATACTATACAATAGTATATTCACGTGATAATTATTTCCTATTTTCACATGGCACTGTGGTTCCAAAGGCAGTACCGCAATCTCACAACTCTAGCAACCTGAGATTATTCTCAACCTGGAGTGCTGTCTGTGCAGAGCTTGGAATTAGAATTGGAAATAGATTTGGTACTGGTTTGTTATTGTCACACATACTGATATACAGTGAAAAGCTTGTCTCGCATGCTGTTCATCAGGTCAGATCATTATATGGTGCATTAAAAGAGGGCAGGGTAAAACAATAACAGAATGCAGAATAAAGGGTAACAGCTACAAATTAAATTCACTGCAGGTAGACAGTGAGGTGCAGGATCTACGACTACATGGCTTTCCCCTGGATGTCTTGGATTTCTTCTACATCCAAGGGTGAGAAGTTTGGTGTGCTAATTAACCACCATAAATTGCCTGGTGTAGGTGATTAGCTGGAGAATCAGGCAGGAGTTTCTGCGCATGTAAGGAAAAGTACATTAGTGAAAAATAAGTGGGGGAAGAATTGATAACATTGTTCTCAGAAATTGTATGTTACATTTAAGGTAGGCATAGTAACGATGCAATGACAGTAATCAATTACAACAGCATTGACATTAAGCTAAATTGTTCCTGTTTATATCAACTACCAGGATAAAACGAAAAGAGTTTTGTCACTCGGCACTCTGCAATGCTGCTGCAGAAACAGCAAATTGGAATTTTTATGACAGTATTTTATGGAAATGTTACACACCTAATCTCAGGCAATCTGCTGAAGGTAGAATCATGGAGTTAGGCTTTAACAACCGGATGTTAGGACAACTGAAGGGATAGAGATGAAAAGAGAAAGAAAGTAAATTCAGTCCTGCTACATCTGTGGGAGGAAAGGAACTATCAGCATTTAAAGCCAAAACTTTGAGAGGTTTAATACTGTATAGGATTCCAAAGCCCAAGACACTGGAAACTAGAGGCACAGATGTCAATGGTGGAGCAAGTGCTAGTTTTAGGGTTAGCAAGTTGTGGGGTTGCTATATTGGTGCAGGGAGTATGCAACACTTGCAGTCATCACCCAGCATATCCATGGACTGTTTTGGTCATTGACACAAATGATGCCTTTCACTGTACCTGTGACTAATAAAGCTAATCTTTCTCTTTAAGTAAAATCGTAGATGATCAAGAGACCAGAAACAGAGGGTTTTAGGGCAGAACATTTCTATGTGACTCCAACAGATCTCCCACCTGGCACTTATCCCCTCAATCATGACAAGTTACATGAGGGGTAGAGATAGAATAAATGCAAGCAGGTTTTTTCCACTGAGATTGGGTGGGATTACATGGGTTAAGGGTGAAAGGTGAAAAGCTTAAGGGAAACATGAGAGGAAACTTCTTCGCTCAGAGGGTCATGAGAGTGAGGATTAAGCTGCCAAAACAAGTGGCGGATGCAAGCTCGATTTCAACATTTAAGTGAAGTTTGGAAGGGTACGTGAATGATAAGTGTATGGAGGGCTATGGTCTGAGTGCAGGTGAATGGATGCAGCCAGTTTAAATGTTTTGGCACTGACTAGATAGGCAAAGGGCCTGTTCCTGTGATGCACTTTTCTATGACTCTATGACTAAGTTCTACACCTGTCCCTTCATGTCCCTCCTCACCATCATTCAGAACATAAAACGGTCCTGCCAGGTGAGGCAGCACATCACCCATGAGTTTGTCGGGGTCACTTATTGTATCCGGCACTCCCAGTGCAATCTCCTCTCTGATTGAGACCCAGTGCAGACTGGGGGGCCACTTTATTGAGCACCTTTGCTCTGTCTGCCGCAACAGGCAAGGTCTCGCGGTGGCTAACCATCCCAGTTTGACTTCCCATTCTCACACCAACATGTCTGTCTGTGGCTTCCTCCGCTGACACAATGAGGTAAACACTTCATATTCTGTCTGAGTAGTCTCCAATCTGATGGCACAAACATTGATTTCTTTAACTGCCAGTAACTATTCCGCTCTGTTTTTCACCTCCTCCCCATTGTTTTTGTTTCTCCCCCTTCTGGTGGCCCTCTCACCTCTTCTCTTCCCCTCCTCTCCTAATGATCTGTCCATCACTTCCCTCTGGTTCTCCACATCCTTCCCTTTATTCCATGGTCCACTGTCCTCTCCTATCAGATTCTTCCTTCTTCACCCCTTTATCCCTTCCACCTGTCACTTCCCAGCTTCTCACCTCATTCCACACCCTCATCCAACTACTGTACTTCAAAAAGTCTCACCTATCAATTACAAACTTGTACTCCCCCCCACTTCGCCTTCTTATTTTAGTTTTCCTCCATTAATGCCAGCGGCTGTTTGACCAGCTAAGTTATCACATCAACTTTGAAGCAGGCGGCATTTGCTTGTTTTACAAACCAATTTTGCCAGTAAGCTCTCCTGAGTGACTCTGATGTCTCATTTAAAATGCATAAAGTGCCCAAGCTTTGTAAATGGAAAAGACAATTAAAATCCAAGTCAGTAACCCACAACTATGTTGTCCTAATTATGAGTTAATTAGCTTTTTGTTTGTTGGTACACGCTTGGTAACTGACCTATAGGAAATAACATTCTATTACTGCAGCAGGGTTCACTCATTCTCAAACCACAGTAAAGGAAAGGTACGTTGTATCTGGAGTTTCACCGGTTAGCAGACGATTTCCCTCCACGCCTCTCTGATGTAATGGGGAACCACGCACGAGGCAAGTTACAGCAGTGGTTTGCCATTTCCTTCTGCCAGGTGAGTTTCCAAAGAGATCACCAGCTTGTAACCCTGCACGGATGGAAAGCGTGCAGGGGAGCCGGCTGGATTCGAATTCGGGACCTTTCGTCCTGAAGTTTGGCACATCTACCATCATTGCGCTACCAGCCGGGTCCCAGACCACGGTAGACTGTGTAAACATTGCCACAAAATTGAAACTTATTGGAGATTGAAGTTGATTAATATCAACAATGCTCCCATAATGCATTTGATGGCTTCTAGGACCAGCTAATGCAGAAGAATCACATTTAAAATAGCCATAAAGAGAAAAGATTTAAATGTGATTCAACCTATTAAGAGTTTAAAAGGGGCCTAAGAGGGAAAACAGGAGGGCAAAATGAGAGTATGAGATGCATTTGGCAGGCAGGGTTAAAGATAATCCCAAGCTGTTCTTCAGTTCTTTTAACAGTAAAAGAGTGACTAAGGGAGAGACTAGGTCCTCTTAAAGACCATTCAGTCTGCCTACATGTGGAGCCATAGGAGATTTTTAAATGTCTCTTTCTCCTCAGTGTTTACAATGGAGAATATAATGGATGCCAAAGAAATTAGGGTAATAAGCAGAGAGGACATATCCACATTACAAGGAAGTGGGTTTTGACAGTCTTGACGCACCTAAGTTGGGCAAATCCCCAAAGCCTGACAAAATCCCTGGACCTTATGGGAGATCAGGGAAGGTTCCAGAGGCTGTTTTAGAGATATTTGAATTTACAGAGGCCCTTGCATAGATAGTTGCTTTGTCATTAGCCATCAGTGAAGTTCTAGGAGAGTGGAGGGTGGCTAGTGTTTTTCCCTTGTTCAAAAGCAGTAGCAAGTACAGGGCAGGGAACAATGGGCCAGTGAGCCTGACTTCAGTTGTAGGGAATATACTGGAAGGAGTTCTGGATGGGCAACATCTACCATCACAAACATGAGAAAAACTGCAGATGCTGGGAATCCAAAACAACACACACAAAATTCTGGAGGAACTCAGCAGACCAGGCAGCATCTATGGAAAAGAGTAAACAGTCAACGTTTCAGGCTGAGGACTACAGAGTTCCTCCAACATTTTGTGTGTGTTGCTCAAGATCTACCATCACTTGAATATTCAAGACCTAAACAGAAATAGCATAATGTTGTGAATGGGAGGTCACACCTGATGAATCTTTTGGAGTTTTTCAAAGAGGTAACTAAGGGGTGGACGAAGGTAGGACAGTGGACATTGCCAATGTGGACTTTAGGAATGCCATTGATAAGGTTCCATGTTACAGGCTGATCTGTAAGATGAAGTCAAATGGGATTTAGGAGGAGCTGGTGAGGTGGATTCAGAATTGGCTCAATGACAGGAAATAGAGGTGATGGTTGAAGGTCGATTCTGCAAATGAAGGCCTGTGACTAGCAGAGTGCCCCAGGGTTGAGTGTTAGAATTAATGTCATTTATTATTTATGCAAATGACTTGCATGTGAATGGTACATGGTGTGATTAGCAGCTTTGCTGATGATACTAAATTAGAGGGTTTTGTTATTGGTCACAATGAACTACAAAGTGACCTTGATCAGTTAGGGAGTGCATTGAGGAATGGCAAATGGATTTCAATTTAGGATAAGGTAATGATCTCGGACAATCAAAGCTGGTATGATTTGAATAGTGAATGGCAGGGTATTGATGAGTGTTGTGGAACAGAGGACTACAAGTGCATAATTTGTTGAAAGCAGGTGTGCAAGCAGCCAAGTTGGTAAAGAAGTATTTAACTGCTAGCCTTCATCAGCCAGGGCATCAGGTTTAGAAGTGGGACATTATGTTGCATGATGTCATTGGAGAGACTGCACTTGGAGTATTGTGTATGTTTTTAGTCACCCTTTTATAGGAAGGATATTGTCAAGCTGGAGGGGCACAAGTTGACCATGCTATATCTTAACTCCTTTAATCATGGAAAATGATCACAGAAACTTCATAAAATCTTGAAGGCTATGGATGAGGTGGACAGTCATAGTTTTCCCCAGGGTTGGGCAGTCCAAAACAAGAGGGCACAGAGACAAAAGAGGGAAGAAATTTAGATGAGTCCTGAAAGGTAACTCCTTCACACAGGCGTACTGGGTACTTGGAATGAGCTTCTGGAGGAAGTGGTTGAGGCAGGTGCAACTAGATCACTGAAGAGGGATTTGGATGGGTACATGGAGGAGAGGGGTTTGGAAGGTATGGGGCTGAATGCTGGAAGGTGCTGTGGTCAGCATGGAGCAGTTGGACTGTAGGGTCTGTTTCCACCCTGTCTCACTCTAACTAAAGTCAAACACTTATGAAGTATATTGTACACATGGACAAAACATTCATGATTATTTTAGAATTTAAAGAGGTTTGTATCAAGTTACTGTCACTTACCAGTAGGTATGTTATTAACAGAAAAGTTTTAAACACAGTTCTCATTTCTTTCAAAATCATTGTTCCCTCTCCAACCCACCCCACCCCCAATCCTTCCCAACCACACATCAGAACAAGGAGTTGAACCTCTGCCTGTTTACAAAGCTATTTAAAAAAGCTGTAAATAATCTACATATTGTCTCTGAAACTGTGTGCTAAAGTGCTATAATTGCCCAGCCTATATGTGGTAGCTGTGCTTGGGTGAAAACTCTGGAGTTGTGATGCTCTATCTCATTAGAAAGATCTAAATGCCTTTCATTTTTCCTCCCCCTTGGTCACCTTCCTTCATCTGGATGCATACATCCAACAATTTCTTTTATTCCACAAGGGGTGAAAGCAACTTCTAATTTTACTGCTAAGCTTGTGTAAATTTATTGCTGGCGTGGTTGGGTCAAAAACATAGTTTAGCCACTCTGACCAGATTGTCACCGGCCTGTACCAGCTTAGTTCACCTTTCAATTCCCTCACTTCTCCCAATCTAAAATGTCGCATAAATCCAAGTTGCAGGGATATGTGCAACAATTCTTTATCACCTCTTTCTCTGATACAGTAATGACTCTACTAACTGGGAATCCAGATGAAGGATCTCTATCCAAAGCATTGACTGTCCATTTCCCTTCTTACATGTTGCTCGATCTGTTGAACTCCTCCATCATCTTGTCCTTTCGTGTCCACTCTATCACAACCATTTTCTTTGTTGTCTCCACACCACCTCCACTGAAACTTAAAACAGCTTTTGGTTCTAACTTCCCTTATCTCTGATGAAAAACCATCAGCATGAAATTTTAACTGTATTTCCCTCCACAGAAATTGCCTGTTTTTATATTGTACACGATTAAACTGATATTGACTGAAGATTATCTTTACATGAACAAATGAATGGTGTCTGATGTGTGAGTGTGTATCATCATCTTTCTCTGGAGGAGGTTGAAGGGCCAAATGGCCTTCTCTTAATCCTGTTTCTGCTTCTCAATATTCTATGTTTCTATAGGCCAGCAAAATTAAAAGGGAAGCTTTAATTATGAGACTGATAACATTTTCTTAACCAAATATGGAGAAGGGGTTGGTAGATGGGAGATGGGTCATAGATTAATTAATCATAAACTTCAAACAAAATGCAAAGTTCAGCAGCTTCTGTGGAGAGGGAGACCAAATTACATTAAAGGAATACAACCTTTCATCATCTTATTGAACAGTGGAATGAACTTGAGGGCTGAGTAAACTGATCCAACTCCAACATGATTTGTCTTTGTCTGGATCGGAGCTTCATTTGTGCCTTATTTCAACTGGTCAAGTCAAATCAAGTCAAGTTCATAGTCATTTAACTCAATCCATGTATACTGTCAAACAAGATGTTTCTCCGAACCAGGGCGTGAAGACTGTAATATACATAACAATAACTTATGAAAGAGAGGATGAGATCTACAGATGGACTACATATGAGTAAACAAACTAAAATGCTTAAATTAAATATTGTAAGGTACAGAACTGATTAACCATTCACACTTTGAATCGATGCAGCAGGGTGTTCAGAAGCCTGAGGAAAAGAACTGTTGTCCCATCCTGACCATTCTTGTTTCTATGCATCGGAGTCTCCTGCCTGATGGTAGAAAGTGAAAGAGGATGCTGGATAGATTGGTAAGATCCCTAATAATACAAAGGCCCCTCTATGATCCTCTCAGCCATCCTCACATCATTTCTAGTGGTTTCTGGTCTGATGTTTGGCTTCTCCTATGCCAGATGGAGATGCAACTTGTCAGGGCACTCTCAATGGTGCTACTATAAAGCACAGCTAAGGTGGAGGCCTCACTTTCATCAATCTCCTTAGGAAGTGGAGAACGCTGCTGTGCCTTCTTGTTCAGTGGGGTCATATTAAGGTGAAATCATCCATGACGTGAACTTCCAGGAACTCGGTGCACTAAACCCTCTCTACAGAGGAATCCTGTATTCTCAGAGGAGGATAGTTCATCTGCACCTTCCTGAAGTCCACAATCATTTCCTTGGTCTTCTCCACGTTCAGATTTAGGTTGGTCTTCTCACATTGGTTCAGAAGCCGCTCCACTTCCTCTCTGTACTCTGCCTCAACTTTGTCGTTGGTGAGGCCAACCACTGTTGTATCATCTGCAAACTTGATGACACGGTTTGAGCTCAATCCTGCGAAACAGTCATGCACAGCCCTGGGGAGCACCACTATAATGGGACTAGAGATGTTGCTGCCCACACGGACAGACTGTGGCCTTTCTGTGAAGTCCAGGATCCAGTTTCTGGTGTAGGTTTTTTGATGACTCCTGTCACCAAGAGCTTACCTCTCCAGTTGTCATGAAGCACAGAAATGTGGAGATGATACTACATTACAAGACTAAAGTGCATGAATATTCAGGAAAATCAAACAGCGTTTTACAACTAATTCATTATTTAACGTAATTGTTCTGAGGATACAACATACAGAAAAGAAGAACAGTGATAATAATTGGAAGGACGGAGCAATGCATTTTGACTAAGCACAATCCACATGATCATCCTAAAGAACAAAGCCTGATGCTCATTACATGCAGCTTTTGGATACATCAAAAGTGCAGAAAGGGTAAGGAAACACCTTGCTTTTTACACAAAAACATTAAACTTTATGGATGCATTAAAGAACCAATGAATTGTTAATTTTACATGTGGAGTGATGTACTTCAGGAGGTCAGATGTAAGGAGAAAGTATACCCTTAATAGCAAGACCATTGACAGCATTTTCCAAATCCATATTTCCTCAGAAGTGGCACCCCAAGAAGATAGGGTGACAAAGAGGGTGCATGGCACGCTTGCCTTCATTAGCTGGGGCAGTGCGTACAAGAGTCAAGAAGTCATGTTGTAGCTACATAAAACTTCAGTTAGGCTGCACCTGGAGAATTCAGTGTAATTCTTGTCATCCCAGAAGGATGCAAAAGCTTTGGAAAGGATACAGAAGAGGCTTACCAGGATTAACACAAGTTGATTCTTCAGATGCTGGAAATCTTCAGCAACATACATAAAATGCTCGCAGAACTTAACAAGTCAAGCAGCATCTATGAATTTCTATCATCACTGATGCTGCCTTCAACCACATCTCTTCCAATTCCTGCACATTTTCCCTCTTTCTTTCCGCCTGCTACCATGCATAGATTTGGTACCCCTTGCCCAGACTTACCACCCTTCGAGGCTCTGTATTCAGCACATCATTCCATGTAACTTCTGCCATCTACAACAGGATCTTACCACTAAGCACATATTCCCTTCCCCCGACTCCCTGCCTTCCATAGGGATCACTCTGTATACAGTGATAGAGTTCCTATTGCCTTTAACTACCACCCCATGAGTCTCTGCATTCAACACATCATTCTCCGCAAATTGCGCCATCTTCAATATGATCCTATCATGTAACACATCTTTACTTTCTCCACTCTCTGCCTTTCACAGGGATCTCTCTCAGAAATTCCCCTGTCCATTTGTCCCTCCTCACTAATCTCTCCCCTGACATAGATCCCTGAAAGCAAGAGAAATGCTACACCTACCCATTCATCTCCTCTCTCAACTCCATCCGAGGCTGCAAACAATCCTTCCAGGTGAGGCAACATTTCACCCGCAAATATGCTGGGGTTGTCTGTTGTATCTGGTGCTCCTGATGTACCATCCTCTATACTGGTGAGATCTGACGTATGTTGGGGGACTGCATTGCAGAGCACGTCCGCTTCACTTGCCAAAAGCAGAATTTCATGATGGCTGATAATTTTAATTCCTATTCCCATTCTCGGTCCATGGCCTCTTCTTCTGCCATGAGGAAGACACTCTCGGGGTGGAGAGCAACCCCCATATTCCATCTAGGTATTCTCCAAACTGATGGCATGATTATTGATTTCTCCTTCCAGTATTTTTTTCTATTTTTATTTTTTTCCCCTCTCCCTTCTCTCTTCGTCATTTCCCCTCTCTGACCTCTTACCCCTTCTCCTCACTTGCCTATAACCTCCCCCTGGGTCACGTCCTCCTTCCTTTTCTCCCATAGTCCAATCTCATCTCCTATCAGATTCCTTCTTCTCCAGCCCTTTACCTTTCCTACCCACCTGGCTTCACCTATCACCTTCTAACTTTTCCTCCTTTCCCTCACCCCACCTTTTTTATTCGGGTGTCTTCTCCCTTCCTTTCCAGTCCTGAAGAAGGGTCTTGCCCCAAAACACTGACTGTTATTCATATCCATAGTTGCTGCTTGACCAGCTAAGTTCCTCCAGCATTTTGTGTGTGTCACACTCTATGTGACTCTCTTGTCCATCATCCCTCCTTATGGATCTCCCTCATGACACTTAACCCTGCAAGTAGCTCAAGTACTACACCTGCCCATTCACCTCCTCCCTCACCACCATTCAGGGCCCCACACAGTCCTTCCAGGTGAGGCAATAATTTACCTGTGAGTTTATCAGGTCATCTGCTGTATCTGGTTTTTTCACTGAAGCCTCCTCCATGACATCTGAAGTAGGTTGGGGAGGAGGTGGGGGGTGGGGGGCATTGGCTCATTGAGCATCTTCACTCCATCTGCCACAAAAAGTGGGGATCTCCCAGTGGACAGCTATTTTAATTCAATCTCTCATTCCCATCAACACACACAGAATGCTGGTGGAATGCAGCAGGCCAGGCAGCATCTATAGGAAGAAGTACAGTCAATGTTTCGGGCCGAGACCCTTCGTCAGGACTAACTGAAAGAAGAGATAGCAAGAGATTTGAAAGTGGGAGGGGGACATCCGAAATGATAGGAGAAGACAGGAGGGGAAGGGAAGAAGCCAAGAGCTGGAAAGTTGATTGGCAAAAGGGATACAGAGTTGGAGAAGGGGGAGGATCATGGGACAGGAGGCCTAGGGAGAAAGAAAAGGGGAGGGGAGCCCAGAGGAAGATGGAGAGCAGGCAAGGAGTGATTATGAGAGGGACAGAGAGAGAAGAAAAAAAAGGGGGGGAATAAAAATAAATAAGGGATGGGGTAAGTAGGGGAGGAGGGGCATTAACAGAAGTTAGAGAAATCAACTTTCATGCCATCAGGTTGGAGGCTACCCAGACAGAATATAAGGTGTTGTTCCTCCAACTTGAGTGTGGCTTCGTCTTGACGGTAGAGGAGGCCATGGATTGACATATCAGAATGGGAATGGGATGTGGAATTAAAATGTGTGGCCACTGGGAGATCCATTTTGTCATATCTGCCCATGGCCTCTACTGCCACCATGAGGCCATATGCAGGTTGGACGAGCAACACCTTTTATTCTGTCTGGATAGCATCCAACCTGATAGCATGAACAGTGATTTCTCTAAGTTCTAGTAATGTTTTTCCTCCTGCTCTCTTTTCCATTCTCCATTCTGGTTCCCATCTCACCCCCATCTCTTCTCACCCGCCCATTACCTTCCTCTGGTCTCTCTTTATCTTCCCTTTCTTCTATGGTTTTCTGTCCTCTCCTATGACACCCCTTGTTCAACCCTTTACCTCCTCCACCTATCACATTCTAGCTTCTTACTTCATCCACCTCCCTCACCAACCCACCTTCCACCTCACCTGGTCTCACCTATCACCCACAAATTTGTACTCCTTCCCCTTCCTTACTTTCTTATTCTGGCTTCTGGCCTTTTCTTTTCTTTTCTAGCCCCTCAGCATCTCAGAATGAAATATAGACTGATAAATCATCTCTGCAGGTGCTGCCTGACTGGCTGAGTTTTGCACTTGTTGCTTGGGCACACCAGGATGCTGCCTGGATTAGAGGGTATGAGTTATAAAGAGAGTTGAACAAACTTGGGTTGCTTTCTCTGCAAGAGGCAAAGATGGAATAGATAGTTCGAATCTTTTTCTTAGCATGCCTTTGGAATCAATTGTCAGAGAAAGAGCTGCAAGCAGATAGGGACTTCTAAGAAGCTTTTGGATACAGGCACAAACATTAGGGAAATGGAGACATATAGATCATGTGAGGCAGAAGAGATTTAGCTTAACTTGGCATTTTGTGTGGTACAGACTGTGGGATGAAGGGTTTGTTCCTGAGCTGTACTATTCTGTGTCCTATTATTTAATATTTCATTTTGACATTGAAGGAGTCTCTTCAGCCAATTGAGAATTTGCCCAGAACTCAGATCAATTCACATTTGTTTCTCTGAAACCAGTGCCCATGAACTCTCAGGGAATTCCATGCACATCCTCTGTAAGTAATTTACACCGGCCAATTAATATAGCAGCATGTGATTGGAAACGAGTATCTGGGTACCGATAGGAAGACCATGCAAGTCATGATTGAACTCAGATTGCTCGACCGTTAGGCAGCAGCACTGACAAAACCTATGCCTTCATTGTGCGTCCTAATGACTTACTTCTGTAAGTTGCCAATTACTGCAAGCATCTCGGACCTAATGAAGGAAGGGGAAGATGAGCATATTTTGAGACTCTATTTGCTTTCTCTAGAAAGGTATAGTTCTGGCGTGGGGATGAAGGAAACCAGATGGATACATACAAAATGATGAAGGTCCCAGGTAGGGAGGATAGCAGGAAACCTTTCCCCTTGATAGAGGTATCTAAATCCAGAGGACATACCATTAGATTAAGGTGTAAGAGGTTCACAGGTGATCTAATGATCACCTCCTTCCATCCACCTAAAGTGGGACTTCCCGGTGGCCAAACATTTTAATTCTGATTCCCTTTGCCATTCCAATGGGTCAACCCATGGCCTCCTCTTGTGCTAAGATGAGGCCAACCTCAGCATGGAGGAGCAACACCTTATATTCTGTCTGGGTACTCTCCAACTTGATGGCATGAAGATCGATTTCTTCTTGCAGTGAACATATCTCCCTTCCCCCTTCCTCTATTCCCCACTTGGACCTTTTACTTTTTCTCACCTGGCTATTACTTCCTCCTGGATCCCCACCTCCTTCTCTTTCTCCTATTGTCCACTCTCCTCTCTTTTCAGATTCCTTCTCCAACCCTTGACCTTTTTCACCCTCCTGGCTTCACCCAACACCTCCCAGCTAGCCTCTTCCCCCTCTCCCCACCTTTACATTCTGCCATCCGCACCCCCCCCCCCACCAGTCCTGAAGAAGGGCCTCGGCCTGAAACTCTTTTCCTTAAATGTTGCCTGACCTGCTGAGTTCCTCCAGCATTTTGTATGTGTTGATCTAAAGAAGATATTTCTTTTCACCCATAGGATGGGTAGAGTTTGGAATATTGGAAATAGAATTGAAATTAGCATTAGTTTATTATTATCACACACTTACGGAGATACCGTGGAAAGTTTGCCTTGTATAATGTTCATACAGATCAAATCATTACACAATGCATTGAGGTAGAACAAGGTAAAACGACAGCACAGAATAAAGTGTAACGGCTACAGAGAAAGTGCACTGCAGGTAGACAATAAGATGCCAGCTCATAATGAGGTAGCTTGCAAGGTCAAGAATACGCTGCCTAAGGGGTAAGTGGAAACAGAGACTCTCACAACATTTGAGAAGTATCTAGATGAGCATTCAAATGCAAAGGCATAGAGCACCATGTCCAAGTGCTAGTGAATAAAATTAGTACACTTGTATACTCGCTGCTTGGCAGTGAGATTGTGCACCAATGAGCCTGTTACTATATTAAGTGACTCTGAAAATAACTGCAGCAGGCTTGCTAAATAAAGATAAACTTAATAAAATGCGACGAGTGCATGGGTTTCACATTTATATACGCTTTGCAAGTGGTATGTACAAAACAGTAACAAGCCAACTGAGTGAATGAAGCAGTGATCTATCATAAAAAAAAATCTGGGTTCAGAGAGATCGTCATGGTTAGGAGCACTGAGAAATGTTCACCTTTGAACTGAACTCCTGAGGAATGCTAAAATTGCATTTTATTTATCTGTTTCTGTGGAATATACTCAGACTAATAAGATATGTGATTTTGCATTGCTGATTTGTTTTCCCAGTCTCAGCATATCATGGCTACTGCAATGCATGTTGTCATCCACCATAAGATTAACAGGCAGAGCACACTGTCTTGTGGGATTTAGCCCCATTACAGTATGAACATTGCTATGTGGAGCAATCTCCCACTACAATTTCGATCAACGGAGAAACCTGGTTTGAATAGTCAACTTCTTTAATGATCGGCTAGTCACTTTGCCAACCCACTGCACTTTCTTGGCACCACAAGCATCAATGAGAGATCAGCATCCTCACCTCTGAGAAAGAAGTTTGTGGGTGCAAGTCCAGTGCAGTACTGAGGGAATACTGGAGATATTTGCACCTCCAGTCAATACCGTTGTAACAGACACTGGGTCAACAGAATGCATTTAAGAGACAGAGTACAATAGCTGACACCACTATCACTCACATTGAAACTGAGACACACTGTCGGTCTTTGCAGTTGACACAGAAGGAACAATTTCACAGAGTATCAGGAACTTCTCTTTGGCATCTTTCCAAATACCAATTCACGCCACAGAAACAAATGGGCAGACCTTCCTTGATGCTGCATTCGCCAGTCAAATGGTTACTGGTTCTGAATGCAGACTTCATCTGGGAACTTGGCTCTCTCCACATCCATGCAGCTTGGGTCAACGTGGGTCTTTCCCAAACTGGTGGCCAGCTATAGAGACAATGGGGTCAACAGTGGTGAGCACCCCTTCCCAGCTCATCAGCTGTCAAACCCACTGTTTAACTTGACTGTTGGTGATTAGCATCATCATTCACATTTACCAGGAGCTGTCCAAAATTAAAAATTAAAATTAATAAAAATAAATGTTAAAGTTAAAGGAATAATTAACACATTAGGGATGGTACTAAATATGGACTCAGTGATAACCACATCCTGAGTCATGAATAAAACATCCTGAAAGCAATTAAAGCATTTAAGCTAACTCCATTCAATCAAATTAAAACCTTTACTTTACTCTCAGCAGCCAGTCTCGTTCAATGATTTCAGTGGGGCTGCTGTGTTGGCACTGTGTCAACTTGTGGAAATCTTGGGCAGTGAATGTCCCACTGCTGGACATTCACAAGTGTTTGGGCTGTCCCATTGGATCCCACGACGAGTCTGACCTGGCAGTGCTGCAGCCCCACAGTAGCTGTTCAATGAGGGAAAGACTTCCCGACAGCCCTGCTTGGGAACTGCCCAGTGACGGGCATATCCGCGTAACAGAGGCTGGGGACTCCTGTGTTGAGTGACTTACTTCCTGACATTCACAGGGCATTTTCACCATCAACAACGCATAAGTTAGGACTGTGACGGAACAGCCTTCGCTTACTTGGATGAATAAAACACCAACACTCAGGAAGTTCAACACTAAGCCAGAAAAGAAGTGATATGCTCACTTTCAACCACCCTGAACACTCATTCTGTCCCCACAGCAAAGAGCGGCTGCTATGTGCATCCAATTCAGATTTAAACTAATTTCTTGTCGTATACATCAAGGTGCAATGAAATTCTTTGCTCGCATGAAGTTCACAGAGTTAGCAGTATGCATGGTGATAGTAAGTATCACGAAGTGCAGAAAGGCAGAATGATGCAAAAACTGCAGATCTGAAGTAGTGCAGAAAAGAAAAAAAAACTAGAGCAATAAAAATGAAATAACCAAGAGAGGCCAGTTCAAGAGTATCAGAACATGGCAGCACCACTGGGAAGTGGGTCAGATACAGGCCGAAGTTAGTCCAAAGAAAACTCCCAGACTCTCAGCCTTTACTACCAAAGCAAGGGCAGAAGGTGCACAAAAACACCTACGGCCACAGGTTCCTTTGGGTCTAACTCCTGGAAGTCCTTACCTGATGGTACAGTGACAGTACTTTCACTGGGAGGACTAGAGCAGTTGATGGAATCAAGCTCAACTGCTGCTTCTCAAGGGCAGTGGGAATAAGTAATAAATACAAAATTCATCAGCGATTCCTTAAGAGTATACACATATTTTAATGGTACATTCCAGAGTTTGGCAAAGGATAATTAGATCATAATCTAATTGCTAATTTGCGCATATTACATACTTTCATACAGCACAGCAGACTATCTTATCCATTGAGTCTGTGGTGTCTCACAGAGCACTATGATCCTCACTAATTTTCCCTGTAACCTCTTCTCTGTAACCATATTCCCATCAAACACACCATCCCAAATTGTATCACCCACCCATATTAAAGGCAATTTACAGTGGCCAACCTGTATACCAATCAGCAAGTAACTGGGATGTGTGAGGAAGTCAGGACATCCAATATGGTCACGTGGAGGCACAAGAGACTGCAGATGGTGGAATCTGGAGCAACACACAAAATGCTGTAGCAGCTGAGCAGACCAGCAGCATCTGTGGAGGGAAATGTACACTTGACTTTTCGGGTCAAGACCCTTCACTTGGATACTTCTTTCATTCGTCCATTTCCCTTCTTGGACGCTGCATGACCGGCTGAGTTCATCCAGCACCTTGTTCGTTGCTCATAGCGAGAACGTGCAGATTCCGTGCACACAGAAGTAGAAGCCAACAGAAGTAGACGGAGGCCACTGGAGACTGGGGCAGCAACTTAACCAGTCACACGCGGATGCTACCCAGGTCAGATTACAAATGCCAATGTTTCAAAAGACCTTCTTTGCTTATAACTGTACAAGTGTCACAGAATGGAAAGCAAAGCCTTCTTTTCCTGGAGCTCAGTGTCTTGTGGTAAGTATCAGATGAGAAGTGGTTCTATTTGGTATGACGCAGGCAAAGGATAATTCAACACCAAATTGACCATAACTGTTGCAGGTTAAAAAAAATGTAACCATTGGAGGCAATCCCATTTAAAGCTGGAGACCCACTTAGCAGAGAAGGTATGTATTTCTGATATGTGTGAAATCTCTTTCTGTTCCCCTGAGCAACACATTTTGAACAACATCTTTTGATGATTCAAATTCTCTGTTGGAAGTCACCCAGCACCTGCATTATAAGATGGAAATTCTGCAGGAAAACCTGACTATCACAGCAAGCAGGTCAAACATATTAAAAGAAAAACCCCGAGGTATATATTGTGTGGCAAGGGCAAGAGGAAAATCACCAGAAGTAGCTGACTAATCAGAACCCAGAGAACGGACAACTGGTTCCGTTTTAAACAGTCAGATTAAATTAATTTCATCACCAACAGCTAAAGGATATATCTAAAATAAAAACAAATTTGCCAAAAATACCCAGGTTAGGCCACATTGTCATTTTAAATTTCAGTAATCTAATGGACAGATATATTTCCAGCTTCTACAGGTTTTATTTTTCATTTTCACAAAGAAGTGCATCCTTCAGGGAGAAGGAACTAAAATTAGGCTGGAGCAAAAACTGAGTAAGGCATGAGGCACTCGGTACTGAGGTCATGCATGCAAATTTATCTACTGTAGTTATTGAGGATTCCCATAGGTGGGTAAGTTAAGTGCATCATACTCTTGCAAAGTTAAAAAGGAAATGTAGAAAGAACAATTGTGTATCAATTATTTTAAACTTGATTTCAACTAAAAGTTTTCTGTTGAGTTTCTTGAAAGCCATGTTTTGAAAATGACTGTAAGTAGCTCGGAGTAAGCAATGCAAAAGCATGCTGAAAAAGATGGATGAGCTTTTGGCATGAAGCAAAAAGCCAATCACTGATTGATGAATGAATTTGTGAAGCCTGCAAGTCTACTTAATGTTTGCATGCATTAAAAACTTGCAGATGATCAATATATATCTTGAGGGTGTTCACAAAACTAAGTTATTTAATGTGCAAGTTATGCTAGATTTTCTGTAATGGTGATGCTTTATTCTGGTTAACTGGAAAATTGGTTTATGTACTGAGGCACAGTGAAAAACCTTTGCATGCCATCCATACAAACTATTTCATCATCAGTGCATTGAAGTGGTACAAGAGAAAACAATAACAGATTGTACAATAAATGCTAGTTACAGAAAAAGGGCAGAGCAGGTAAACAATAAAGTAGATTATGATGTCAGGAGTCTTCCATATCATACTAGGTGACTGTACAACATCTTTACAACAACAGGATAGATGTCCTTGAGCCTGGTGGTTCATGTGTTCAGGCTTTTGTGTCTTCTGCTCAATGAGAGGGGGAGAATAGCGAATGTCTAGGGTGGGTGGGATCTTTGACTGAGGTAACATATCCATTGATCATAAATCCATTAGCTTCAAGATTGTTATGGAGAAGGACAGGTCTGGCCGTTGAGTTGAGATTCTAAATTGTAGGAAGGCCAATTTTGATGGCAGCAGAAAGGATTCAGCAAGTGTAAATTAGGATAGTTTGGGACAGATGGCTTTCTGGTTAAGGGATGTTTACTACGTGGAAGGCCTTCAAGAAATGAAATATTGAGAGTACACAGTTTGTATGTTCCTGTAGAAATAAAAGGCAAGGCTAAGAGTTTTAGTGATCCTTGGTTCTTGAGGGATATTGAGGCACTGATTAAGAAGAAGGAGGAGGTGCACAGCAGTTATAGGCAACAAGGAACAAATGAGGCACTTGAGGAGTATAGGAAATGTGGGAAAATTCTTCACAGCCAGAGAGTCATAGAGCACTTCAGTACAGAAACGGGCTCTTCATTCCATCAAGTCCATGCTGAGCTATTATTCTGTTTGGTCCCATTGACACACAGTGGGTCCACAGCCCTCCATATCTCTTCCATCCATGTACTTATTCAAACTTTATTTAAATATTGAAATCAAATCTACATCCATGCACTGGCAGCTCATTCCATACTCTCACTACACTCTGAGTGAAGTTGTTTCCCCACAGGATCCCCTCAAATATTTCACATTTTGCCCTTATTCTATGACCCCCAGATAATATCAAATCTCCCCTCATTCTTTACATGCTCGAGAATAAAGTCCCAACCTATTCAATCTTTTTCTATAACTCAGGTTCCGAAGTCCTGGCCACATCCTCGTAAAATTTCTCTGCACTTTTTCAATCTTATTGACACCATCCCTGCAGGTAGTGACCAAAAATACACACAATAGTCTTAATTAGGCTTTACAAATGTCTTATACAACTTCAATATAACATCCCAACTCCCCTACTCAGGACTGTGATTTATGGAGGCCGCTGTGCCAAAAACTTTCCTATGATGCCACTTCAAAGTAATTATGGAGCTGCATTCCCAGAACCCTCTGTTCTACCACACTCCTCAGTACCGGCACCCTCACCATGTAAGTCGTACCCTAGTTCGTCCTCCCAAAGTGCATCAGCTCACACTTTTGCATTAAATTTCATTTGCCATTTTTGGCCCATTTTTCCAACTGGTCCAGATTGCATTGCAAGCTTTGATAGTCTTTCTTGCTGTCCACTGCACCCTCAATCTTGGTGTCCTCCATAAATTTGCTGCTCCAGATAACCACATTATCATCCAGATCGTTGATATAGAGGAAAGTAAAAATGAACCCAGCATCGATCCCTGTGGGACCTTGACAGAGCCTTGCTAAAGTCCATGTAGGCAACATCCACTGCATTGCCTTTATCAACTATTCCGATAAGTTCCTTGAAAAACTCTATAAGGTTGGTTAGACTTGACCAGTCATGCACGAAGCCTTGTTGACTATCCCTAATCAGTCCCTGTCTATCCAAATAATTATATATCCAGTCGCTGAGAATACTGTACCTCCCAATAACTTACCCACTACTGATGTCAGGTTCACCAGCCTAACGTTTTCTGATTTATTTTCAGAGCCTTTCTTAAGCAAGGGAACAGCATTAGCTCTCCTCCAATGCTCTGGAACCTCACCTGTGGCTAAGGAGGTTTAAAAAAAACTTGCTATAGCCTCTGCAATTTTGGTATTTGCCTCCCACAGGGTCTGAGGGAACACCTTGTCAGGCCCTGGGGATTTATCCACTCTAATTTGCCTCAGGACAACAAACACCTCCTCCTTTACAATTTGGATATGGTCCATGACCCTACTGCTGCTTTGCCTCACTTCAATACACCCTGTGTCCATGTCCTAAGTAAACAGAGATGCAAAAACTCCATTTAGGATCCCCCACCCACCTCTTTCGGCATCATGCATAGATAACCATTCCAATCTTCCAGAGGACCAATTTTGTCCCTTGCAATCATTTTGTTCTCAATATATCTATTGAAGTCCTTGGGACTCTTCTTTATCTTGTCTGCAAGAACAACATCATCCATCCTTTTAGTCCTTCTGATTTTCTTCTTAAGTGTTATCTTGTATTTCTTACACTCCTCAAATGCCTTATTTGCTCCTACCAGCCTATACCTGCTAGGAATCTCCTTTTTTTTTCACTCAAGGACCTCAGTATCAGTCAAAAACCAAAGTTCCCTAAACCTGTTATCCTTGCTTTTTATTCTGACAAAAATGTAAAAACTTTGTACTTGCAAAAGGTCACTTTTGAAGGCCTCCCACTTACCAAGTACACCTTTGCCAGAAAACAACCTGTTCTATATGTTAATGTGTAGACTCAATACACACCAAAACAAGAGGCAAATATTAATAGAGATCCCTCTGTTAATAAGAACACACTGAAAGCTGCATTAGCAATATAGCTTGCAATTAAAACATGTCGGAATTTTAAAATTTAGACCATAAGACGATAAGAAATAGGATCAGAATTAGGCCATTTTGCCTATTGAGTCTGCTCCTTTATTTCATCATGGCTGATCCAATTTTCCTCTCAGCCCCAATCTCCTGCCTTCTCCATGTATCCCTCATGCTCTGACCAATTGAGAACCTATCAACGTCTGCCTTAAACATACATGAAGTCTTGCCTCTACATCTGCCTGTGGCAATGAATTCCACAGATTCATCACTCGCTGGCTAAAGAAATTCCTTCCTATCTCCATTCTAAAAGGATGCCCCTCTATTCTGAGGCTGTGTCCTGCGGTCATAGACTCTCCCCCCGCCCCATAGGAAATATCCTCCCCACATCCACTCTATCAAGGCCTTTCATCATTCAAAGGTTTCAATTTGGTTACCCCCTGATTCTTCTGAATTCCAGTGAATACAGGTCCAGAGCCATCAAATGCTGCTCATATGACAAGCTGTTCAGTCCTGGAATCACTTTTGTCAACCTCTTTTGAACCCTCTCCAGTGTAATCACATCCTTTCTAAGATGAGGGGCCCAAAACTGTTCACAATACTCCAAGTGAGGCCTCACTGGTGCTTTATAAAGCCTCAAGATTTGGGTAGCCTTATATATATAAAAAAATAAACCAAGCTGTTGCCACTATAGTGATAACATATTCCATCTGGATACTGGTTTAGGCAAGAGCCAGGTTAAGAGGCGTGTAAACAGACCTTAGAGGAATAAGCAGAAAGTTCAGAAAACAAAATGAAAATAAGAATTTGAAAGGGGTTCAATATTACCAGTTTTTCATCGCTGAAAGAAAGCAAGTGACTTTAATGCAGAGGTGGTTTTCTCAATGTTAGTTTAAAAAAAGACTTACTTAACAGAAATGGAACCTACCAAATGTGCTCATGAAAATTTTACTGATAGGGACATGAAGTTTGAGCTTACTGCACCATTACACTGATGAACAGAATGCACGTGCAGCCGGGTAGCCAGAAAACACTATCAATGCACGGCTAAATCTGTAAAGAATTGACATATTTCGGGTTGCTGACATGACAGCAAAATAGCAAAGTCAGTAAAGCCTTTCTGCCAGCTGCTGTAGATGGATCCAGCCCAAATCTCTTGGGTGTGGGCTCTTGGGGATTCCCCTGGACTGAAGAAGGCCATTAAGATAGGTGAGGCTGGTAATTTACAGGAGGTGAGAGGGGAACATGTAGCTACAGCAGGCAGATTGAAAGGTACTCAAGCCAAAATTTCTAATGCTTCGTTATAATCCTTCAAGCCAAGATCAGGGCTTTGAAATGAAGACTGTTGGCAAAAATGGTCAGACTTCTCAGAGAGAAAATAATTCAGTATTGTGAACAATTTTTGAATGGGCCACATTCATTGTGCTAATGTAAAAGCGAGGTTTGTGCAAATTATAAACTGAGTATTAATTGAGCCTCATCCCTGGAAGAGAAGCCAATTCCTAAAATAGAAGTCTTATTTACAGTTTTGTCTGGGCGACAGCAGTTTACTAGGTTAGATATGGCTCATGCATATCAACGGAGTGCAAGTGCTTCAGCATAATAGGTTTTTGACTGTCAGCACACACAGGGGCTTGTTCACACATAACTAACTATCCTTCAGAGATTTCTCTGCACCTGCAGTCTTTCAGAGGCATTCTCAGGGCCTCAGCCTCTGCATACTTGGACGTTGTCCCATTTGTGAATGACGAGCACCTGCAGAATCCAGAAGAAATGTTGAGCAAACTGGAAAAGATAGTACTATGTTTAAAGAGAAGCATTAAGCAAGTTAAGTAGAGCTCTGTAGACACTGCTTGGACACTATAGGACTCCACCTAGCTCAAGGAAAAATTAAACCCATTATGTATAGTTACTTCAGTTCATTAATGTCCTTATCGATTTCTCAAAATAGAATTAATTTTACCTTACAACACATCAGCTAATGTTAACACATAGAAAATGCTGGAGCTTTTGGTGAGCTAAAGATAATAGTCCCACCTGAAGGAAAGTGGTTCTGAAAAGCTAATAGGGATTATGTCCATAAAGCTGACTGCTGAAGGGAAACGTGAGGGCTAAACTTTCTTGATCAAATCTCCGTTTTATAAAGAAGGTTCAGTCATAGTGCTTGGAGTACAGTGGTTCTGTAAGTCTGTTTATGGATATCACTTCAACACTATATAGACCTCGAACTTGATTTTCCTGTTCCATGAATGAAGCCAGTGCATCACAGTTTAAAGGAAGGATTTGACTTTAAAAGCATATACATATATAGAATTTCTTCTAAAGACAGGAAAGGCTGTGGAAATAGAACTGCTCACAATCATCTTGCCAATAAAAGAATCTAAGGTCAAATGCTTAAGATAGTTGATTTAGATTCTATCTGCTAAATCAGAGATTGTGCAGTGAAAGATCTTGTACTGTTTTAATACGAGTGCAAGTGGCCCTTCAGTGAAAGGAGACTGACAACAACTTTGAAAATTTTATGATGTATTATCTTGGGAGTCTGGGGTATGCATGCATATAATAATATCTTTAATTTACATAGTATATGTAATTGAGTGCTTCTACTGACACTTTACTCCAGAGGTGAGCATAGAATTGACAATACTCATGATTATATCTTTCAGAGAACATCAGCACAAGTCTGTCCAAATTCAACTTGAAATGGATTCAAGACAATGTTTAAGTAAGAAAAAATGTTGTCCTGTTCTAGTTTTGTATGTGACAACCAATATCAGACAATTAACAGACCTGATTCCTAGCTCAATGGCCTAACTAATATGTAGTTGCTCCAGCTCAGTTTTGGAAGATGATGTTAAAAGTACAAATTGTCCTTTTGTGGTGGAGGGAGTACATTCAGATTGGAGGATTGTGACTAGTGGTGTCCCACAAGGATCTGTTCTGGGACCTCTACTTTTCGTGATTTTTATTAACGACCTGGATGTGGGGGTAAAAGGGTGGATTGGCAAGTTTGTAGACGACACAAAGGTTGGTGGTATTGTAGATAGTGTAGGGGATTGTAAAAGGCTGCAGAGAGACATTGATAGGATGCAGAAATGGGCTGAGAAGTGGCAGATGGAGTTCAACCCGGAGAAGTGTGAGGTGGTACACTTTGGAAGGACAAACTCCAAGGCAGAGTACAAAGTAAATGGCAGGATACTTGGTAGTGTGGAGGAGCAGAGGGATCTCGGGGTACATGTACACAGATCCCTGAAAGTTGCCTCACAGGTGGATAGGGTAGTTAAGAAAGCTTATGGGGTGTTAGCTTTCATAAGTCAAGAGATAGAGTTTAAGAGTCGCGATGTAATGATGTAGGTGTATAAAACTTTGGTTCGGCCACACTTGGAGTACTGTGTCCAGTTCTGGTTGCCTCACTTTAGGAAGGATGTGGAAGCACTGGAGAGGGTACAGAGGAGATTTACCAGGATGCTGCCTGGTTTAGAGAGTATGGATTATGATCAGAGATTAAGGGAGCTAGGCCTTTACTCTTTGGAGAGAAGGAGGATGAGAGGAGACATGATAGAGGTGAACAAGATAATAAGAGGAATAGATAGAGTGGATAGCCAGCGCCGCTTCCCCAGGGCACCACTGCTCAATACAAGAGGACATGGCTTTAAGGTAAGGGGTGGGAAGTTCAAGGGGGATATTAGAGGAAGGTTTTTTACTCAGAGAGTGGTTGGTGCGTGGAATGCACTGCCTGAGTCGGTGGTGGAGGCAGATACACTAATGAAGTTTAAGAGACTACTAGACAGGTATATGGAGGAATTTAAGGTGGGGGCTTATATGGGAGGCAGAGTTTGAGGGTCGGCACAATATTGTGGGCCGAAGGGCCTGTACTGTGCTGTACTATTCTATGTTCTATGTCATAAAGTGTAAAAGTTACTGGATATTTTACAGTGAGAATTATTATAAGAAAACTTAACCTACACTAATTTAAGTGATTTCCTCTGATTCTGCAGAGGTACTGACAATAGCTAAGGGTGTTCTGTGTTATTCTACGCAGAATATCTCTTTGGTTGCTGTAACTTTCATGGTGAAATGTTTGTGAACATTAATATCTTTGTTGTTATGTTCTGGATATCGAAGATGTGTAACAGATTTGTAAGGCAGTCATAAGGCAAGAGGACTAAAAATATTACTGATAACATCTTTCATGAAACAAATTGTGGTGAATTATTGCCACAGACAGTGAGGAGGCAGGTGGAGGTGAGGCTGGTTCGGGAGATGAGTCGTGCTGGGGCATTGTCAGGCTCAACGGGTTCAAACCGCTGGGTCCACAGATGCAGTTCATATTGCTACCAGAGATGGAGTGAGCGATTGGGAGAGGAGTTGATGTGGAAGATTTTCGATGCCTGTCCTCCTAACCTGGGTGCGAGGTTCGATTGCCACAAGCACTGAGCTGATTTGGTGAGATTGAGGACAGCTTCGGGGGGGTGGGGGCGGCCCAGGCATATTGGGGCACTGGGATCCAGGCCCTAGAATGTGGCATGATGCGGTGCTTGGATAATTTAAACGTCGGCACAGAGAGACCGGAAGCCCCAGTATCGGGTACGGAAGTGAGGGTCGGGCTGATTCTGTTCACTCCCCTGCGAGTGTTCATTCCTTTCTCTGCGGTGCTGAGGCCATGAACTAATTTAGCTGCTGTGCGCTTCTGCCTCGCTGGTGTGAAAACTGGGGACTGAGGCTTGATTCAGGCCTACTCCAGCTGCTCTGGGACTCAGTCCGGTTCAGGATGCTTTTCTATTGTTTGTACGATGCATTGTTTTTCCCTCTCATTCTCTGCGCATTGGTTTTCGGACTTTTTAAAAAAATGGGTTATTTACATTTCTTGCTTTAAGGCTGCCTATGAGCAGACAAATTTCAAGGTGTATAATGTATATATTCTTTGATAATAATGTGTTTTGAATTATTGAAAAGAAAAACCCAAGAGCCGGGGATAAATATGTCTATTTCATTTTACTTTATGCCATGACATGGTGGTGTAATGATGTATGCCATTCACATACTTTTACACACTGCACAACTTGTATTTAATTATGTAACAAAGAATGCTTAATCAGACAATATGTTTACAATATAACTGAAACATTACTGAAATATTAAATAAACATGATTTGTCATCACTTCCAGTACAAAGTCTTGACTTCCCTGTCACATTGGTTCTGTGGCGTTCACAACCGTGGCCACTCTCTGAAGCAGAAAGCATACAACACTTCCATAAGGTGCACTGGTTGTTAATTAGAACATATGAAAACTGCTTTAATAGCTGGAGAACATGAACGCTTTGCTTGTGATTCTTTTGAACAGATAAGCTTGAGTGGAGATTTAATAAGAGCTATTCAAAATGTTGATAGAATAATTAGGGAGAAATGATCTCCACTCGTTTTAAGAAAAGAGAATAGAATTAAGATAATTAACAAAAGAACCAAAGGGACAGTTTCAAACTTATTTAAATTGGAAGCCAAAGGCCACTTTAATATTGCTGATTAAATACATTGGCACAATAATCTATTTAGCAGCAAGCGTCAAATGTCCAGTTGCCAAAGGAAGACAAGTGAGACCCGAGGTAAAGGAGCTGGACCCAAGCAGTCAAAAGTGTTATGATTATGAAAAATTTGTTAGGAAGAGTTACCACTTGATATAGTGTTGGAACCAAACACATTGGCAAATGAAAAATTATAGTATTAGACTTTTGTTTATTCTTGCACAGCATATCTTGAAAAATAATGGGAATTAAAGTCACACAGATTTAATAAGGATAATATAGTCTACTCAGCAGAGTATGAGTGAGCCAATTAAAGTTAACATTTTTTCCCTACTGGCCTAAAGTAAAGTGAAAGAGCAAGACAGTAATAATGGCAACATGTGACAAAGGTCACAAATCCAATGAGATAAAAGCAGAAGTATTGCTGTGGTAAGGAAAGAAAATACTTGTACTAATTGAATGCCTTTTATGGTGTTCGACCAATGTTAATTATGAAATGTAGCCACTGTTGGAATGCAATCATTCTGTAAGCCAATTTATGTACAGCAAACTCTGCAAACAGCAAATGATAATGACAGGAAAATCTGTTTCGTTGAAGTTGACTAAATATATATTGGCCAGTACAGAGAGAATTCCCCAGATCTTCAAAATGGTGTTTTCCTTTCACTAAAATGGTTTGGTTTAAAATTTTGCATGAAAGACATGTCACTAACAACATACTCTATACCTTACTAAATCAGGAGTTCCCAGCCTGTTGTCCACAGACCCCTTGGTTAATGGTAGGGGTCAATGATAAAAAAAAAAGGTTGGGAACCTTGCTGTAAGTTAATGTCCCAGGTGTGGGATTTGAACCCATAATTTACCGACACAAAAAATTAATTCCTGCTATAGTGCGAGTTAATCACTGATTCAGTAAGGACATCCATGAATATAAGTGACTGAACCTACCCAGTGGCACAGCAATCAATGAATTGTGCAGGTACAACATAAATATAATGTTCAGATTGATTATTTATTCATGCAGTGATGTTATTACCAGTAATGTATACATTGATATTCTCCTCTTCAAAGGATTACAAGTTAATAGCGCCTATCTTGTCGAATTTAATAGGGCAATTTTAAAATGGCAGTTGTAACCCATTTAACTTCTGTTGACTCTGTGATTTGCAATTACGTCAATGAGAAGACAGCTGCAATAGCGCTCCTGGCGCTTCTGTTTAGGCACTTAATTGCCACTTAACTGGTATAAATAATGAAGCTATTCTTCATCCATCTGTGGGTTGCCTAACTTCTGAGGGGACAGCCTCTATGTGATGTTTTTGATGCATAATGTTTGGAGGGTATAGGAAGCAAAGGCCTGGCCAATGCCTTTCAAGGTTCTAATTAAAAAGAATGTGTGCTGAGGAATGTAACATATTTTCAAAAAGGTGATTTCACTAACAATCAGTTACAGGTCTGTAACTTACACATCTCCAGTAGGAGAAAGTATAAACTACAAAGCAACCCATGCAAAATGCTTTGGGAACTCAGCAGGGCAGGCAGCATCAATGGAAATGAAGAAGCAGTTGGCATTTTGGGCTGAGACTCTTCTTCAGGACTGAGAAGGAAGGGGGAAGAAACCAGAACAAAAAGGTCAGGGAGGGGAAAGACTAGCTAGAAGATGATAGGTGAAGCCAGGTGGGTGGTATTAACTACAGAGAGAGCTACTAAAGATTAGGATGCAGAAAACAATAACCAAAAGAAGTTGATGGAGGTTTGGAAGGTTAGGATTGGGGGATAACAAAGTTAAACATTGCAGATGCAGGAAATAAGGAATTATAAGGAATCGTTGGAAATACACACCAGGTCAGGTACATCTGTGAAAGAAGAAACAGAGAAACTAGATACAGTATCACATCAACAGCCTGAAATGTTAACCTGTTTGTCCTTTCACAAATGCTGTCTGACATGCTGAGCATTTCCAGTGCTTCTTGTTTTTATTCAAGGATAAAGAATTATTTTGAATCAACAGACAGGATAAAAGGGTTAAATGCAATTGTTTTGATTTGTAAAATCTTTTAACATGCCTATGGCTAGGTGATAAAGGGGAGACCTCTGGAGAAAATCAAAGATTCTAAAATTAGGAGCAGGGAAACGAAAATCAAAATAGTAAGCCGGGAGAACTGGAGTACAATGTGCTGGTTAGGTGGCAGCATTATAAGAAGACTCTAGAAGCAATAGGGTATTCCATGTTGTTGTGTAGTACAAGGAAATATAGACATGAAACATCCCACACCTTTTCATATGCAGGGATGTTTAACATTTTGGAGACAGCAAGAAAAATAAGTTTTTCAAATAATTGAGCAGTCTAGAATAAATAGATCATGAATACAATATTTGTTAACAAAGGAAAAACTGGCATTTCTCTAAGTTCGTTTGTAGCCTAAACTGCCCAGTTGAAGTCAAACCACTGCAGATACTGGAAACACAAAACAAAAGCAGAGAATGCTGGAAACACTCAGCAGGTCAGGCAGCACCTGTGAGAAACGGAACTAATGTTTCAGGTAAAACTCCTTTTGTTATAGTTCTGACAGAAGTTCATTGACCAGAAATGTTAGTTTTGTTTTCTTTCCATGGATGCTGACTGACCTGCAGAATATCCCCATTTTCTGTATCACAGCCAAAGTGCAGTTGAGGTGTAGTCACCACAGTAATGGAGGAAATCTGGCAGCCAATTCATGCACAGCAAAATCCCAACACAGAAGTGGAAAAAATGGCCAGATATTTTGTAAAATTTACCACAGGGGAAATGGGTTCAGCATTCCTTGTCAAAAATAATGCCAAGTGGGCAGTCATTCCATCTGGTGAAATGAGTGGGGATGCTAACTCTGTGCAGGCCCAATTGGATGTAAATAAGTGCAGGGATTCCCTACCACAAGCAGATGGGAATTGGGGCAAGTTTATGTTCACACTCTCCACCCAGTGCATTGGACTCAACCAGAAGTTTGCAGAACCACTGCCAGCTCATGTGGAAATCCCAAACGTGCTCATAGTTGTATGGAGACAACATTGCTCCTCTCTGAATTCAGCCTCGGAAATAAATCTTTAGATCCTAATATTGTACTGGAAGCAACATGAGGAACAAAATACATCTTCATCTGTAAGCCAGATCAGTCTTCAAGGTACGTTTCAACTAAAATATCTGTAAAGCTTATTCTGTTCAATGCACTACATAAATGCAAGCTGTTCTCACCACTTATGTCATAGATCAGGCTGCTTTTTGGTGTCTCATTCAGCCATTCTACTGACAGCCAGTGTTTAGGGGGAAGAAACCCCTCAGGCTAGTTGCTGCAGAACTCAAAACAATGGCCAGAATGTGAGTTTTGAACAATGTGGACCCAGTTTAACTGGATAGCACTGGCTGTCAAAATTGATGTCTGTCAATCAATTTCACTTCTCCTCATAGGTCCCATAAGAACTGTAAATGACAACCTCAGGCTAAGTCAAGCACTGATGTGACCATCTGAACCAAGGAAGAAGGAACAGAAACAAAAGGCAGTTAATAAATGCATCTCTCTGAATTTCATAGTGACAAACATCTACTTATGAATATTTGATGAGGAAGCCAATAATTTGACAGTAATAAGGCACCTGAAATTAAAAGCATTAATTTTGATCAAATATACTTCATGAGGTCGAAACTATCTTGTGCCTCAGTTGTGATGAAGTCCTCCTACCAAGTGATCTGGTCTTAAGTGATACAGAACTTGCAACAAATTCCAAATCTGTGCTTTCAACAAAACACTTATGGGTTTTAATATTGTCAATGATCTTTTCTTCCCTGCCATGTAATGATATCAGTTTAAGCCAATTAATATGCAAGAGTGGACACTACAAAAAGAGTTTCCTCACATTTGATATGAATATTTGAAAATCATACTGAATATATTCCATAGAAACCATAGAAACTACAGCACAGACACAGGCCTTTTGGTCCTTCTTGGCTGTGCCGAACCATTTTCTGTCTAGAATGTCCATGTCCCTCTGTTACATTTAATACCATGTTCTTGAGGGCCAATCCTGTTATTGCTTGAGGATGATGCTGTGATAAAAACAAAAATCTAGAATTTCGTATTCTGCAATCATTTTAAATAATTGAATTACATTGGTTTATTATTGTCACATGTACTGAGGTACAGCAAAGAAACCTTGTTTTGCATGTCATCCACACAGGTCATTTGATCACATCAGTGCATTGAGGTAGTACAAACAAAAGCAATAAAAGAATGTAGAATAAAGTACTGCAGTGAAAGAGAATGTGCAGTGCAGGTAGACAATAAAGGTGCAAGGCCATAATGTGGGGTCAGGAATCTATGTAATCATACTAAGGGACCTTTTAATAGTCTTGTAACAGTGGGATGGAAGCTATCCTTGAGTATTTCTGCTTATCCATACTGTTTGTTAGGCAGTCAAGGATGCAGCTGCAAAGGAAGGTGTTGAGTTCCAGGATGAGGAGTTTGATTGGAATTATAGTACTGAAGGTAGAGTTGTAATCAATAAACATTAGTCTATTGTGTGTGTCTTTACTGACCAGATGCTCCAGATACGAGTCCAATGTGGCTTGCTTCTAATTCCTCCCTATGGGACAACCTCCTACCCATTGCAGAAACGTACCTATTTAGGCTTGAGGGGCATTGGGACCAATGAATACAAGAACATAAAAAAATAGGAGCAGGACTATGACATCTGGCCCATCAAACCTGCTCCACCATTCAATAAGATCATGGCTGACCCATCCATCAATTTAGCTCCACCTTTTCCCCAGGACCCCAGGTTCCCCTGTCATGCAAAAATCTATCTAACTATGACTTACAGTAAATACATTTAATGACGTGGCCACTACTGCATTTGGTACTCCAGGTGCAGCCTCACCAGCACCAGGTACACTTGCAGCATAACCTCTTTGCTCTTAAATTCAATCCCTCTCGCAATGAAGGCTAACATTCTATTTGCCTTCTTGATAATCTGTTGCACCTGCAAACCAACCTTTTGAGATTCATGCACAAACACTCCCAAGTCCCTCTGTACAACAGCATACTGCAATCTTTCACTATTTAAATAATTTGACCTTCTATTTTCCCTTCCAAGGTGGATGACCACACATTTACCAGCATTGATCTCCATCTTCTAGATCCTTACCCTGTCACTTAACCGATCTTTATCTCTCTGCACTTTCTGGATCCTCCATACAATTTGCTCAATTTTGTATCATCAGCAAATTTAGGTACACTGCACTCTCCCTTCTTCCAAACTGTTGATGGCCCAGCACCAATCCCTGTAGCACTCTGCACACCATTGATTGCCAACCAGAGAAACACCCATTTATTCCAACTCTCTGCCTTGTAGTGGCTAACCACTCCTTTATCCATGCTAATCCATCACCCCCAACATAATGCATCCTTTTCTTATGTGCAGGTCTTTTAATCAGCACCTATTGAATGCCTTCTGGAAGTCCAAGTATGCAACCTGTTCCCCTCTATCCTCTGAGTTCATTATATTCTCAACAAACTCTGGTAAGTTTGTTAAACAAGACCTACACTTCATGAAACCAGTTATGTCTGCCTGATAGAATCAGTTCTATCCAGATGTCTCACTATTTTCCCTTCATGATAGCTTCAAGTATTTTGCTGACTATAGATGTAAAGCTGACTGGACTATACTTACCCACAATTCATGTACATCTTTTGTTAAACTGTGGCATGACATTCCCTGTCTTCCAATCCACTGAGAACTCCCCAGGGTCCAGAGAATTCTGGGAAATTATCACAAACATGTCTACTCTACCTTCTGCCATTTCTTTCAGTACCCTGGAATGCATCCCATCATGACTAGGGGACTTGTCTACCATTAGGCCCACAACATTGCTCACCACTGCCTCTTTGGTGACAGTGATTATAATGAGGTCCCACCTCCCATTGCATTCATCACATCTGTCTAAAGTATGTTAGACATGTCCTTCACTGTGAAATTGACAGAAAACAGTTGTTTAAGGCCCCAGCCATTTCCACATTACTCAATATTAATCGTCCTTCTCATCTTCCAAGGGATCTACTTTCACTATAGCCATCCTTTTCCACTTTATATAATTATAAATATTTTTACTGTTTGTTTTAATTTACAATGGATTTGGTTAATTGGGTCATCAGTTAACCAGAGCAGCCACTTATTTGGGATAACTCTTAAAGAACAAAAATGAATTGGGAAAATTGGCGGGAATCCCTTCGTTTATTTGGGATACTATTCCCCTTAATTCAGACAGGAGGCTGTTGCTGAACAGATTGAACTATGGGCAGGTGTGAACACTTGTGTGACCATCAGTTGCTACACAATGCTTAGAGTAAACATTTTTAAAGTAGTGTCAGTTGTGTGTGTTTATGTTCAAAAAGTGATGATTTTTGTTACTGATGGTTGGTGAGAAACAAGCAGTGACAATTTGGAATTGTTTTGCTCACTGCAGTTTCAAACATTTGGGCTTGGAGATGACAGAAGTGACCAAGAGTGGAAAAGAAACAATTTCACTTCTTCAACAACTTAGGACTTTGAAGAATTTTAAGGTACAGACAATCATCTTGAATGTTACAATGAAAATGAAGATTTGGAGGATGCAATCATTGTAGGAAGGCAGTCCACTATTTGCACTGGGTGCCTGCGCTGATTTTGTTCACTGGATGAATTCCTCCATTGATTACTATTAGGAACTAAAACACTGTGTTATGGGGTTGTAGTACTGTTGGTAGTGTTCTAATTTGTTCTGTATTTCATTTAAATACATCATTTATTACTCAGTTTATCTTTTTATATCTTTTTAACTATTTCCATGAAACTTCGGCTAATTGGGCAGTCGCTTAATTGGGCCAAAATGGCCCAATGTGTCCCAATTAATCTGAATTCACTGTATTTACTAGTTCACTTTCATAATCTATCTTCTCTTTCCCTGTGGTTTTCAAAGTTGTCCCTATCTTCCAGTTCCTCACTATTCTTGGCGACATTGTATGCATGAACATTTAGTTTGATGTCTTCTTTTCTTTCTGTAGTTATCCAAGTCTGGCTGTCCCCACCCGTACTGCCCTTGCTTTTAACTGGAATATACTTTGGTTGAGCACCATGAAAAATGTCTTTGAAAGTCTTCCACTGTTCCATCAACTGTCCCATGATATAAACTGTGTTCTCTGTCTAAGCTGACCAGCTCCTCAAAGATTAAAAGTACATTTATTATCAAAGCATGCATGCTGAGATACATGTCTGCAACCTTCAGATTTGTCTTCTCAGATTTCATTGTATTCTCTTTTGTTTAGGCATAATACATTTGTTTTAGACTGACCTATTGCACCCTCCATTTGTATGAGAAATTCAATCATACTGTGATCATTACTTTTAAAAACACCTTGAGTGAAATTTCAAACATACAAATTATAATTCTGCACAAAGATGATCTAGGGGTTGAGGGTTTTAAAAAATTGAAATATTTTATTAATAAGTCAATAGAAAATATTACAAAATATATTTAAATTCAACACATTCATTTTTTTGTTTAAAAGTTGTTTTCTAAACTTTTAATAATTGTTTTTTATGATGTTGTTCTCCTTTTCCCCAGACCCTAGTCCTTATTGATATTTTGCGCTTCTTTTTAACGAGCTTGATCCCTTGTACTGAAGCAGTGATTCAATGGAAGCAATTCTGATGTTTGGATCAGGACACTGCAAGTTTAGCTCCTAGACCAGAGGCCTGAGCCTGAAAACCACTGCAGGAAGGAGAGAGTGCCAGCCACATTGTTGGTGGTTGCTGCCTTTCAGATGAGGTATCAAACCAAGACCCAGTCTGTCCGCACAAGTGACCACAGGCACTATTTAAAAGAACAAAATATTCTTCCTTGGTCAACATTTACCCTTCATTACTAACTAAGACAAATTATGACATGACTGATCAAAAACTGTACATGCTGTACGGTGGCTACTTTAGTTCCTGTATTACTGCAAGAGTGGATTTTTAAAGTGGGTGGAAAAGGTGCACTGGGACATTGAGTAATATGAGTATGTAAATGCAAATTCATCCCTTGCGAGGGTTCAGAAAAAGGCCATAAGGTTTTTATCAGTCTTTCACTCTTTTAATAAGAATGACAGTTGAGATTTAGCTCCATGGCAGGAAAAACAATTAAATTGCAGATCCTTAATTGATCTTGCCCACATGAATAATTTCTGTGTGGATGATTTTAAAATGAAGAAATGACATCTCCTGGGAAGGAGATACTCTCAACACTTTTATCTATTGTCTTACAGAGATTAGGAAAGATATTGGATGATGAGTATCACTGACCCCCCAGAGTACACTTCACATTAACTTATGGACTATAATGCAGACTCAACCAGTACCATACTTTAATGAGAAAATATGCGAGTCTGAAACATTACAGCATGGGGGTGACCAAATGGTGAGCCGTAACCTAATTAAGGAACTACGCTATTACGATATCTGCATTTAACACCCTGCCCTACTTTGAGGGAAATGAGAACCTTAATTAAATATTCATGGATCACTCCCACCACAATTCTGATATAGTAACAACATTAGTCCCACTCTATCTTAATTTAATTCATCTGCCAGAAAAGGAACTTGAAAAATGTAACCTGTTTTTACAAATCCAATAATCATCATAGAAACGCAACTGCCTTTGAAATTTTCACAAGGTTTGGTCTTTGCTGATTTTTTTTCTGTTAATACCAGCTGCTCAATTATTGATACCATAGAATTTTTGAGAAAGTCGCTAGTATAGCTTTGTTGAAAGTGCTTGCAAAATCCAGGAGTTACATTTGGGAAGGCACAGAAGAAGGCCAAGTGGCCCAGTGGGTTTCAGTAGATTCTTAGAACAGCAATGTTGTCAGTTATCATTTCCCTCATCTTTTCCCATAAAATCCACACCAATTCTCCCACATGACGATTCAATTCCCTATAAGGGTTTCTATTTCCACTACCCTTACAGACAGCAGATTGCATATTAGCATTAATGATTTTTCTCAATCCCCTTGTAACTTTTAAACCTGTGCCACTATCTATTGAGCTCCATCTCAATGCCATTATCCAACCTAACGATACCAGATCTCCTCTCAATTTATATGATACAAAAGAGAACAACCTCAACTTATCCACTTTAACAATACAGTTGAAATCTCTCATCCCCAAAACCTTTCCTAGATCCTCTCGAGGGCCTTCACTTCCTTAATAAGTATAGAGTGGTCACAATACTCCACTTTTAATTGGTAGGTTCTGTAAACCTTTTATGTTTTAAAACCCTTTGCCTCTATTTATGAAGTTATGTTTTACCGAGTGCTCTCTCTATATCCTGCATTTTCTCCTCCTCCACCTACCACCTGCTCAGTATTCACGGGCCTACGGAAGCATCCTGGACTATCTCACATTTCCTATGCCCCCTTAGCTTACTCCCTTCTTCCACCTGAAGTACAAGGGTTGCAAATACAGGTGAATATGACCACTTGGTAGTTGTTCAAGTTGCACACCACCCAGATATGCCAATAACAGACATCCCACCTCTCCCGGAAGTTCCGGGAGTCTCCCGCATATCGATAGTGGCTCCCTGATGCCCGGAAATTATATACAATATTCCAGAAATAGATTTTTTTGAGAGGGAGAGGGAGAGCGAGCATTCTGATTGGTCTCTCTTCGTGCTAAGAGTGGTCCTCAACCACCGGGCCACGAGGAAACAATATGATTTGGTGATGTGAAACGATATGAGTCAACTGCACCTTTCCTCATTCCCTGTCACGCACTGTTGAATTTTAACGCACGCGAGGTCATCAGTGACCCAAGATGTGCAAAGGAATGGGTCCGTGATCCATTTGTGAATGTCCCCGGTGAATCTTCCATGTCAGCACAGGAAGAAGATCAACTCTTTGAGCTTGCAAATGACGCTGGGCTGAAAAGTACATTTGACATAACATCTCTGATGGCATTCTGGATCAAAGTCAAGGCTGAATATCCTGAGCTAGCCACGAAAGCATTGAAAACATTGCTTCCATTTCCAACGTATTTCTGCGAAGCAGAGTTTTCTGCAATGAATGCAACGAAAACTAAATTGCGGAATAGACTGGACATAAGGAACCCCCTTCGAGTATCGCTGTCTCCCGTCACCCCTCGATAGGACTGTCTTGTTGCAGGAAAGCAAGCCCAGGTCTCCCACTGATTCAGCGATATTGGTGTGTTGCAATGATTTTATATGTTCATACGGGGAAAATATGCACTGTGTGTTTAATATCCAAACGTTACTTAAAATGTTATGATGCTATTGACTTATAAGTGACTTATAATTCAGTGATCCCCAACCTCCGGGCCGCGAAGAATACAGTGGTGGCCAGAACGCACCCAGCACATCTTTAAGAAAAAGCCGAAATAAACAAGCTAATTGATTAGGTGCCGCCCGGCACGTAAATGTCGGCCCAGATCAGAGGCGATTGACGATTGCGTCGTCTCTGCTCTGAATTGACATTTACGTGCCGGGTAGCACCTAATCAATTAGCTTATTTCGGCTTTTTTCTTAAAGATGTGCTGGATGCATTCTGGCTATCGCTGTACTGCTTCATTCTTTGCGGCCCGGAGGTTTGGGACCACTGTTATAATTGACTTATTACTACATTCATGCGAGGAAAATATGCGCTGTGTGCTTAATATTAAATTCGTTAGATAAACCCCTTTAGAAACGCAATTGAGTGTATTAGCCACTTACAAGTGATTTATAGTGACTTATCACCTATATTCCGGTCGCGTTTAACACACACCCCCGCCACCCCCGGGTCGGCCGGTCCGCAAGAATATTGTCAATATTAAACCGGTCCAAGGTGCAAAAAAGGTTGGGGACCCTTGATTTAAACTAGCTGGCTAGCTGCCAAGGAGCTACGCTATTAATGTCCTACGTGATGAGGCCAATCTCTCTGTAGACTTGTTTAAAGTTGTGATAGAATAAACATGATAATATAAGTACATATTTTAATCACACATTTGCTGCATACACCCAAGCTGGTTTACAGATTAGACAAAATCACTAAACAAAGTATTACATACACCCTTGGAGGTCGACGGGGGCGTGAGGGAGGATATGGGGTTGTGGGGGACGGGGGTGCTACCTCCCTGAAATGGTGGTGCTACCTCCCTGAAATGAGTTTTTGCAGGGTGGGATGTCTGCAATAAATCACTCTTCCTCCATCTGCACTGAGCAAGGTTCCTGAACCCATTAATCATCTGTAATTTAACTATGAGGGTTGTAGCAACTTAATTTTAAGGCAATTTAAAGGTAGTATGTCCTGGCATTGCTAGTGAAAACCACATCCTATTTATAAATAAAAATCAGGAAAGTATTTGAACAAGTTTTAATAGCAAGAACATAAGATTGAGTGATAATTGGTTGGGAGGCTAAGAGACAAAGCACCAAATAAATAAACTGTTTTCTTTTTGGTGAATGTGACGTGATGTTTCTCAGGTATCCTTTTACTGCCTATATCACTGATGACAGAATCATGAGTTTTTTAAATATAAGTTTGCAGATAACTCCAAGCTAGAAGGTACAGTAAGTTGTGCAGGTAGTTACAGAGGAACCAAAGTGGACTGAGGGTGCAGACAGAACATAAAGGTGTCTGAGAGCATGCAGCTTAGATCATAGAAAGCAAATTGCAAAATTTTGTTCCAGGTTAGAATAAGGTGCAGAAATAAAGTTGGATGACATAAATTAGCCCAGGGTGTACTTTTGCTTGGGAATTGCTTGCAGCTGTGCTAACAGATAATTGTAGGGGGAGAACTGATTTTACCGAGTGAAGGAAATAGTTAAATCTGATTCCTCCTTAGTAATGCAAAATGGAAGTTTGTAAGACAAAATGGTGTTAGTTTGATATGTGGTAACAACCTGAAGATGTGCATGGACGCACATCCTTGAGATTAGACACTGGTGAAGAATGTTTTCTTCCTTGTGGACCTGTTGTCCCTATTTCCAAGTTCTGCGCCTAGGCCGATGGTTACGAGAGATAAGAAGGTACAAGCTGATATCATTAGGGATGAAAAAGTAGTGGGTAAGAGTTATGTTAGATTTTTAACGGCTCTTGAAGTGTCAGAAAAGAAGTGCCTTCTTGGCACTATAGGTGAATCTTCTCTCAGGCTGAGTCGTGACTTGTGCTCAGAGCTGGAGATAGAGACAAGAATATCAACAGCGATACAGAGGGTCATCTAGACAATTACAGCTCTGGCGGTATTCAAGAAGCACTACTTTATTCACACCTTTCTTTCTTTATGCATTTTATTCTTTACACAACTCAAATAAAATAATTTCCTATAACTTTTAACATGCATACAGTGCCTCCTTTGTTTGCTGCTGAATCTGAAAAGAATAAAGAGTAGATTTTTAAATATTTTTATTACACCTAGTCCCAGTTAAGCAGGAAGGTTAATATTCACTAACGTTTCTCAGGTCCTCATGAGGATTTTTAAAAAGCCCGGTAATAGACATATACAGGAATGGTCTCACTCTAAACTTCCACAACCAACATATTGGAAAAGACATGCCAGACAACATGTGAAGAATAGAGTACCAGATTGCCAATGTAAACCACTAAATCTCTCACAGTTTCTGGAATACAAACTGGATAATGTCAAGTTTCCTGTCTGTTCACTCTCCAGTCAGTTAATTATTATTATTATTATCGCCAACATGGAAACTGAATTAGGGGCAGATAGCCCAACAGCTGTAATAGTGTCAGTTTTGGATTACTGATTAAATCTAATTACATACCCATTGTACATTGCTAATATACCAACACAAAACATTTGCAATACAGTGTTTTATTTTCTGAGATGGTGTAATCCTATATTTGCTTACCTCAGGGGAATGTCCTAGGCCCAGCCACCTTCAATTTCCTCATCACCGACATTTCTTCTACCAAAAAGTTCAGAAGTAAGAATGTTTGCTAGCAATCGCATAATATTTAGTTCAATTCACAGCAAATGAAAAAAAAGTCAAAATTGACCTTCTGTCTGTGTTGGTATGTGACAAGTAACACTTGTTCAGTGATGTCCCAGCAATGGCCAGCAACCACAAGAGAGAATCTAACCATCTTTCCTTTATACTCAGTTGCATCACATTTGTGAAATCCCCAACTATCAGCATCCTAATGGTCGCCACTGATGAGAAACTTATTTGGGTCAGATACTGGGTATCCTACAATGTGTGTGTCACCTTAGATACTCCAGGAGTATGATGGAATAATCCCATGATGGAGATTGGTTAAGCGTAGCTTTAATATGACTCCATCCAGCCTCCAAGGCAGTCTCCTTGGCAGTCATCTCATCGACCACTCTGAAAATTCAATGTCTGCACCAATAGTTTACAGTGCCTACAGTGTATACCATCACCATGTACCACACATAACCTCACTCAGTCCACTCCACGAGTTCCCCCTGAACTTGCAACCTCCACAACAAGGAGGGACAGGAATTCCTGGAGCAAAGCCATACCACCACTTGCTGACTCTCCTGCAGGTCACCCACCAGCCTGATCTGAAAATGCATATATTAATCGGTCATTATCACTGGGTCCAAATCAAGGATCTCCCGCACCTTAAGCACAGCAGGGACACCTTCACGCCTGAGCTCACTGCCACTTTCTCAGGCATAATTAGGGATGCATAATGAATGCTAAGGCTTTTTCAGCAGCGTTCACATCTTAAAGAATGGATAATTAAAAAAAGCTGTGGTAATATCACAGGTAACTCAATGGGCCAGGTCCTGGCTTCAGTGTGAAATGATGCAAGTGTCATTGACCTTGAATAAACTTGGCCATGATGATTCACAGTAAGGTGTTTCTGGTGTAAGATACTGTTCAAAAGGATATTGTCAATCAACTACACAGTGACAGCAAAAATAACACTGCATTGCAAGTGGCAGTGATGAATTCTCACAGGTGGGGAACTAGTTTCCTTACTGCCTTTTTCCCCTCACCAACTGTCAGTGACAAAAATCACTGCATTTTGAACTTAAACACACAAAACTGACGCTATTTAAAGACTGTTTGCTCTAAGCAGAGTTTGGTGTCTAACTGCCGTACAAGTGCACGTGACTGATACTAGTAGAAACTGTTCAGCAATACAATTTTTAAAAAATTAATAATTTCTTGGAATGCAAAATAAATATGAACATACTGTATCTCGGTAGATGCTGAAGAATCAGCTCAGAGTTTCTGCAAATAGCTGGCAGCTTCACTCAGAACTGGAATCATTTACCACCGTAATGGTGAGGAGGTTTGGGGCTCCCATGCCAGTAGCTCATATATTCAAGCCCTGAGCTGCTCTCCACTGTGATCATCCACTCTGATGTTGAGTCTTTATGGAGCTTGGTGGAGCACAACCCTCCTACAGTTTTCCGGCACTTAAGATAGGAAATCAATACATTGATTTCATATTAGTTAGCTCTGGCACAAGTTTAGCAACTCTACTCATTTCTATGGCATTGAACAGCTGCTAATTGAGAGACAAAAAACTCAAAGTAACTTATATATAATACTAAAGTGTGTTGATTTATGTGCATTTATTTTCTAGTGTTTTTACTACACGTTTAAAAAAAACAGCATTGTAAATTTTTAATGTACAGTGAACTCTGGTTAATTGGGGCACATTGGGACCAGTACATTTTGCCCTGATTAGCTGAAGTTTCATGGAAATAATTAAAAAGATATAAAAAAGAAAAAGTACAGTACGAGAAAAAATCTGCAGATGCTGGAAATCCAAGCAACACACACAAAACGCTGGAGGAACTTAGCAGGCCAGGCAGCATCTATGGAAACAGTAAACAGCCAACGTTTCAGAGTGAGACCCTTTGGCAGACTGGTTTAAGTGTATTGGAGTACCATACAACTGAGTAACAATTTATGTATTTAAATGAAATACCGAACAAATTAGAACTGTACCAATACCTCTACAGTACCATAAAACTGTATTAGTTCCTAATAGTTATTGATAGAGAAATTCATCTGTCACGTTCTTTTGGTTGACTAAATGAACAAAGTCAGCGCAGACACCTAGTGCAGATAATGGTGTTACAAGGAGGCGGCTGGAGCGACTGAAGGCGGACCCAAGTGCAGGACACGGGCACAGAGACAGACTTGGACTCGACTAGGAACTCGGAACCAGGTCTTGGACTTGACTTGGAACTTGGAGCTTGGACCTGGACTTGACTCGGGACTCGAAACTTGAGACTTGGACTGGAACACAGAGCCTGGACTCCGGCTTGGACTCGGACAAGGAGCCGGGACTCCGGCTTGGACTAGGACTCGGAATGACAAAACAACAACAGTCCATTCAAGTACCGGCAAATGGCCTGCCTACTCAGCTGGATACAAGTCGACAAAATCCAAACCATGACTGTCTATTTGAATCTCGGCTCGGAGTAGCGGCAATGGCCAGCAAATCTGAGCTGGCCATGGAAATGGCAGAATTCGTACCTTTGGCTTGGAGGGGCGGCAAACGGCCGGCAACTCAGCTGGACACTGAAACGACCGAAACCCCAGAGCACCCTGGGCACCGAAGCCACTTAGAGACCACAATGAACGGGGACCCAAATCGGGCACAACTGCACTTGCTCAGGTGATGGTCCAGCCCCGAGTAACTGTAAGCTGGAGCTTTTATGCTTTCGGTTCAGATGGGAAATAGGTGCTTTAATGAAGGCACCCGATAGATCATGGGGAAAAGGAATTAACTGGAATGAGGAGTAAACGGACCGGACCATGACAAATGGACTGCCTTTGTACAATGCTTTAGATGACCACATTCTCCAAATCTTCATTTTCATTGTAACATTCAAGATGATTGTTGACACCTTCAAATTCTTCGTAATTCCTAACTTGCTGAAGTAGTGAAACAGTTTCATATTAACTCCCGGCCATTTCTGGCATCTCCAAGCCTGAATGCTTGAAACCAAGGTGAGCAAAACAGTCCAGGTTGTCTTACTGCTACCAGTGACAGAAATCATTGCTTTTTGATCACATCACACAAAACTGACACTGTTTAAAAACCGATCGCTCAAAGCGTGGTGTAGTGTCTAATGGCCATGCAAGAGCACGTGACTGATGCTAGTTAGAAACTGTTCGGCAACAGCTTCCTGCTCTAATTAAGCAGCGTAGTGACCAAATAAATGAAGGGAATCCTGGCTACTTTCTCGATTTAGTCTTTGTCCTTTGAGAGTTGTCACAAATAAACAGCTATCCCACTTAACCGATGTCACAATTAGTCGGAATCCACTGTATATTATTTATTCGTTCACTCGTTGTGATCATCATTAGGAAGCTCGGTATTTATCGTACATTCCCAATTGGACTTCCTTTTCTTAAGGCCTGTGGTTTTATATAACTTCATGGTTGCTATTACAATAGTTGCCGCTTATTCTCAATTACTTGAATTTAAATTCCCCAGATACAACACTGAGATTTAAAATCATGCTTCCAGATCAATAGGTGAAGCCTCTGGAGAGTAGCCTAGTGACTTAACTAGTATTCTAAAAGTATATGAGAGACACCTCCAAATACTCATGCTGCTTATGAACTTTGACAGCTGGTTCAGCCCGAGGGCACATTTTCACCAGCTGTCACGAGGATTCTGTGGATTAATGATTGAAAGTCCTGTGCTGCCCAAGGCTTCTATGGTGATCTGGCCAGAGCCAGCATCACTGACAAAGTTCTCACAGAGGGAAATGTCAACAGAAAAGAACAGACTTTGGTGGGAGAGCAGGCAGTGAACATGAGTACTGTGAACCTAAAACTAACTTCGAGAAGTTTCCAGGCCATTATAAATAAAAATAAAACTCCCTTTCAAAAGGGAAGTTCAAAAGCATGGAATAATGTCAACCCAAATTTTTGTCTAAATGAGCTGGTTAGGCAGTATTTTTGGCCGAGCATGCTACTTAAAATGTAGCTACAACCTGTAATGTTTTCAAGAGTATTTTTCACAACAAGGATAGTTCATACTTCCCACTGTCCCTGCCAGTTCAGTAGGTTTAAAGATTAAACGTGTTCACAGTTCAAGACAGTATATCTTGTGGAGGAGCAGGGAATCAATGGGAGTTCATCTGGATTTTGGTGTATGGTTGTGCTCCTGTGTACTCCAGCAGCTTCTGTCAGTTTCCCCTGTGTCATTTTGGCAAATGCTGACAGTTTTGCTCTCAGGACAACACAAATTCTGGGCCAGTGCTGCATCAGGCACACAAGAGGCCAATAAACTATGTGTTAAAGAACTGAAAAATGCAGCCTGTAAAATTCCTGATTCCAGTTAGTACATAAATAATTGTTATTCTTTCCTACACTCTATGGTTAAGGAATGAGCTTCAGTAGTAAACATAGCTTGAAGTTTCATTGTGCAATACAAGAATCCATTGTGCCCCAAAAGATTTAGGTATTTTGCTGTGCCGAAAATGTACTTACATTAGAAATTACCTCGGGTTACACATAGCCCTCTATTTTTCTAAGCTCTATGTGTCTATCCAGGAGTCTCTTAAAAGACCCTATCGTATCTGCCTTCCCCACCATTGCCAGCAGCCATTCCACGCACTCACCACTCTTTGCGTAAAAAAACTTACCTCTAACATCTTCTCTGTACTACCTCCAAGCACCTTAAAACTGTGCCCACTCATGTCAGCCATTTCAGCCCTGAGAAAAAGCCTCTGACTATCCACATGATCAATGTCTCTCATCATCTCCCATCTCTATCAGGTCACCTCTCATCCTCCGACGCTCCAAGGAGAAAAGGTCCAGTTCACTCAAACTATTCTCATTAGGCATGCTCCCCAATCCAGGCAATATCGTTGTAAATCTCCTCTGCACCCTTCCTATAGTTTCCACTTCCTTCCTGTAGTGACATTCTCAACACGCTGGAGGAACTCAGCAGGTCGGGCAGCATCCGTGGAAACAACATTTCGGGACAGAACCCTTCATTAGGACTGAAGAGGGAAGGGGCAGAGGCCCTATAAAGAAGGTGGGGGTGGGTGGGAGGGAGAAGGTTGGTAGGTTCCAGGTGAAAAACCAGTAAGGGGGAAGATAAAAGGGGTGGGGGAGGGGAAGCAGGGAGGGGATAGGCAGGAAAGGTGAAGAAGGAATAGGGGAAAGCACAATGGGTAGTGGAAGGAGGTGGAACCATGAGGGAGGTGATAGGCAGCTGGGGGAGGGGGCAGAGTGAAATAGGGATAGGGGAAGGGAGGGGGAGAGAATTACCAGAAGTTGGAGAATTCAACGTTCATTTTAAGGGGCTGGAGACTACCCAGACGGTAGTCTCCAATCTGAGTTTAGTCTCATCATGGCAGTAGAGGAGGCCATGTATGGACATATCCGAATGGGAATGTGAAGCAGAGTTGAAGTGGGTGGCTACTGGGAGATCCTGTCTGTTGTGGCGGACGGAGTGGAGGTGCTCAACCAAGCAGTCCCCCAATCTGCATCGGGTTTCACCGATGTAGATAGGCCGCACCGGGAGCACAGGATGCAATAGATGACCCCAACAGACTCACAAGTGAAGTGTTGCCTCACCTGGAAGGACTGTTTGGGCCCTGAATGGTGGCAAGAGAGGAGGTATAGGGACAGGTGTAGCACTTACGCTTACAGGGATAAGTGCTGGGTGGGAAATCCGTGGGGAAGGGACGTGTGGACCAGGGAGTCGCAGAGGGAATGATCCCTGTGGAAAGCGGAGAGGGGTGGAGAGGGAAAGATGTGCTTAGTGGTGGGGTCCTGTTGAAGGTGGCAAAAGTTGCGGAGGATAATGTGCTAGATCTGGAGGCTGGTGGGTGGTAGGTGAGGACAAGGGGAACTCTGTCCCTGTTGTGGTGGCGGGAGGATGCGGTGAGTTAGAGGTGACCAGATCTGAGTCCAGTACTCCAAGTGGGGTCTGACCAGGGTCCTATATAGCTGTAATATTACCTCTCAGCTCTTGAACTCAATTCCATGGTTGATGAAGGCTAATGCTCCATATGCCTTCGTAACCACAGAGTCAACCTACGCAGCAGCTTTGAGTGTCCTATGGACTCGGACCCCAAGATCCCTTCGGTCCTCCACATTGCCAAGTGTCTTACCATTGATATTCTATATTCTGCCATCATATTTGACCTACCAAAATGAACCACTTCACACTTATCTGGGTTGAACTCCATCTGCCACTTCTCAGCCCAGTTTTGCATGCTATCGATGTCTCGCTGTAACCTCTGTAGCACTCCACACTATCCACAACACCCCCAACCTTTGTGTCATCATAAAATTTACTAACCCATCCCTCCAGTTCCTCATCCAGGTCATTTATGAAAATCACAAAGAGTAGAGGTCCCAGAACAGATCCCTGAGGCACACCATTGGTCACCGACCTCCATGCGGATACTGTATGACCCGTCTACAACCACTCATTACCTTCTGTGAGCAAGCCAATTCTGGATCCACAAAGCAAGGTGCCCTTGGATCCCATGTCTCCTTACTTTCTCAATATGCCTGGCATGGGATACCTTATCAAATGCCTTGCTGAAATCCATATACACTACATCTACTGCTCTACCTTCATCAATGTGTTTAGTCATATCCTCAAAAAATCAAATCAGGCTTGTAAGGCATGACTTGTCTTTGACAAAGCCATGCTGACTATTCCTAATCATATTATACCTCTCCAAATGTTCATAACTCCTCTCAGGATCTTCTCCATCAACTTAACAAACACTGAAGTAAGACTCACTGGTCTATAATTTCCTGGGCTATCTCTACCCCCTTTCTTTAATAAGGGAACAACATCTGCAACCCTCTAATCCTCCGGAACTTCTCCCGTCCCCATTGATGATGCGAAGATCATCACCAGAGGCTCAGTAATCTCCTCCTTCACTTCCCATAGTAGCCTGGGGTATATCCCAGAGACTTATCCGATGATGTGCTTTCCAAAAGCTCCAGCACATCCTCTTTCTTAATGTCTATATGCTCAAGCTTTTCAATCCACTGTAAGTCACCCCTACAATTGCCAAGATCCTTGTCCGTAGTGAATACTGAAGCAAAGTATATTCATTAAGCATCTCTGCTAGCTCCTCCGGTTCCACACACACTTTTCCACTGTCACACTTGATTGGTCCTATTCTCTCATGTCTTATCCTCTTGCTCTTCACAAGAAGCAACTTTACAAGGAACAAGAAATATAATGCATTCATTCATGTCATGCATCTACCCTTTTCCTGCCAAAGCCAGCATTTATTGTCCATCTTTAATGGCTCTTGAATTGATATGGTTACCAACAGGGCAGACAGTGTCAGCAATATTACTCTGGCTCTGAAGTCACACAGAGGGCAAACCAGATAAAGAAAACAATTTTTCTTTTCTGTAAAGGGCATTTGTAAACAGATAGGATTTAGTTAATGGACACTTTTGAAGATGCCGAATTTTAGTTTGTTACCTTAAATTTCACTTAATTCTCAACATATTTTATATATATTATAGAAGTAACATTGTTAATAATTATCGGAACATTGTTTAGGAATATTAGGAATGAAATCCTTTGAGTACAAGGATTCTTTTCATTTTTCACCCTCCTTGTCAGCTAATTTTGATAATTAATCTACTCATGCATTTCATTCATATCTGACATTGTCAGTCTCTTCTGCCTGACAAAACCAGCCTTAGTCACCACAGTCCTCACAAATACCTGCCCAACCTCCCTTTCTACCAGGACTTTAATATGGTAGACCACTTCTGGTGCCTCCCCACATCATGCAGTTTTGGTCCCCTAATCTGAGGAAAGACATCTTTGCCATAGAGGGAGTACAAAGAAGGTTCACCAGATTGATTCCTGGGATGGCAGGACTTTCATATGAAGAAAGACTGGATGAACTGGGCTTGTACTCATTGGAATTTAGAAGATTGAGGGGGGATCTGATTGAAACGTATAAGATCCTAAAGGGATTGGACAGGCTAGATGCAGGAAGATTGTTCCCGATGTTGGGGAAGTCCAGAATGAGGGGTCACAGTTTGAGGATAGAGGGGAAGCCTTTTAGGACCGAGATTAGGAAAAACTTCTTCACACAGAGAGTGGTGAATCTGTGGAATTCTCTGCCACAGGAAACAGTTGAGGTCAGTTCATTGGCTATATTTAAGAGGGAGTTAGATATGGCCCTTGTGGCTACGGGGGTTAGGGGGTATGGAGGGAGGCTGGGGCGGGGTTCTGAGTTGGATGATCAGCCATGATCATAATAAATACGGTGCAGGCTCGAAGGTCCGAATGGCCTACTCCTGCACCTATTTTCTATGTTTCTACGTTTCTATGCCACTGTGTAGAAGCTAGCAGGATCCACTTTTATCCAACTGCAGCAAGAGAATCTCTCCATAGTCCTATACTAGTACCTCTGGAGTACTACAAAGGTCTCTCCATAGCCCCCTCCTAATTCACATCTATATGCTGCTTCTCAGCATCATCTAAAAGCAGTGTTAATTTCCATGTTTGTTCTGGTGATACACAACCCCATTCTGCAAGCAATTCCCTTGTCCAGACCATCTCCCAGAGCACCACCCCCTCATTGCACACTATTGAATGCCTAACACTGGCAGAAGTTTCTCCCACCTTAATATTAGGATGACAGAATTAATTCTCCTTGTTGCCATTATAAACTCAATTCCCACATCACCACCATTTCCCTCTCTGGCCTGAAATTGAACCAGGCAGTTTCCAGCTTTGGTCTCACATCTTCAGACCATTTGCCAACTCCATTGGCAAGATTACTACCTTCCACCTTAGTGACATCCCCTGCCACCAGCTTACCTGCAGGTGAAGCCCTAATGATTCACTGATTTTTCCCATTTAAGTATGCCATTTCTGATGCAGTCCTGGCTGGCTTCCAACCTTCAATTCTCCACAAATTTGAAGTCAAACTGTATCGTTGCTGACATAAAGACTTGTCTGCCCATCAGTCATGTGAATATTTGAGTACATTGGCTTTCCGCCAGCAATAATTCCATTTGAAAAACATTAACTCTTTCCATGAAAAGTTGTTATATTAGATACATGGTCTCTGCTTATATCTGTAATCTTCTCGGACTCAGTTCTTGACAATCCTGAATTCTAATCACTCCAAGTTTGGCAGACGAACCTTCAGTATATATATCCTCCATCTGGAATGGGTGGGTTTTTCCCAATGCTCCGGTTTCCTCCTACAGTCCAAAGATGTACTGGGTAGGTTAATTCGTCATTGTAAGTTGTCCCAGATTTAGGTTAGGGTTAATTGAGGGTTGTTGGGTTGTTGGGGTGGCATAGCTTGAAGGCCAGAAGGGCCACTCCATGCCGTATAAATATAAAAGTGAGCGAGAGAGAGAGAGAAGAGAGAGAGAGAGAGAAAGGGTTCCTTCAGCCAGCTGAGTCCACACCAACCATCGAACACCTACTTTTACATCTATACCCATATACCCATTTTATTCTCTCCGCATTCCCATCAACTTTCCCCCAAATTCTGCCACTCGCCTCTGCACTAGGGGCAATTTACAATGGCCAATTAACCTGCTAACCTGCACGTTATCAGGATATGGAAGGAAGCCCAAGCACTCACACCACCACAAGGAGAATGTGCAAACTCCACAAAGGCAGCAGGATTAAACTCAGGTCACTATTTTAATAGCTCATTCAGTACATTCACCTACTTCTACAACAGTCCAGCACAGTTTGGGCCCTTCTGTATTGTCTTTCCCTGACAAGAAAAAGAACCTTAACACTGGCCATTGCAGTTCACTATTAGACTATATGACATAGTACTATACACCATGTCCGTCTGTCTTTGCTTCCATCTGTCGTTTCAACACTAGTTCAAATCACTAGAAAATTATCCAAAATATAACCAATGCATTAAAAAGATACCATATTTCTGACAACAATCTAATATTAAGTACGTCATGTTAATTCTAAACATTAACATTGAAGCCTTATTGATTTACAACGTTATCAGAGATCCTGCTAGTCATTTATTATTATGCATCTCCAAATTCAATTCCAACTATTACTGTCTTGTAAATCTGACATACAATTATTAATTGAAATTGTACAATCAATGTTAAACAATATATCAAATGTGGTGCTATAACGTGTATCACTGTGGAAGGGGAACAAGTTTGTAACTTAAATTGCACCTGAGGTTTTTGGACTTGACAGATATTAACCCTTTCCCCTCGGCCCCTTTATCAGAAATACACCCCTCGTTTCCCTTAGATGGCGCTATCTGCACGAACTGACATTTTCCAAAGACAACATAGAACTTGCAAGCAGGGAACGTGGCTCGCTCCAAATGTTTGACTGTCAACACTGAATAAAATGTGCAGATGATTTCTGAAACTTACTCGCATGTTATGGGGCAAGAAGAAAAGTGACCCCAACTACCAATCGCCCAATATATAAGCATATACACGACCAGCTACAAGTCCAGCTTGCTAGAGAATTTTTGTACAAGGTGGTTGAAGCATTCCGCCCCAGCCTCGCCTTCTACCCGAATCAAACGGTGGCAATGTCATGGCAAAAGGTCACATCAGCAATAAAATAAGCGGCAGATAGGTTTAAACGAGCCCGCCAAAAATGAATCTACCCCAAATGCTTTGGAGCTTTAAGGAAGAGTGTCGATGATCATCATACTGAGGTTGGTGGCACTTTTGGGTCATACAGAACGGAACCAGACGCTTCAACACATCCAGCCCCAGCTGACGATGAAGCTCTCCCATATTCACTTCGACTCTGCCACCCCGTTCCCAACCCCCAGCATCCTACCACTGACCGACATTCTAGGGGTAATTTTCTACTGACAGTTAACTTCAGAACCCAAATATCTTCGGTGTGTGAGAGGAAACCATGGCACAGCGGAGAAACCCACCTGGTAATAGGGAGATCGTGCAGATTCCACACGGACAACACCCGAAGTCAGCACTGAACCCGGCTCACGGGCACTGTGCAGCTCCGGTAGTTGGGACGCTGTGCCGTCCATTTCCTTGTTAGAATGTGTTTCGGTGATTTCTACAGTTAACGCCTTTAATCGTCGGCGGGGACAGACAGCAAAGGTCAGGGAGACATTGTCATCGGTGCAAAGTCAAATGGTGGGTATACCTCTCAAGCCCTCGTCCGTTGAAGTAATCGCAGATGTCACCTTGGGCTGACCACATCACTGAGCTTCACCAGCATAGAAGCCAATAGCCGCAAGGCTGCTGCCCCCACTTTGAACTGCCGACCCCAGGCAGCTTCTGCTGAGGGCTCTAGAAACTTGCTCTGGACCTGACAGAAGGGGGATGGTACCGCGATATGCATCGCTCGCGACAGCTGTATTCCCAACATCACACACTCGGCCAACAATGGTTGTGGGACTTGGTCTAGGTTAGCATTTCACCCGACTCTGTTACTTTACGCAAAGGTTCCTGAAACTTGCTTTAACACACACCAGAAAATGAAAGAATCTACTCTCCATTCGAATCCTGCGCACAATTCAAATGGCTTGGGGTTAAAATACAACTGATCCAGATATAGATGAATTCTATTTGAGACTATCTGCTCCATTCAAGCTCCTTCAAATGGCCCTTCTTGAAGGAAGCAACCACAGGTGGGGTCCTGCCCCGAATGTAAAAGAACTGAATTCGCTGACATTTAGCGGCATAACCCTCCTTTACGGGTGATAGTGAAGGAGGTAGGGAAGGGAGCTCTATGTAAACTCAGGGTGCCTTTGCCCATTTAATAGCTTTGCTAACTGTTCTCCTCACGGGATATACGAGCACGTCACTGTGCTTTGCTGCAGAGCAGCCGTGCACCAGCGCGCGTGGCTCTCCAGCTCCCCGGATCCCGACTCGTGACGTGTCACAGTACACCGCCTGACACGCTGCCATTTGCCCCTGTCTGTGCCGCGGCTCATTTCGAAGGGACAATGTCTTATTCTTAATCAGCTGTGTTCACTGCTCTGCGAACGGGGGAGGGGGGATAAAAAAGAAGTTACTCAGTTTTGTACTGGCTCAAAGCTTCGAGTCAGAGCGCAGAATCAGATCATTCGGTCCATCGTGTCAATGGCAGCCCTAAACAGCAATCTATACTAATCCCATCCGGAGACATTCTGTTTAGTATTTCTAGCGATCGTCTAAATACTCAATGATCGAGAGGATCGGATGATACATTAGGATCCCCCCAATGTCCTCCCTCTCCCAATAGAAAACATTGAATGCTAACAATTTCATGATCTTGCTGAGAAGAAATAATACCTCAGGTAGGACGAGTGGAAATTGTGTCAGGGAGATTGATAGCTTTCTTTTGCGCTGATCTCAGATCTGTCATTCACTGCAGGAGCTGAGTGAGGGCTAATGATGGTTATAGACGTGACTGCATGCTCCCTGGTCAATGGTATCAGGGCGCAGTATTCAGCTTTGACGGCCAGACTGACCGGTGAATTGTGCAATCATTTTCAGGTTAATCCCGGTCAAGGAATGTCTTGATTTCAAAACCCACCTCCAGAAATTGAGTAGATATTTTTGAAATATAATTAACCTGCTTTTGAACCATGTACATTTTAACCACGACACTCTCCCAGTCTTCAACAACTCCCCAAGATTTCTAGGCCGGCAAGTTCTGCCCTCTAGAACACCTCTCAGTATTATCATTGCACCTGTCGTGCCAAACACTTCATTAGCTTCAGCTCTAATCTCTGTACTTCCTGCCTGAATATCTTCTTTTCTTTCACCTTGTATACATACGCCTAAAATACCAGATAAGAATAAATGGTTAAATATATGACGCGATATCAAAATGTCTTGTTCGCTTGCAGACGCCTTAAATAACATTAATTTACTGTAGTTTAAATTTCTATTCTCTTTCATAAAAGTTCACACTTGAAAATGCCAGACGTTTCCAAGCCTTTTATACTTCACAAGAGACTTGCTTAACTTTTGCTGTCTAAATTTCTTTTGACACAATTTACAGGAATCCGAGTGAAATGAGTTGAATGATCACCAAATCTACCAACGCAACACAGATGTTCCCGAAGATTTCAATTTTTTAAAAAAATTACAGCTTATAAAACGGTTGATTCCCTGCCAACTGCAACTTATCTGTCCATAATCATTCATACTTAAGTTGAAAATATCTAAAAGCGGATGTGTTCTCACGTAATGAAATGAATGAACGCTGCAGGTAGATGCTATCATTCGAATGCTAATCTTCGATCCAGTTGCCACACAAGGTAGTGAGCGGTAGGATTGAAGTTCCCGAAAACCCTTTCCCTAAGACTATTAATAATGCTATTTTGAAGATGGTAATTTCTCTACATGTAGTTGAAATATAATTCGCTTGCATTATTGAAGTTAACTGTTAACTACATAAATTCCTTGTCTAATAAACATTGTTTTGCATACGTCTCTTTGGGGAACCATTACTTCTGACAATGTTATGTGTGTGTGTGAGTGATAGAGAGTTAGAGTGAGTAAGTGAGTGAGAGAGAGAAAGAGAGAGAGAGAGAGAGAGAGAGAGAGAGAGAGAGAGAGATTAAGGAAGATATGGGATTTTTTGGTCGAATAAATTTCAACTGCCTTCAACCTAAGCTTTATATAGGCGCCTCAAACCTCTGGTTTTCGTCTTTCATCACGCATTACGGCAGCGACTGTGCAAATGTATCTATCAGCTTGTGGACTCGCAAGTAAAACTGAGGAGATTATGAGAAATTATCGGCAAACTTCAGTTTTTTTGGAGGGAGGAGGGACCTTCTCTTCTACTTCTCCACACCCACCACCTACCAGACCGATCTTTTGGACATGGTTCCTTTCACAACACACAACCAGACATTCGGCCCGCCAGCGCTGTGGTAGCTTTTCGGCAGCTCTGCTCCGTACTTTGCGGTCTCCCAGCTCCAAACAAGTCAACTCAAAAACTACATATCACCCAACCACCTTGACATTTTCGTGCCGGGGAACAAAATAAAAACACTTTTAGAATAGATTGGCCATGTACAGCAGGGACATGATAGCTGATAATACGCGAGGGGAAGTTCTAAACGGGAGTCCATTCTACCCTCCTCCTATCCCAACCAAACAAACCCTTGATGCAGCAGGTAACCAGTTCCCCTTCCGAAAGTTGAATTGAATTTGCTTCCAGCAGTCTGTATGTGTGGCTTACCTTCGATTGTCTATGATATTCCTTGGCTACGATGCTGACCACGGGGATTTGGATGGTGGAAGATAGGAACTCCAGTTGTAGCAGTTCCCCAGTCGTCTGCGGGAAGGCGAGAATGGCCGTGACCCCTTGCACAACCACCGTATGGCAGACACTCTCCAGGAAGGACTGCGGGTCCCTGCGGGAAGCCGGGGGTACGCTGAAGACCGGCAGCTCGCCCAACCCGGTCTCCATCCCCATCACCACCTCCACCGACAGGTTGTAAGGCAGCATGCCGTGCCTGGCGTTCAGCTGGCGGGCGGCGCGCAGCAGCGCTTCCCGGGCGTCCTGGCGGCTGTGGGCAGCGGACAACCCCAGCCCCTGCTCCTTCTCGCCCCTCAGCGTGTTGTTGGGCAGAGAAGGGAGCAAGAGCACGGCTCCCAGGCGCACCGTGTGTCCGATGCGCTTGAGAATCCGGCAGGGTTGAGGGTGGCTCCGAGAGGCAGGTGCGCTGCTCAGGAGCAATAACAGCAGCAGCAAGGCGCAGAGAGGGAGGATAAAAACCCCCGGGAGCACTCGGCCACCCTCCAGCACTCTCATCACCTCTGAGCAAGGGGAGATGCAAGAGGAAACAGTGAGACAAATAACGAACAATCTTACAAATAAAGCAACTGAAGCATCCCAGCAAAGAGAACAACGACAGAGCACGGGAATACAAAATGCTGATGCCGACTGTTATATCAGTTTGGAGTGCTGAATAAAAGTGTAGAAAGAGCTTTCCCCCCTTCCCCCCGAGTGCATCAGAAGCAGGCAGGAAGCTGCAGCGCAAGGCATCCTCCAAGGAAACTTGTTGCGGCTTGGAGCGCAGTTGCAGCGACTCGCGCTGGGCAGCGCCACATTCCGCCATGCATCCATCGGCCAAGCGCAAGGGGGTTTGGAGAGCTGGTGGCATGGAGAGGGGGGCAAAGGGAGGGACTGCGACGTCGATGCGCCTGCGCGGCAGACTCCGCCTTCTCAACCTCCACCCCCCCCCCCCGGTAGAATAAGCGCCGATTTATTTGCGATCGGCTCTCTATATGGAGAGCTTTGCTCGGCACGGCAGTGTGGGACGAAGAAGGGGCCGCTTCTGCAGGTGTGCAGGCGACAAGCCCGAGACTGAATTGCAAGAAGGGAAGGAACTAGAGCGTGCATTTTGCTGAGTGCCGCAGAAGAACTCTCAGAAGCATACCGCAGAAGGTTTCGCGCAGAGCAAGAGTCCATGCAAAACAATGGGATAGCGGCCGGGAGATTGGTTCTGTGTGGTTGACTGGTAGTTAATATTGGCTAGCACATCGGAGATATTCCCTCCGTTACTCTTTTTAAAATAGTTTCTTGACATCTTCGGTGTTTGTGTGATTCAGTAGATGGAGTCTGGATAGTATTTTACATGAAGAATGCATTTATGGCAAAGTAACACTGTCAGTACTGCAGTCAAGTGTTAGGCAAGAATTTGATGTTCAAGTGTCTCAAATTGGACTTAAATCCATAAGCTTCCGATGGAAGGGTAAGGATATCACTCTGAATCAAGGAGTTGTTTTCCCTCACGCACCTCATTGCTAGGTGTTCCGGGCATCCTGCTGGACTCCATCTGTCCCTCTCCAGGGCAGTCAGGCACAGCCATTGTAGTGGATGAGGGGCAGGCAACGTGAAAGATCATCAGCTGGGGAGTTTCGTCTACCACCCTTACTTCTGTATCAGAATATTGTGACTTCTATCCCCACAAGAGACTCAAAAATAAAAAGCTAGACTGAAAGTTCACTGCAGTTTTGAGAGTGCCACTCTGCCGTGGATGCAGGCCAGTAACTGGTTTATTATTGCCACGTGTAAGTATGTAGATACAGTGAAAACTCTGCTTTGCACGTCAGCCATTACTGTCTGGTTTGTTACAGCATCCTCTCACAACATACACAAACTACCGCAAATTGTTAGGTCATTGGCCGCAGCCTAACATCACTGCAGGACTTGTATATGTCCAGGACAATGAAAAAGGCAGGGAAAATCATTGTGGACACAACACACCCTGCAAGCTACCTTTTCCAAAATCTTCCTTTTGGAAAGTGCTATAGGGCTATTAAACCAAAAGTTCCTGCCATACTAAAACTTTCGTCCCCCAGGCAATTAATCTGATCATCGTTTGTAGTTAGCACCGACCCCTGCTCCCTCTACCAGTTACTCCTGACATTGCATTGCACTGTAAACACTTTCAACAACTCGTTATAATGTTATTTTCATCGTAAATACATGATAGTATTTATGTATTTATGCAAATATTATTCCATATCCATACTTTAATCTCTAAATTTATTTCAGCTCTTAAATTCATTATTCCTCAGAATTGAATGCTGTTCCTATTTTGTTGCATGACATGCTCTGACCAACACACCACAGCAAATTCCTAACACATACAAGTGTATCTGGTGAATAAAGTTGATCCTTGATCCAGAAAAACCAGTGCATTTCAAGTACATCGAGGTAGTACTAAAGGAAAACTAATAACAGAATGTACAATACAGTGCTGCAGTTACAGAGGAAGTGCAGTACAGGTAGACAAGTCCTATGATGAAGTAGGTGAAGACTGCAAGAGTGTTAAACCAATGCCTGCCTACCTTCCGTAAAGTATTGGTGACACCACATTGAAGAGGAGGGCAGTCATTCCTATTACTGTGTATTCTTTTGTGAATGTGTTTCTGGCAACTTACTTATCAGCACATATATGCTGCCTATTTTTAGGCATTGCTACCAAATCTATATTTAATTCCTATAAAGCTGACTGGGCAAACTGAGAAATAGGTACACAATACAGATGCAAGACTTCCATTTCTTTTAATGTGACTTGAACATTCTGCCTTTAAAATTCAGTTTAGGTGTGTGAGCTTCAGTGCTAGTGTCAAAATTTATTATCCATATCTTGAGGAGTTGACAGTGAACTATTTTCTTGACCTACTGCAGTCCTTCTGCTGAATGCAACGCTAAGTGCTATTAGGTGCAGGTTTCCAGGGTATAGACCCAGCAACAATGAAAGAATTGTAATATACCATCAGTGGCCACTTTATTAGGTACCGCCTGTACTTCATAAAGTGACCCCTGAGTGTATGTCAGTGGCCGCCTGCTGCTGTGGCCCATCTGCTTCAAGGTTCAATGTGTAGTGCATTCAGAAATGCTCTTCTACACACCACTGTTGTAGCATGTGGTTATTTGAGTAACTGTCACCTTCCTGTCAGCTTGCACTAGTCTAGCCATTCTCCTCTGATTTCAAAATTCAAACTAAAATATTGTCAAGTTACATACATGTCATCATATACACCTCTGAGATACATTTTCTTGCAGGCATTCATAGCCAAATACAAAGAAAGACAAGAAGAGTTACACACAAGGTAGACAAATAATTAATGTCCAAAACACACTGCAAATACAAAAAATACAAAACAAGATAATAATTATAATAATAGTAAATAAGCAATGAATATCATGAACATGAGATGAGATGAAGAGTCCTGGAAAGTGATTCTGGAGATTGTCGGATTGTTGGAACTGATCAGTTTTAGTGTGAGTGAAGTTATCCCTTCTGGTTCAAGAGCCTAATGGTTGTGTGGTAATAACTGTTCCAGAATCTGGTGGTGTGAGTCCTGAGGCTCCTGTACCTTCTTCCTGATGCAGCAATAAGAACAGAACATAGTCTAGATGGTGGGGATTCTTGATGATGGATGCTGCTTTCCTGGGACAACACTCTGTGTAGATGTGCTCAGTAGTGGGGAGGGCTTTACCTGTGATGGATTGGGCTGTATCTACTACATTTTGTAGGTGTTACCATTCAAGAACATTGGTGTTTCCATTCTAGGCTGTGAGGCAACCAGCCAATATACTCTCCACCACATATTTCTAGTCTCTCATTAACAAGGCTGTCTTGCCCACAGATCTGCCGCTCATTGACTGTTGTTCTTTTTTTTTTGTTTTTCAAACTAGTTTCTGTCAACTCTAAAATCTCAGGAGATCAGCAGTATCTGACATACTCAAAACACCCCATCTGGAACCAACAATCTTCCCGTGGTCAAAGCAACTTAAATCACATTTCTTCCCCCATTTTGATGTTTGATCTGAACACCAACTGAACTTCTTGACCATGTCTGCATGCTTTTATGCATTGAGTTGCTGCCACAAGATTGGCTGATTAGATATTTGCATTAACAAGCAGGTGTACAGGTTAACCTAATAATCTGGCCAAACCAGACTCCTGTGCAACCGGAACATCCTTGGATGAGGAACTGCAGATGCTGGTGTTCCTACATGGTGGCAGACCTGCTCCTATCACAGTAGAAGAGGCCTTGGGGTTGGGAGCTGCAGTCGAAGTAGCACATTGAATTGGTGGTGAAGACAATGGAGGATAGGGTGCGGTACCACTGAAGCAGATTTCTTTGTCTTGAATAGTGTTGCGATTCTTGAGATTTATTGGAGAGCATGCATCCAAACAAATGCAAAGTATTTTATCAGCTCCTAATTTGTGCTTTGTAAAAGGTCTTGTGGCACAAGGATGTGAATACCTTGCTCCAGGATCTGTTTGTGAAGCAACTGTATTGCAGATTGTACCTGCCTTGTTCTCTCATCATTGCTAAATCTGAAAAAATGCTCAGAATCATGGAGAAATACAACACAAAATGGGATTATTAGGACTGTTATGCAGCCAGTTAGGATTAAACTCACCACATATTGCATTCTTACAAGGTCCCTCCTTGTGTCCCCCTTTAAGAGTGAAGACTCCAAGTTTGCTGAATCCTTTTGAGTAGGATCTGTAGGAATAATACTTAGTTTTTAATAAAAATGCAACCTCAGTTTATATGCTCAATGGCCACTTTATAAGCTACACCCATACAGCTACACGTTAATGCAAATATCTAATCAGTCAATCATGTGACACCAACTGAATGCATAAACGCATGCAGACATGGTCAAGAGGTTCAGTTATTGTTCAGACAAACATCACAATGGAGAAGAAATGAATCAAAGTGACTTTGACCATCGAATGATTATTGGTGCCAGATGGGGTGGTTTGAGTATATCAGAAGCTGCTGATCTTCGAGGATTTTCATGCATAATCATCTTTAGAGCTTACAGACAATTGTGCAAAATACAAATCAAAGCATCGAGTGAGCAGCAGCTATGTGGGAAAAAACATCTTGTTAATGAGTGAGGTCAGAGGAGAATGGCTAGACTAGTTCAAGCTGACAGAAAGGCAACAGTAACTCAAATAAGCATGGGTTACAAAAGTGGTGTTCAGACGAGCATCTCCAAATGCAGAACACATTGAACCTTGAAGTGGATGGGCTGCAGCAACCGAGGACCATCAATATATGTTTGAATTAGAATTTTAATGGGAATTCTACCAAAAATTTTGGAAATATACAGCACACTTAACATTCAATTTTGATCATTCAAGAGGCCATGTTTGATAACTATAAATAAAAGTAATGAATGTGATTTTGCCATTTTGATTCCTTATGACGTTTGCATTGAATTTTGCAGGTTTGCTTTATAAAGTAAATCTTGACCGGCCTCTTGTACTGTTTCCATGTCAGCTTCCTCTGAAAGCAATGCTGCCAGCATCCAAACCTGATTTGGAAATGTTACCCTGAAGTGCAATCTATCACCACACTTACCTGGTCTTTGTTGCACTTTCAATTTTGAGAGTTCTGAAGTAAGGACCGTTGATACTTTTATGGCAAGATTGGAATACTATGTGAAACAGAACAAGATTCAGCCACACAGTGAAAACAGAAGCATTAGTATGGTCCTGCATCAGGAAAGCACAAAGACAGTAAATTGAAATTCCTCCTCCAGTGCTCTATCCTTGTATGATGATGTTCTTGAGTATGCCTGCCTTAGAGTACTGTGCTACTCAGTCCAGACTCATTATGCAATGGACCACATCTTACAGCTGTGGCTGACACTTCCAAAGGGAACTGCCTGCATTCGACTATTTGAATCAAAGTAGGTCGTGGATATATGCATGCTCAGTGAGACCATGGCTCACTGACAGCTTTGCAAGGCTGAATCTGCCAGTTCAACTCTCCATTGAGTCAAACGGGGAAGGAGAGCTGTTTTTTCTGGGTTCTGCATCTTTACATTGGTAAATTATTTCTCAAGCATGGTTTAGGATGTGAAACCTCACTGATATTAGAGAGATTTCTGGGCTGGCAGGGAAGGAGGTAAATTGAGGATAAGCTATTGTTTAAAATTAGTTTTATTGCTCTAATGATTTTTATTATTGCCAGTTTTATGTCTTTTATAGTGTTTTTTGATTTTTCTGGTGCCTTCAATACCATACAGACCTCATTGTTGAGGGAAAAGCTCCATTAAATGCAGGTTGGCACTTCCATTGTATCCTGGATAATTGATACCTGGCTGGCAGACCACAGTTTGTGTGGCTTCAGAGCTGGGTGTCAGGAATGACTATAAGCAGCACTGGGGCCCGACAGGGGACTGTATTGGCTCCCTTACTGTTTAGCATGTATACTTCGGACTTTAGATACAACACTGAGTCACGTCATCTGCAGAAATTCTCTGATGACTCAGCAATAGTTGGACGTATAAAAGGAGGACAGGAGGATGAATACATGACACTGGTGGAGGACTTTGTCAAACAGTGCAAGCTGAATTATCTGCAGTTTAACATCAGTAAGACAAAGGAGATGGTGATGGACTTTAGGAGGTCCAAGCCTGCACTGCTCCCTGTTACAATTGATGGTGAGGACCTACAGGTACTTTGGGGCGCACCTGGATGATAGACTTGAGAATAGCACCAACCGAGAGGCTGTGTACAAGAAGGGCCAGAGCCACCTCTACTTCCTGAGGAGACTGAGGTCCTTTGGAGAATGCAGGTCTCTCCTTCGCATGTCCTACCAGTCTGTTATCACCAGTACAATGCAGTGGTGTGCTGCAGCAATGGTATCAACACAGTTGATCCCAACAGGCTCTTTAAACTGATTAGAAACGCAGCTCTGTTATAGCAGCCAAACTGGACATTCTGGAGGCAGTGGTAGAACAAAGGACCCTGTGGAAAATCCTGACAATTCTGGACAATATTCCTCACCCTCTGCATGCCACCTTGGCTGAACGGAGGAGCACTTTCAAAAATAGACTAAGACAACTGTGCTGCTCCAAAGAGCGCTACATGAAGCCATTCTGAACCTCGGCCATTAGGCTCAATAATGAGTCAATCTGTAGCCGGGGAAGTGATGAACCCCTCCTGATAGACTGTTATTAACCTCTGTTTAAGCTGTGTTTAGCTCTGTTTACCCCACTCACTGCTATCACGGACTCCCTGTGCAATACTGCCATCACTTCTTATCTGGAGAGTGTGAATATGCACCCATTACTGTATAATATTACAGTAATTCTCGCACTACCATCTTATCAGTGTGAGCTTGTAAATTTTATAATCTTTGACTTGTAAGTCTTGTATATCTCGTTTTTAAGGTAATTTATTCTTTCTTACCTCTAATATTTGTATATTTGTGCACTTGTAATGCTACTGTAACACAAATTTCCTTTGAAATCAATAAAGTATCTATCTATATATCTATCTTCATTATAATGAAACTTCTTAAAAATGTTTACATCAATTTTAATAGTTTTGTAATGTCTCCAAATGCAGGAGATATTTTAAAAAAAAACTTAACATCTGTGACAACTTTAGCAGAAGATGAAGTCTCTACCTCCTGACATGGATTATCAAGGGGAAAATGACCGCACCCTGAGATCTATTTGCTGCCTGACTAAAGCACCATCACGGTCAGCGTTCCGAATCTAGCTCAGTAAGAGCAAGTACACGGGGATTGCACAGTGAGCTGAGTGTGGCAAGATCTGATTTTGATTTTTTTTTCTCTCTCCTTTTTTAAGTTCTGCAGTTAAATGTCATGTCTCATCTCTTTTTCTCTGCAAGTTTGTAACTACATTTGGCAGGTAGGAATCTTTGCTTGCTGCTTTGTCCAACGTTCACTGAGCTAAGGGATACAGTAGCAAATACTGTCCAAAGGTAAACATTACTCCAGGGATGAGAATGAATATGTGTTCTCTAGAGTGGTTTGCAATGGCTAAGAGAAAAATTGGCCAAGGATTTCTCAATCATAAGACTTTGTAACTGTTTGATGGGTGATTGAATCTGTCCAGAAGCCATTGCCTTCTGAAAAGAAAAAGAGTTAGTTTGCTATTTAAATCTGAGTTTTAAGGTATTTCAATACTACCTATTGGAGGGCAGGTGGTGGAACAATGACAAAACTAATGCACATAAAATAATTCCTGATGCATTTACTTTTTGTTGTGCATCTAGCATTTTTAATATATTTTAATTAAGAGATTAAACAGAACAATACTGCTAAACTGAATGAAAATACTTTACTTTGTTTTATCAGTCCTTTTTCTCGGCTTTACCAACCAATTGAGATATGTGTAGCTTAATACATTTAAACATCTAATCAATTGGGGGAAATTTGCTTTAGGTGCATTAAATTTGTTTATCACTCAGCCACTTGCAGGAATGTTATAAAATAATCAAATTGGTGAGAAGAAGTAACGTAGGTGAGTTGAATCAATATTGTTGAAAATACCAACATTAACTGTGACATATTGAAACCAAAGGATAGAAATAGTTTAAAGACCATAAGGAAAAACGTTTCCATCAAATGTTTACTGTTAACAAGGGAAGCTTCATTCATGCATTTGTTTTCTTCAGAGTAGAACGGTGCAAAATACATTTGGCCATTTCTCTGTGAAGCTTCATAAACTTAAGGTCATCAAAAACACTATTCTATCTGTCCTACCTCATATCATCTCATCCACAAATTAACTTGCTGACTTCTACTAGCTACCACCTGAGCAATACCTTTTAGAAATTTTAAGCACTAGAGGACTTGCATTTTTGGTGAGGTGGGGAGGAAATAATGGAGATGATGAAATTGTGCTCAGCCAGATGATTGCAAATCTGTGGAATTCATTGCCACAGACAGCTGAGGAGGCCAAGTCATTAAGGGTATTTAAACAACTCACACAAAATGCTGGGGGAACTCAGCAGGCCAGGCAGCATCTATGGAAAAGAGAACAATCGATGTTTTGGGCCAACATCCTTCATCAGGACTGAAGAAAAAAAAAGATGAGGTCAGAGTAAGAAGGTGGGGCGAGGGGAGGAAGAAATATAAGGTGACAGGTGAAACTGGGAGGGATGAAGTAAAGAGCTGGGAAGTTTATTGGTGAAAGAGATACAGAGCTGGAGAAGGGGGGGAATCTGATAGGAGAGGACCATGGAAGAAAGAAAAGGGGAGGAGAGAGGTGATGAGCAGGTAAGGAGATAAGATAAGAGAGGGAAATGTGAATGGGGGAATGGCAAAGGAGAGGACTGGGGGCGTTACCGGAAGTTCAAGAAATCGATATCCATGTCATCAAGTTGGTAGCTACCCACACAGAACATAAGGTGTTGCTCCTCCAACCTGAGTGTGGCCTCATTGCGACAGTAGAGGAGACCATGGACTGACATGTTGGAGTGGGAAGTGGAATTAAAATGGGTGGCCTCTGGGAGATCTTGCTTTTTCTATCAGTGCTCAGTGAAATGGTCTCCCAATCTGTGTTGGGTCTCACTGATATACAGGAGACGACAGCAGGAGTACTGGATGCAGTAGACGACCCCCACAGATTAACTGGGGAAGTGTCGCCTCACCCGGAAGGACTGTTTGGAACCCTGAATGGTAGTGAGGGAGGAGGGTTTTCATTCCACAACTAAGAAGATGTCCTTCTTCAAAGACAGAGGCTTCCTTTCCTCCACCATCAATGCTGTCCTCAACCACATCTCTTCCATTTCATGTGTCTGCCTTACCCCACCCTCCCACCACCCCACCAGGGATAGGGCTGCTCTTTTCCTCACCTACCACCCCACAAGCCTCTGCGTCCAGCACATAATTCTCAGTAGCTTCCGCCATCTCCTGTGGGATCCACGACCAAACATATCTTTCCCTCCCCTCCACTTTCTGCTTTCCACACGGATTGCTTCCTATTCAACTTCCTTACCCATTCGTCCCTCCTGGCTCTATCCTTGCAAGCGGAACAGTGCTACACCTGCCCTTGTACCTCCTCCCTCACTACCATTCAGGGCCCCAAACAGTCCTTCTAGGTGAGGCAACACTTCACCCGTGAGTCTGTAAGGGTCATCTAATGTATATTGGCAAGACCTGATGCAGTTTGGAGACCACTTCATCGAACACCTACGCTCCATCTGCCAGAAAACGGGGTATCTCCTGGTGGCCAACAATTTTAATTCCATTTCCCATTCCCATTCCAACAGATTAGTCCATCGCCTTCTTTGCTGCTGTGATGAGGCTATGCTCAGGTTGAAGGAGGAACACATTATATTCCATAAGTGTAGCCCCCAATCTGATGGCATGAACACCGATTTCTCGAAATTCCGCTAATGTCCCCACCCTCTACTTCATCATTCCCTCTACTTCATCCCATTTCCCTCTCTCACCTTATCTGCTTACCTGCTCGTCACCTCCCTCTGGTGCTCCTCCCCCTTTTGTTTCTTCCATGGCCTTCTGTCCTCCCCAATCTGGAGGCTTGCTTAGCAGTCTCTATGGCAGTCCTGATGGATCTTCCCTTTGCAGTCCCCATAATGCCAAGGGGAGAATAGGTTCTACACAGTGAGCTGCCAGCTAAACCTCTAGACCCCACCTCTGTAGGCTTGCATCATGTGCCCCACCCCTATCTCTGGCACGGCTCACCAGCTCTTGGCATTTGGCTTTTTCCGCTGGAACACCCCCTTAGTCTGGTCTTCTCAAGGCACTATCAGTTCTACCGTGACCTCCTGCTTTGAGGTTTCAAACAGAATGGCCAAGTCAGGCTTCAGGGATGATGATGCAATTAAGTCAGGGAACTTTAATTGCTTGCAAAGATTGGCTTTCAGTTGCCAGTCAGATGCCATTGTGAGCAAGCCAACTAATGATCTGGGCGGAAGCTGTTGTTGGTCTCCTGCTTTAACAAATGTAATGGGCTTTCTGGGATGCTGCAGGTGCTTACTGTTGTTAATGGCTGAGGAGATACTTTCTGCAATTGCCTTCAGCATCTGGTCATGGCACCCGGGGCGGTGGCCTTCTCCCAGGACTTTTGGGCAGGTGCTGAGGATGTGTTCCAGGGTCTCTCTGCCAGGGCAGAGAACATGATGGTGCCTCACTTTGCCCCAAGCAAAAGATTCACTGGACTAGACAGGACGCCGTACGCAGCCTGGATCATGAACTTGGGGGTCTGCCTGCTAGATGTTGGACCAGAAGATCTTCTGCTTTAGTGCACCATCCCACCTTGTCCAAGCTTCATGCAGCAACATCCCTACCACCCTGGTGGCAGTTTGCATCTGTCCCTGCCTTGGGTCCTGCGAGGTGGGTTGTAGGGAAGCTGCCCAGCCCTGCCTGACCCGACCCCAGTATCCCTACCAGATCCCTGTGTCTCACGCATGACTCAGCCATCTCTATAGCACCCTGGACCTTCTACATCTTGCCTGTCCAGACATCAATGCTGGCTGTCTACACCTTGTGGTCACTGGAATCTCTGTACAGCAGCAAATCTCTTATATGGGAAACCATCAACTCCTCGTTCAGGCTACTGAAGGGAAGTTTCAGTTTATTCTTCTTCCTGTACAGAGCAATGCTGCTTAGCCTACGTGGGAGGCTCGGCCATCTTTGAAGGTAGCCATTGATCTTTCTTTCAGGAGCCTCAACCGTTGACGTGGGTGCCTCATATACTAGCATTGGCCAGAGGATTCAGGAGAGGATGCCATGTTGGTAGATCCAGGCCTTGAACTTGCCAGGTGAGCCTAACTTGTCCTCACTAGTGAGGCAGACTAGCACCTTGGTGGTCTTCAAGATAGGCCACAGTTAAAGACCTTCCCCAGGTTCTTGACTGGTATCTCTGAGATGGATAGGATATCAATGCCATCCAAGGAGAAACGGAACTTATGTGAGCCTGGGTTTCTTTAACACCACAGAGCTGGGTTTCTCTGATTTAAAGCTCATTCTTGCTCATGTGATGATCCTCTCTAGCCCCAAAGAATCCACCTGCTGCCTGGGACAGATGTTGTGTCACTGTGAGGTCATCCAGGAAGGCTCAGATTGGGGCTGCCATACACCTGTCTTAGTCAGAGAGACTCTACACTCCTCTTCGGTTGCCTGAACCAGCATGTTCATTATCGGGGAGAAGACCACTGAGATTGTAAGATCATACAGTTAAAATACCCTTCTCAAGCCAGTGCCAGCCTGATGTGTTCCTTCCTGAGGAGATTCTCAATCTGAAGTTCCTGTAGTAGTCGAGGATGAGATCCTTTACCTTCTTCAGAACATGATGTTGGTTCAGCACGATCTCCACCAGCTCATGTGATAATAACCCCGTATGTGTTGGCAAGGTCCAGCCATAGTACGAGTAGGTCTCACTTTACTTTGCACACTTATCTGATCAGCCGGTAAACCACACCAGGCACTCTGGGAATCCCTCATTCCTGTACAAATGTATCAGTATCAGTGTAGCGAGTTTGAAGGAGGAACTCATTCAGGTGATGGGAAATGATACTGAAACCTATCTTCTTCTCCACACTGAGCAGTGAGATGTATGTAAACTGCTTAATGTCCTTAGAGTTCTTCCTAGGGATCCAGACTCCCTCGGCACACCTCCACTAATCTACGAGCTTTCCCCCATGTTGGATACCTCAAAGGATTTTCACAAGGAGTTGGAGGAGCTGAGGACAGTATTTGTACATCTTGTAGGTTAGTTTGCTGGGAACTGGGGCAGAGCTAGCTCCAGCTGCTCTGTCTACTTCCTGGATCTCCTTCCAGCTGGGCTCTTTGCCACTACACTCAACCACAGGAGGAGGACGATTTACTAGGGTGCTATGTGTCCTAGTTTTCACTTTCTCTCTGAGTCACTGAGGGAGTTCTGAAGGTGTAGATCCATCTCTTGTTTGGAGCATGCTTGGTGCCTACTCTGTTGCTGTCCCAGTAGCTGCTTGGTGAATAAAGGCAGCTCGTTTCATGGCTGTCTGTCTTCACCATCCTCTATGCCTTTCTGCCCTGTGCAGCGTCATACGTTTATTTTTGAGGATGTTACAGAGTTTGGCAAGTGGTGGCTTCTCTTCTTCACTTCTCTCCCGCCCCCCCCCCCCCACCCCCCATACAGTTTAATCAGGGATTGGAGTTCTTGATGCAGATGAGTATTTTGGCCACCCTATGGTTCATCTTGTAGGGGGCTTTGCTGGCTTTCTTCTACACTAGGCCAAATCTCTCAGTAGCAAAGCTGACAATGATAGTTGACATGGTCAGGAGTCATCTTTCAACATCTCCCTTGGCAATTGTCTCAATGATATCAATTACATCCTCCTCAGACTGCAGCTACTCCCTCTGATGCTTGCTGGAGGCCACTTAACCTTCCAGTGATCAGTTACTAGGAGTTTCTGGCACTTAGAGGTTCTAGGCACCATGGGGTGACTCCTGCGTCTCACCAGGAGTGAATATTAAGCACTGAATTGCTCTCTATTGCTCCAGGCATTTCACCTTGGCTTGATGTACTTTTAGGCCACACAGGTTCTTGTGTGGTGTCCCAAATCCTTCCATGATTTCACTCCTTGCCAGTTCTTAAATGTTTTCCAGTCCTATAGTCTTCCAAAATTCAACTTTGTTTAACTCTATAGAGTTTACTGTGTGCTCAAATTTAATTTGATACCTCTCAGTGGCTGACACTTCAGTTGCAAAGGGCTGACAACTTGGTGTTTCTTTCCGAAGTTATCTACTTCTTTCCACAATGTTATCACTTTAAAACCCATTTCTCAAGCCCTTGGTCACCTGCCAAATGTCTGTTCTGTGACTTGCCATACATTAGAATGCATCACTGATTATACCAACTTCTGTGTGGACTGCAATGTTCCAACAAGAACTGTCCTTTGTTATTCAAATAACAAGCCATGGGTGACAAAGGACATTAAGGACATCCTGAACACTAAAAAGAGGGCGTTTAGAGTTGGAAATAGGGAGGAGCTGAGGGCAATACAGAGGGACCTGAAAGCCAGGATCGGGGAGGCTAAAGACAGGAGGAAGCTTGAGTGGAAACTCCAGCAGAACAACATGAGAGAGGTCTGGAGGGGGATGAGGACCATCACTGGGTTCCGGCAAACTAGCAACAGAGGAGCTGAAGGCAGTGTGGACAGGGCCAATGAACTTAACCTGTTCTTAACAGATTTGACATTGTGGCCCCTACCCATCCCCCACATGAGCCATCTGTTGTCGGCCCCCAACCAACACTTATTCCACTCTCCCCTCCTACCCCACCTCACAGTCCCCCACCCTGCTCTCATGACTATACCTCTTCCCCACACGAAAACACCGCGGTGGGCTTCACGGCTGAACAGGTGAGAAGACAGCTGAAATGTCTCAACCCAAGTAAGGCTGCAGGACCGGATGGTGTCAGTACCAGGGTGCTCAAAGCCTGTGCCCCTCAGCTATGTGGAGTACTTCGCCATGTATTCAACCCGAGTCTGAGGCTCCAGAGGATTCCTGTACTGTGGAAGACGTCCTGCCTCATCCCTGTGCCGAAGACGCCGCTCCCCAGCGGCCTCAATGACTACAGACCCATAGCATTGACCTCCCACATCATGAAGGCCCTGGAGACACTTGTTCTGGAGCTTCTCCGGCCTATGGCCAGGCCACACTTAGATCCCCTCCAGTTGTCCTACCAGCCCCGACTAGGAGTTGAGGATGCCATCGTCTACTTGCTGAACCATGTCTACGCCCACCCGGACAAGCCAGCGAGCACTGTGAGGGTCATGTTTTTTGACTTCTCCAGTGCGTTCAACACCATCCGCCCTGCTCTGCTGGGGGAGAAGCTGACAGCGATGCAGGTGGATGCTTCCCTGGTGTCATGGATTCTTGATTACCTGACTGGCAGACCACAGTACGTGTGCTTGCAACACTATGTGTCCGACAGAGTGATCAGCAGCACTGGGGCTCCACAGAGGACTGTCTTGTCTCCCTTTCCCTTCAACATTTACACCTCGGACTTCAACTACTGCACAGAGTCTTGTCATCTTCAGAAGTTTTCAGATGACTCTGCCATAGTTGGATGCATCAGCAAGGAGGATGAGGCTGAGTACAGGGCTACGGTAGGAAACTTTGTCACATGGCGTGAGCAGAATTATCTGCAGCTTAATGTGAAGAAGACTAAGGAGCTGGTGGTAGACCTGAGGAGAGCTAAGGTACCGGTGACCCCTGTTTCCATCCAGGGGGTCAGTGTGGACATGGTGGAGGATAACAAATACCTGGGGATACGAATTGACAGTAAACTGGACTGGTCAGAGAACACTGAGGTTGTCAACAAGAAGGGTCAGAGCCATCTCTATTTCCTGAGGAGACTGAGGCCTTTAACATCTACCGGACGATGCTGAGAATGTTCTACGGGTCTGTGGTGGCCACTGCTATCATGTTTGCTGTTGTATGCTGGGGCAGCAGACTGAGGGTAGCAGACGCCAACAGAATCAACAAACTCATTCGTAAGGCCAGTGATGTTGTGAGGATGGAACTGGACTCTCTCACGGTGGTGTCTGAAAAGAGGATGCTGTCTAAGTTGCATGCCATCTTGGTCAATGTCTCCCATCCACTACATAATGGACTGGTTGGGCACAGGAGTACATGCAGCCAGAGACTCATTCCACCGAGATGCAGCACAGAGCGTCATAGGAAGTCATTCCTGCCTGTGGCCATCAAACTTTACAACTCCTCCCTTGGAGGGTCAAACACCCTGAGCCGATAGGCTGGTCCTGGACTTGTTTCATAATTTACTGGCATAATTTACGTATTACTATTTAACTATTTATGGTTCTATTACTATTTATTATTTATGGTGCAACTGTAATGAAAACCAGTTTCCCCTGGGATCAATAAAGTATGACTATGACTACGACTATGACTATTATTTTCTGATTATACATTGCTAAGTCACATTGAGTCAAGTCTTTACTGTGGTAAAACAATGTAAATTAAGATTGTTGTCACAGTGCCACATTGGTTATGGTCAGCTGAATTCTTCATATGAATGATTACTTTATTATGAGTGGTATTGTTAGTGTTGTTTTTGATAGTGGGGCCTCTCTGAAGGGAACAGAGGCCCCTTCTGCATCTCAGTACAGTCCAAAAGTTTAGAAATCTGGGCGAATGTTTGCAAATGAAAGCCTTGGGCATTGTGAAAATTGAACTGATTCAGTATGTGGGGCCCTCTTAATGTGTCCCAGGTTTATTTTTGCAGAGTTTGACCTCCTGAATCTGACCATAGTAGCTAATTGTGGGGCTGAGGTGGAGGGTGTTGGGGTGGAGTGAAGAGGGTTCCTGCAGACTTTGGGAGGACCTGGGATGAGTCATAAAAAAATTGAGCCCAATCAATTTTCAGGGCGCTGGGATTTGGATTTGGCAGTATTGGAGTAGAGATGAAAGGAGGTGAGGGAGTAGCTAAAGTAAACCTGATAGAGTGGGTTGCAGGAGAATGGAGCCTAAACAGATCTTGGCTCCTCGTGAAGTATCGGGTGCTGCAGCTTTTTAGCCTCTGGACAATGCATCAGGTTATTTCCAGCACTGAATGGTAATGCCATCTCCAACATTCTCCCATCTTTATATGTTCTCATGAAAGGACATTAATCTGTAGCTCCAAATCCTTTTCCACAGATGCTGCCTGTTTGCCGGGCATTTTCAGTATTTGTATTATTTCTGCTTTTGTGCCTATTAGTACCTCAATAGTGCAGTTCTTGACTGGGATTTTTCGGCAGAAATTATTAAACATGAAAAACCCAAAGGGCTGCACAGTTTTCTCATGTGCTTATTTCAAATACAAGGGATATAAAATATATTTTTTCATTTATTTTATAATATTATAGCTTCTGCTTTAATCACATTTACCTATACCATGTTTAGCATTCTAAAATGTTTAAAAAAGGTTTTATTTCTTTTTCAGTTTTGCAGCCAGTGAGAATTCTCTAAAGTGATTGGTTGCCTTACCACCTTGATGACATCATGGTTGTTGGGTGTCAGAGTCTATTTCAAACCATAGCTAGACAGCAGTAGGTGTTCATAAAGGCAAACAGAAAGGAATCCATGGTTAAAATCTTAAGCAATTTTTTTCCATTAGAATGATACTTTTGAACCAGTTTGATAATAAATTGAAGCTGGCCCAGATTGTTTAAAGTAAATTGTCAGTCCTTTAGTAATTCAATTCAAGCATTTTTTTGAGTGCCTTTTAACTGTTAGAGAAAGGAAATGTTTTCCCCATCAATCTGGACTGAATTGATTCTTGGTTGGATGAAAGAACATGATTCTAGCCTTGTCTGTCGCTCAGAGCTTTTCCTTTTCTTCCATCTGCTATTATTTCCAAATGAAGTATTCACCGTTAATAGGTACCAGTGTCCTGTCATGTGATAGGCTCTTTGTTACAGCCTATCTCTCAGCGATGGAAAATGTCAGAGTAGATTAAAGCGGATATTTCCTGCATGAGAAAGTTTCAAGGGCAGTTCTCAGGAGTTAGAGTTAGCTCGAACTCTGAAGCCAAATCATGAAGAAAACAGATTTCAGATCCAGTTTGCTGTTATGTTGTGTATTCATTCAAATTATCAATAATAGAAGATAAGAAATGTATTTGTAATGCAGTAAAGAAACAAGCTCTTCAGCCCAGCTCATCCATTTTGGTGAAGATTCCATCTAAACTGGTCTTGTTGGCTGCATTTGGCCCACATCCCTCTAAAGCAGGGGTTCCCAACTAGGGGTTAAAGTTATACCCCTTGTTCCCCTTGGTTAATAGTAGGTGTCCTTGGTATAATAAAGGTTGGGAATCCATAGTCTAAACCGTTCCTATCTATGTACCTGTCCAAATGTCTTTTAAACATTGTTATTGTAAAGAAATTTAAAGGGATTAGTTATGTATGTCACACGTACAGTGAAATGCGGTGTTTACGGCAGTGACTGAGGACTGGCTGTGGGCATCTCGCAAATGTTGTTATGCTTCCAGCTCCAACATAGCTTGCACAAAACTAACTAACCTCTACATCTTTGAAATATGGGAGGAAACCAGAGCACCTGGAGGAAACTCACACTGTCACAGGGAGGACGAACAAACTTCTTTGAGACAGTGGAGGGAATTGAACCCCAATCGCTGGAGCTGTAAAGCTACACACTTGCCACTATACTACTGCACAGCCTAACGTTAATGTGTCATCCCTCCCCATGCTACTGTGCAGCCATCACGCTATCAACTGTCCAGCTCTTGGCTCCATCCCTCCTCTTCCTGTCTTCTCCTATCATTTTGGATCTACTCCTCCCCCTCCCACTTTCAAATCTCTTACTAGCTCTTCTTTCAGTTAGTCCTGATGAAGGGTCTCAGCCCGAAACGTCGACTGTACCTCTTCCTAGAGATGCTGCCTGGCCTGCTGCATTCACCAGCAACTTTGATGTGTTTTGCTTGAAATTCCAGCATCTGCAGATTTCCTCGTGTTTACACTATCACATTCCACCTACACCAAGCACTTTCATTCCATATGCACACCACCTTCTGTGTGTAGAAGTTGCCTCTTGGGTCTGTTAGAAATCTTCCCCCTTTTAAATGCTAGTGACTGGGAGAGGGGCAGTTCCACTTATTATGTCAAGAATAAGGGACCTCGGGAAAGAAAGGGAAAATCCAATGAAGAAGGAATTCTCAAAATACTAGTTCTCATAGAGGGATCAGAAGTAGAAAGGGTGAGCAATGTCAAGTTCCTGGGTGTCAGTATCTGTGAGGATCTCTCCTGGGCCCAACATATCAATGCAGCTACAAAGAAGGCACAACAGCAGCTTTATTCCATTAGGAGTTTGAGGAGATCTGGTATGTCACTAAAGACACTCACAAACTTCTATAAATGAACTGTAGAGAGCATCCTAACTGGCTACATCACCAGCTGGTGTGGGGAGATTACTGCTCAGGATCGAAGTAAGCTGCAGAGAATTGTAAACTTTGTCAGCTCCATCTTGGGCGCTAGCCTCTGTAGTATCCGGGATGTCTTCAAGGAACAATGCCGCAAAAAGGCAGCATAGATCATTAAGGAACCCCGGCACCTAAGATGCATCTTGTTCTCATTGCTCCAATCAGGAAGGAGGTACAGAAGCCTGAAGGCACACACAGTGATTCAGGAACAGCTTCTTCCCCCCTGCCATCCGATTTCTGATTGAACATTGAACCCATGAACACTACCGCACTACTTTTTTATTTTTATTTTCTTACTTAATTAATTTAAAAATTTCATATACTTATAATTATAATACTTATAAATATACTTATAATTCATGTTTTTTTTTCTATTATTATGTTTGCATTGTAGTGCTGACGCAAAGACAACAAATTTCATGACAGTTATTAAGCCTGATTCTGATTCTGATTCTGACTCTGACAGTTGCACCATTCTGGGTAAAAGTACCAGCCAAGCTCTGCAGAACAGATTTGCAAATAACAGAGAGATAAATGATCATCTAAACTCCGTGCTGGCTTTTGTTGCATACTAAAGATGACTGGTAGAACTATGATACTTGAATATCTATGAGAACAGGTAGAGAGGTTCTTGATGTAACACCTTGGAATCACTTTCAGAATACATCACTTTTCCTTCGCACTGCACTCAGATACCAACCTATGTTATGTGCTGACATCTAAGAGAAACTTTAATCTTCCGATTCACAGACAAAAGTGCAAATGCAGAGCCATAGTTGACACTTGGTAGATGATATTGGGAAGATCTGTAATAATGTTTGACACTATGTTAAATGAGTCTCGATATTTTCAATATGTACCAAGACAGGTTTGCTGAATAATGATGTCATTGTGGATGGTGTTGCAGATTTTATATCAGTTACCTGTTAGCTAATTTAAGTTTGAATTACTGATCTTGAACACAGTAACATTCACCATCTGAAGCAGTCCAAATTATACTGCAGTGTAACTGGCCTGCCTCCAGTTCTTGCTCACTGAAATAATCATATCGCAACACTATACTTCTGATTTTTTATCATTCATTTGATTATGCAGATGTTTGTTTTCAAGGACTAGAGGGAATTTACAAGACTGAACTTTTCTGGAAGCATGAGATGTGGGAAGGGGCTAATAGGAAAAAGCACAAAACAATGGTAACAAAAGTGGAACAGATGAGCTTTTTATGTTACTTCTGTGTTGCTAAATTCTAATGTATGGGGGGGGCATTTATAATTGTTCCAGTGGAGTAAAGAACCAGGAAGAGATCGTGTGAAAGAGAGAAAGGAAACAATATTTAAAAAAATACACAAAGCTCAGGACCTCTGGTTGACTGGTGGAACTAGTCAATAACATGTACGAAATGCATCAATATAAGAAACTAAGTAATCAATTTGCACACAGCAAGTGCCCATGAGAAGTGACAGGGCAATGACTAGATCACTTATTTTCATGGTGCTGGATTGAAGGTCAAGTATTGTCCAGGTTACTGAAGAAAATGTTCTTGTTCATTGGAATAGTGCATTGTGATCTTTTATTTTCATCTGATAGTTTATGAGGCTTATTCTGACATTATATCTGAAATAAAGACTTTTTGATAAAGCAGTATTTCTTTGTCCTTTACTGCCAAGATGCTTGTGTCCAGGTACTTTGAAGCCCTGTACGTCACAGCCGTGGAGAACAGCGGATCCATATTTCTTGGATCCTTCTGGGACAAATTATGATGACAGGAGATTAAATACACTGGTGGCGGGATTGAGAGGGCAGGGGAGATTTCGGGGAAAGTGGTAGAAGCATTGGGGTTAATTAACACCAGCTATATTAAAGTCAGATGAAGTGAAGACTAATTAGTTTCAACAGCAATATGTAAGATGCAAATAATTTCAAAGGTGTCTTAGAATGCATAAATTCATTAATCTGGCACAGAAGCTCCCAAGGCAAGTAATAACCAAGTTATAATGAGCAGGTCAGGATGTTCATTTAGCTCATTGGCAGCTAGGTGGCAGCAGAGATGCTACAATGGGCCACATCATCCCGTCATTAGTGTGAAACAATAAAATCACCAGAAAATGTTGGGAGGTGGGTGGGGGGGGGGGGTGGTATTCAGCAAGTTAGGTGGCATCTGTGGAGTGAGAGATAGAGTCAGGTTTTCAGTCTGATAATCTCTCATCGGAATGTCTACTGAGTTGAAGATTTGGCTCTGCTGCTCTCCAAACAGGCATTGCATCTGGAGCAGAAATTCCAGTTTTGTGATCGGCCAGTTCTAACTGGAGGGATACTGCACTTCTTAAAACCAGCATTATATTTTTAGGTCACTGCAGCAAGTGCTGAGAGTCATTGAGGGGGGGTGAATAGGACTTAACCCAGGACAGGTAAGAATATACCCCATATAGAATTTTCAGATTCTACACCGGAGGTTGTGCTGGATGAAAGATGCCCTGAAAACCTTCTGATATTGAAGGCAATGGAAGGAAACAACAGTTGAGGTAATTGCCAGTAGCAAAATTGCAACTAAAATAGCTTAGGAATTTATATGATTTCAAATAAAGTGCGTGAAGAGTGTTAGGACATTGGTCTGTGGTATACGAGGGCCAACAGAAATTCCACCCCCTTGGTGCTCATTTATCAAGGATTATGGAGGAATCCAGTGCCAATATTTGACATTAAGAATTTGGAGCCACACTTCCCAAGTGTAATCAGTAGGCAACTCTTTTATATGTTTGCAGATCTGTCCATCATGCAGCACTTGAAGATGGAGATTTTGGCTTCCATTGAAGCAGAAACAGAATTCTGGGATGTGCAGTGCAAGTTTACTGCCATGCCTGCTTGGACTGCTATGATCGAAGCTTCAGGCCTGTGTTCAATGGGGCTTGCAGGAGGAATGCGGGGAGTTGGTGAATGAAGGGAAGTGACACTGTTGCTCATTGGAAGCACCATCTGCTAAGTTGGACATGGACAACCAGACCAGAAGGTGGCTGTCAAAGCTTCCAGTCCTCTGGTTCTATGGCTGCTCAACACGCAGCTGGAGCCAAAGGCCGAACCTTCATGATGATGAGAATATGCAGTGCTCATGCTGCCACTTCAGTGAGGAGTTCTTCATGGATAGAATGATTCTGATGTGGCCCTTGACAATACTGTTATTACGCTGTCATTTTGATCACGGTGCTTATCTCAGTAACTGATACTGTAACATGGATGCCTTGTGCATTATTTCTCTGAGGTTCTCTAACAATCCTGGGTAAATATGGCTTTCTCTCCCCCGAGTTCTTCCTTCTTGAGGCAGTGTACACACTCTCTTCTGATTCTCCAAGTATTTTGAACTCTTCTGGGAATGGCCACTGAATTACGTGTGTCTGAGAGCCACTAGTTTCTGAAGAAGCCTAGAACTCAAGGCAACCTTCTTCATCTCAGCATACACCATTCCTTGTGGACTGAGCAACTTGAAAAGTGCCTGGAAACTTCAATCAAAAGTTGAATCAAAGCATGGTCCAGTAGAAATCAATGGATAGCTAACTTGCAAATTGTTTATAATCCTTTTGAATAATTCGATTGTTGGAACGCATATTACCACCTGCTGAGTGTGCATTCAGTTGTGAAAGGTTAACATGAAACATCAGCTATGCCAATGAAATCCAGTATGCCATTGCTAATGTGAAATTGGTGCCAATGCCTTTCCAGAGCATCTGTCACATGTTGAACTATAATTGTGGGAACGTGTGCTTTGAAAACTATATCTATTGTACGGCCTGATCCTCCGAAAAACAAGATGATATGGAAACCAAAACAGAAAAAAAATCAAAACTTAAGTAAATTGCTCAGCAGTGGATACTTATGCAAGCTAATATTACATGATTGTTTTTACATGTACAAGCTAAAGTTGTTGAACTTTGCCAGAAGTTTTATTTATTCCCGTGTTATTCAGAACAGCTGTAATCAATTAAAAGTAGTTTATGAGTGGTTAACATCCTCAATAGAGTTTATAAATGATTAATTTATATTAGTGAGAATGGTAAAAATAATTTTTGGATTTAATTACAGTGTATTTCTTAGAGAAAAATAACAGAATTGATTCATTTATGTTAATGTGCCTTGAAACAGGATCTGTTTGGTCTAAAAGTCAATATTGATTGGCTGTTTCAAGATTATTTTAATTTGGACTATCTGGCATCTTTTCTTCAATACCCAAGAGAAGGCAGTAATTTAGACATGCAGAATAAAACCAACCATTAATTAAACTTTACAGCCAGATAACTCAAATTCTGTCTATCTACACAACAAAGCAAAAAGCATGAAACTGAGTTCAAATTACTGGCTTGGAGTCTATATCAATGATTCCAAACTATGTAGGCTATATATACTTAGTATAATCAGTGAAAAGACTTTTAGATTGTTTAAACTGCACTTAGGGAAAGCAAGATAAATAAAACAAATGGCTAAAACAACATTAATGCTTGAAGTGTACATTGAATTTATGATGTGAATTTTAAGATCATATAGTTGTGTATTGATTGGCAGAGAATAACAGGAACAAAATTACCTGCAAGTTGTGCTAATAAATGACAAATGAAAACGAAGGAAAGGAAAGTGTGATATGCATCAGGAAAGCTAAGAGATTGGCAGAAGAAATACCTGTGGAGGCCTGTGCCAGAATATAAAAGCGACATCACTACAGATAGCATTTTATTTGGATTTAAGTAGACATCTATCAGGAAAAAAATGCAAGTCAAAGGAAATCAAATGGCCCAAGGAGCTGAATGGAATTGGCAGAAAATTCAATGGAAAACGATCAATCAGCATTTGAACATGTAATAAACAAATGCCTTAAGGGAACCATAGCAGGATCCCTATTGCCACAATAGATCACTGTGGTTGTGATCTCGTTGGCTCTTCATGCAGCCTTGGATCAACTGGGCAATACTAACACTTACGTCAGACTGCTGTTTATTGACTATAGCTCAGGGTTTTAGACAATTTTTGCCAGTGTTCTGATCAGAAAGCTCCAAAACTCATACCTCTGTACCTCCCTCTGCAACTGGATCCTTGACTTCATCACCAGAAGACCACATTCTGTGCAGATTGTAAATACCAGTTCCTGCCACTGATAACACTGGACAACAAAGATTTTGCTTCCTGGATACTTTTGTGTATCTTATGTAGTTTGGGCTGCTGTTCATGAAAATCACCATGAAATTTCTCTATCACACACTATTTAAAAAAAAAACACAAATATTTGTTACTTCAACTCGTCAATTAAATTTTCCCCACGATGTAAGCTGAAAAGTTTTCTACCTTGTCCAGGCATGCCTGAGCATGCTTAGGCAGGGTGGATGCTGTCCAAAGCCACCAGAGACATGGAGTCTAGAGAGCGCAAACAAAGATGCAATAGTGCTCTAGCCAGGAATGGAAAACAACATTGATACTAATACAGACTTTGAACACTTTATGTTGAGTGAGCCTCTAATGATAACTCATTCTGAGTTAAATGACCTGGTCAGAGACTTGTATTTGTCAAAGGCAAAAACAGAATCACTGGGTTCAAGAATGCAAGGATGGAATCTGCCATCACTAGGGAAAAAAAATTCTGTGAAGGATTTTTATATTTGAGCCAGATGCTTCCCAAAGTAACTGATGCCAAGATTAAGGAAGGCATTTTTGTTGGAACAGGTCAGTAATAACAGGTAATTCTAAGAACCTTTAGTGGCACCAGAGAAAATCACATTTGTGAACTCAGTCAGCTTTATCATGGGCACTAGCCTCCCCAGCATCCAGAACATCTTCAAGGAGCAGTGCCTCAAAAAGGCAGCATCCATCATTAAGGACTTCGATCACCCAGGTCACGCTCTCTTCTCATTGCTATTATCAGGGAGGAAGTACAAGAACTTAATGGCACATACTGAATAATTCAGGAATAACTTCTTCCCCTCTGCCATCTGATTTTTAAACAGACATTGAAGCCATGAATACTACCTCACTACTTTTTCTCTCTTTTTGCATGCTATATATATATATAGTGTAATTTAAAGTGTTTCATTATTATATATTGTAATGTACTGCTACTGCTTAACAACAAATTTCATGAGGTATGCCAGAGTTATATTTAACCTGATTCTGATTCAGGTTTGTTAAGCAAAGCAGTGTAGCATGTTGGAACCAGAGTCGAAGTCTCAGCATTTAGGCCATTTAGGATTGAGAGAAGAGGATGGCTGTGAATCTTTGGAATTCTCCTCTGTCAAGGGTCTTTGTGGCTGAGACACTGAGTTTGCTTTAAAACTGTTGCTGATTTTTAGAGGTTAATGGAACCAGACTGTATGTGCATGGGATTGGATAAAGGTTTAGCCATGATACTGAATGATGAAGCAGACGCCACAGTTCACGTGGCTTTTGCTTTTCCCTTGTTTCTATCTTTTTCTTAGGTAGGCTCTCAGCATTGAACGTTGACTGGTTTTGTGGGCTTCTGATGGCTGCTAAGGTCAATGTGAGACCTGTACATTTTCCATTGATTGGACAGGAGGTGGCCGATGTTAGCTTGTGAGGTAGTGCTTTCCTTCTGCTGCTCACACTGAGTTTTTGTGGTTGTAATGCATGGCCTTGGGTTTCTCAGTACAATCCCAAATCCTAGTAGGAATAACATAGTTCTTCAAGGAAGTTTTTTTTTATATACTTGAAACAATTCCTTTAATGAGGCTGGTAACCTCTTCCCTCACCCCATGTTATCCCCGTTCAAGTAATAACCCTTGCAGAATTCACAAATCACTATCCAAAAATATGAGTTGCCGACGAAAGTTCACTCTGGGGGAATTTATAAGGGGAAGAAAGTAAATAAGTAAACATTTTTTCAACCCTTATCTTTTGATATTTGTGCAGATGAAGTGGCACCATGTTATGAAATATTCTGATAGGGTCTCCTTTTCTGGGAACGTAATTCACCTGTAATTGTTTTATATATTGACATATTGATGGTTTGTCAGCAGTACCTGGTTGTCGTGTTGACTAATTAGCAAAACCAAGTTAAACTGCTGGTAAACAACAGGAATTCTGCAGATGCTGGAAATTCAAGCAACACACATACAAGTTGCTGGTGAACGCAGCAGGCTGGGCAGCATCTCTCGGAAGAGGTGCAGTCGACATTTCAGGCCGAGACCCTTCGTCAGGACTAACTGAAGGAAGAGTGAGTAAGGGATTTCCTAACTGAAGGAAGAGTGAGTAAGGGATTAGATCCCTTACTCACTCTTCCTTCAGTTAGTCCTGACAAGGGGTCTCGACCTGAAACGTCGACTGCGCCTCTTCCTAGAGATGCTGCCTGGCCTGCTGCGTTCACCAGCAACTTTTATGTGTGTTGCTTAAACTGCTGGTTTCATTTTGCTCAATGCAGAGCCTACACACAGCTCCAACAATGCGTGGTCAACTGCTGGTTATATATATATGTATGTATGTGTGTGTGTGTGTGTGTGTGTGTGTATGTATATATATACATATATCATTGCTGAGATTCAATGGGGCAGTTTTAGAGCTACAGACTCTTTCAGAGCATTTTACAAGATACAACTAATCTTTTTCATTCACTTATGGGCTGCAAATGTTGCTGGCAAAGCCAGCTTTTACTGTTGACCCTCAATTTCTCCTTGAAAAGAATAACTTGCTTTGCATTTCAAAGTTAAATCTCAGCTAGAATGCAATGAGTCCAGATTTGTATTTAGATCAGAATCAGACAGGGACAGCAGATTACTTTCCTTAAAGGGCCCCAATGTTTGACTGGGTTTTTGCTATAATCCTGTGGTTTCATGAGAGCCATTACTGATACTCAGATTCTGATGAGCAGATTCTGATCTGAAATGTTAACCCTATTTTTCTCTATGCACAACTGCTGCCTGACATGCTGAAGACTTCCTGGACTTTGTGTTCTTATTATTGACACAAAGTTACTGAACTACTGTCAAGTTCCCCAGTAACCCAATGGATTATGAATTTTTGTTACTGCTTCTTGGTCCCCTTTGGCGGATTAGCAGATCAGTAACAAAGCCATCGTGTACCCTTTTCTCCTTCTCCTTCTCCTTTTCCCATACAATCTCCAAATGTCATGATTCTTTTAGCACGTCCTTGAATATCCATAATGAATAAACATTCATAGACCCCTGTGGCAGTGATTTCCATAGATATTCAGCTTAGTCAATAAAGTTATTTCTCTTCATCTCAGTCTTCAATGGAATAAACGTGATCTTAAGACTCACTGCCCCTCCTCCCTTTTTATGTAAAATGTCATTAATTGGCTCAGCAAGTAAAATAATGGTACATCACAGCAGTTGCTGATGTATGGATGCACGCTGATGCCATATCTAATGGATTTGGATCTGGGCTCTCTGTCAGATTGTGCCTACCATCCCGAGTATTCTGCCTGCCAAGAATTCAAACTCTATTGAAGATATAATTTAACTAATTTGAACAAAACTGACTATTTGCTGCTGATTAAGCATTCATATAATTCCTTAAGAATCCTCCTCACAGAATGTTGCAATCCCCTTTTTTTTATTGTTTTATAATCAAGCTAAGAAGTTTGCATTGAAGATGCTTCCAGATGGGTAATAAATCTTAACAGTTAGGAAATTCCCTTTGCTTCACCCACATTTCGTTGTAACTCATGCTAATGTATCTCACTTTCTCAATTCTGTTAAATGGTCCTTCATCTGGCACATTAACAGCTTCTCTTTACACGAGTGATGACCTGTTTGTTTTTTGTAACATTTATCACTTTTTGTTTTTGAATCATGTTGACTTTTTTCTCTCAACCTACTTGGCAGACACTGCCACTTTACCATTTCAGTAGGAAGAAAGTTAGGGGACGATTGTGTGTAAGAAAGGGGAAACCTGTGATTGAAAGAGTTAGAATAGTTTCATGGCAGCAGTTCTTCGCCATCTGCGCTCCTACTGAAAACTAATTTACATCTTTCTCTTTCCCAGTTCTGACAAATGATCATAGACCTGAAATGTTGAAGATTTCTCCTGCCAGAGATGCGGCCTAAACTGTTGAGCTTTCTACTGAAATATTTTTTGTTTGTTTTTCTTTCTGATCTAGAATTCTTATTGGACTAAACTGAATCATATTCATATTTATTATTACTGACTTATATGATGTGAAAATTGTTTTGCAGAAGCAGTACAGTGCAAAGACATAGAAAATTCTGTAAATTGCAAAATAAATACTGCCAAGAAAAGGAATAATGAGGTAATGTTCATGGATCTTTAGCCTGTAAGAAATCCGATGATGGAAGGAAAAAAGGCAGTCCTTGAACTAGCAAATTATCACTGTAGTTTGGATGCTTCCTCCAATGCCTATTATACTTTATACTTAATTGTCGCCAAACAATTGATACTGGAAAGTACAATCATCACAGCGATATTTGATTCTGCGCTTCCCGCTCCCTGGATTACAAATCGATAGTAAATATTAAAAATTTAAATTATGAATCATATATAGAAAATAGAAAAATGGAAAGTAAGATTGTGCAAAAAAAAAACGAGAGGCAGGTCCGGATATTTGGAGGGTACGGCCCAGATCCGGGTCAGGATCTGTTCAGCAGTCTTATCACAGTTGGAAAGAAGCTGTTCCCAAATCTGGCCGTATGAGTCTTCAAGCTCCTGAACCTTCTCCCGGAGGGAAGAGGGACGAAAAGTGTGTTGACTGGGTGGGTCACGTCCTTGATTATCCTGGCAGCACTGCTCCGACAGCGTGCGGTGTAAAGTGAGTCCAAGGATGGAAGATTGGTTTGTGTGATGTGAAGATTCTATGCATCTTCAAGGAGCGGTGTCTTAGGAAGGCAGCGATCATCATTATGGTCCCCACCATCCAAGACATGCCCTCTTCAAATAGTTACCATCAGGAAGGAGGTACAGGAGCCTGAAGGCACACAGTCAGTGATTCAGAAACAGTCTCTTCCCCTCTGCCATCTGATTTCTAACTGGACATTGAACCCACAAACACTACCTGATTACTTTTTTTTATTTCTGTTTTTTTTTAACTACTTATTTTAACCTAGCTGTTAATAAGCATACATATACTTAATGTAACACAGTTTTTTCCTTTATATTTATTTATCACGTATTGCATCGTACTGCTCCTGTAATGTTAACAAATTTCACGACATATGTTAGTGATATTAAATCTGATTCTGATTCTATATAACTCCTGGTTTTGTTATTTTTCTGGGAATCCTAAAATGCTAGAAATTTATGGTACTGGAGGAAGTCATTTGGCACACTATAACTCTGCAATCCAAAACAGAACAGTTTAGGCTAATCTCTTGTTCATGTTCATGGCACCTCAAGTTCTCCTTAAAGCTCGTTTTAAATGTGAAAAAGTGGGATCTCCCAGTGGCCACCCATTTTAATTCTACTTCCCATTCCCAATCTGACATGGTCAGTAATGCCCCCCTTGCCTTCTCTATTCCCCATTCCCCTTTCCCTCTCTCACCTTACCGCCTTGCCTAACCATCGCCTCTCTCTGGCTTCCTCCCACTTGTTCTTTCTTCATTGGCCTTCTGTCCTCTCTTATTAGATCCTCCCTTCTCCAGCCCTGTATCTCTTTTCACCAAACAACTTCCTAGCTCATTACTTCAATCCCCTCCCAATTTCACCTATCATCTTGTGTTTCTTCATCCCCTCTCCTACCTTCTAGCTCTGAATCCTCATCTTTTTATCTCCAGTCTTGCTGGAGGGTCTCCGGCCGAAACATCAACTGTACTCTTTTCTATAGATGCTGCCTGGCCTGCTGAGTTCCTCTAGCGTTTTGTGTGTGCTGTTTAAATGTAATAGTTTTGTTTCCACCACCCTCTCAAGCAATGAGTTCCAGACCATCATTGGGTGAATTGTTCAAAGGTTCAAAGTTCAAAGCAAATATATTATCTAAGTACATATCTATTGTATATGTCACTATACAATACACTGAGATATCTTTTCTTGCAGCCATTCACAGTACATGCAAAAACCGCAATAGAATCAATGGAAAACTGTACCCAAGATAGAAAAACAATCAATGTATAAAAGACAACAAATTGTACAAATACAAAAAGAAAAATAAAATAATAATAATAATAATAAATAAGTAAATAATAAATATTGAACACATGAGTTGTAGAGTCCTTGAAAGTGAGTCCATAGGTTGCGGAATCAGTTCAGTGTTGGGGTGAATGAAGCTATCCACTCTGGTGCAGGAGCCTGATGATCGAGGGATACTAACTGTTGTTGAACCTGGTAGTGTGGGACCTAAGGTTCTTTTACCTCCTTCCTAATGGCAGTACTGAGAAGAAAGTATGGCCTGGATGGTGGAGGTCCTTGATACTGCTTTCTGGTGACAACACTCCTTGTAAATGTGCCCAATGGTGGAGAGGGCTTTACCTGTGATGAACTGAGCTGTATTCACTACTTTTTATAGGCTTTTCCATCCAAGGCAGTTGGTGTTTCCATACCAGGTTGTGATGCAACTAATCAGGATACTCTCTACTGTGAATCTATTGATGATTTTCAAAATCTTAGATTGCATATCAAATCTACGTGAACTTCTAAGTGGAGGCACTGCCGTGCCATCTTTGTAACGACGCTTAGATGCTGGACCCAGGATAGGATCACCTGAAATGATAACGCTGAGGAAGTTAAAGTTACTGACCCCCCTCCACCTCTAATCCCTTGATGGGTACTGGATCATGGATCTTTAGTTTCCTTCTCCTGAAGTCAATAACCAGCTCTTTGGCCTTGCTGACATTGAGTAAGAGGTTGTTGTTATGACACAACTCAGCCAGATTTTCAATCTCCCTCCTATATACTGATTCATTGCCACCTTTGATTTGGCCTATGACAGTGGTGTTATCAGCAAAGTTGAATATGGCATTGCAGCTGTACTTAGACACACAGTCATAGGTATTAAGCGAGTAGAGCAGGAAGCTAAGCACACAACCATGTGGTCTCCTGTGCTGATGCAGACTGTGGAAGAAATGTTGCCAAGCTGAACTGACTGGGGTCTGCAGGTGACAAAATCAAGGATACATTTGCACAAGGAGGTACTGAAGTCTAGGTCTTGGAGCTTATTGACTAGTTTTGAGGGGACGGCAATGTTGAATGCAGAGTTGGAGTTCGTGAAGAGCATTCTGATGTGTACATCTTCACTGTCCAGATGTTCCAGGGTTGAGTGAAGAGCCAATGCAATGGCATCTACGGTTGAGCTGCTGTGATGATTGGCAATTTGGAGTGGATCCAAGTCGATCCTCAGGCAGGAGTTTGATATGTTTCATTACCAACCTCTCAAAGCACTTTATGAAGGTGGACGTAAGTGCTACTGGACAATAGTCATTGAATTGTTTCTCCAGAACTTCACTTTTAACCTTCCAACAGCAGTCTTAAATACATGACTCCTATGACCTTTACTTACTGACCTCTCTGCAAAGGGAAATGTCTACCTCCTTTAATTTTGTCCCAAGTGTCCTCTGTTCTTAAGGATTTGCTATCGTGTGGACACCAGAATTGTGACCTAGTGGATGTTTTTGCAGCAGCCAGTTCTCATTCTGCCTCACTTGGTTCCTCACAATGAATCACTGCCTCCAGTTGGAAGGAAAGGGTCAACATTTTGGGCCTAGACCCTTCATCAGGGTCTTGGCCTAAAATGTCAACTGGTTATTTCTCTCCATAGATGCTGCCTATCCTGCTGAGTTCTTCCAGCAGTTTGTGAGTGGTGCTTAAGAGGCATTTAAACAGGCAGATAAACACACAGGTACTGGAGAAGGATCGGTATCATCTGCAGGCAGATGGGTTTATTTATTTGGCGACATGGTTGGCACAGATACTGTAGACTGAAGGGTTAGTTCCTATTCTGTATTGTACTGTCTTCTATATGGAATCACTGCTGTGGATTTTGAAAGGTGATCATCTTGGCTTCAAATCATCACTGCAGATGTTCCTAGATCAAACATTTTTATCTGCTTTAGTAATGATCTTTCCTCTACTATGATATCAGACAGACATGCACTAATAATACGTTCACATTTCATTTGCAAATCTCTGATGACACAACCAATGTCTTTTGGTTAATGAGTAGCAAATAACATTTATGACAGCTAAGTGTCAGGTAATGACTGTTTTCAAAAGGAATGAGGGTCAGCATGTCTACAGGTATTCAATGGCATTAACTTCAAGCGATTTGCTTGTGATGAAATTGGCTGTATCTACCAATTTCTGTAGCCTTTTCTGTTCTTAGGCATTGGTGTTTCCATACCAGACTATGATACAACCAGACAGGATGCTCTCCACTGTGTATGTTTGTCAGAATTTCAGGTAACATGACAAATCTACGCAAACTTCTAAGAAAGTAGAGGCGCTGTTATGCCTTCTTTGTGATGGCATTTACGTGCAGGTTCCAGGACAGATCTTCTGGATATGATAATATTAAGAATGTAAAATTACTGACCCTCTTCACCTCTGATCTCTTAATGAGGACTGGCACATGGGCTTCTGGCACTTTCTATCTTTCGTCGATAATCAGCTCTTTGGTTTTACTGACATTGATTCAGGCGCGTTGTTTTAGCCCCATTCAGCCAAATTTTCGGTCTCCCTCCTTTATGCAATTCACCACCATCTTTGATTTGGCAAACAACAGTGGTGTTGTCAGCAAGTTATGACATTGGAGTTATACTTAGCCACATGGTCATAGGTGCAATGCGAGGAGAGCAGGGGGCTAAGCACACAGCCTTGTGGTGCCCCTAAGCGGATGGTGATTATGGTGATGTGTTGCCATGTCTGTACTGATTGGTGTCTGCAAATGAGGAAATCAAGGAACCAGTTAAATGAATACTAACATTGCATTTGCCTTCCTTACTACCAACTCAAGCAGCAAGTTATCCTTAAGAGACTCTACATGTGGTTCCAGCATCATACAAATCACAAGAAGTTATTTCCTTTCCTCTGTAGTGCAGCCAACATAATCAAAGACCCAATCCAACCACCATAACTATTCTCCCTTCTCCCCCATCAACCCCAATCAGGCAGGAATACAAAATCTAGGATGCACAAATCACCAAGCTCAAGGTTAGCTTCTGTCCTACTCTTATAAGACTATTGAATGGTCCCCTTATATGATAAGATTGGATCTCAACCTCACAATCTATCTTGCTGTGGCCTTGCATCTTATTGTCTGCTTGCATTTCAATTTCTCTATAACTGTAATACTTTATTGGGCATTCTGTTATTGTTTTCTCTTGTACCACCTCAGTGCACAGATGTGATGAAATGCTTTGTGTGGATGACATGGAAGATAAGATTTTTACTGTACCTTGGTACATGTGACAATAATAAACCAATTTCCAATCCATTTCCATTTCTAACTCCAGCTCTGCACTAACAGCACTCAAGGTTGAGAATAATCTCAGTAATGCTAGATTGCAGTACTGCTTTCTAAACCACTGTGCCATTTGAAAGTAGGAAATAACTATTACATGAATACAAACTATAAGCTATAACATGAATATATAGAAGAAATAAATGTGTAGACTATTTTCCAAATGGGGAAAAAAATCCAAAAATCTGAGATGCAAAGGGACTTGGGAGTCCTTGTGCAGAACACTCAAAAGGTTAACTTGTGGGTAGAGTTGGTGGTGAGGAAGGCAAATGCAATGTTAGCATTCATTTCAAGAGGTCTAGAATACAAGAGCAGGGATGTGATGCTGAGGGTTTATAAGGCACTAGTGAAGCCTCACGTTTTAGAGGTCCATACATCAATTTTGTTCACAAGTTGGGAGATACTCAAAAATCCCTCAATATGATAACCATTTCTGCATAGCTTTGTAGTGCATAGGACAAAGCCAATAAAAGAAAGAATAATTATGAAAAGTGGAGAGAGAGTGAAAGAGAACAAAAGAGAGGGAGAGAGAGAAAGAGAGGAAAGACTAATTACTAGGAAAAAATAAGTACTAAAAGTGACGAGAGAGAAAGTGAAAGAGTGAATAAGAGAGAGAGAGAGAGAAGAAAGAATAATTACTAAAAGTGGACACAGAACGAAAGAAAGGAAAGAGAGAAAGAGAGAGAGAGAAAAGAAACTAGTCTGACATTTATAGCAATGAATATAAACATGTTATGTCAGGGATTGAAATTTAATCATCCTTAAAAGATCTTTAACATTGTGCAAGACATGTTGATATTTAAAATTTTGGCCTCTAGTTCAAGGGCAAAGCTAGATTGCCATCTTTCATTGGTATTGCTTCTGTCTTTCGACCTTTCTTTCGCCAACTAAAATAATTCTGTTAATCTTTTCTCGTAACTTAGAGCCTTGAATCTGAGGGTTATTTTTTATCTGAACTCTCAGTGTTACTTCAAAGATATGTTTGCCTAAATCTCTCAACTAGATTCTAGAACTGATGTAACGCCAATTTATGTGGGGTTAGAATAATATGCCTATATGCAGAGAAATTCCCTTGACAGACATTTGACTACTTGATCGGATTTTTTCATTCCTTGCTCTACATTCACACCAATTTTCAACGGATTACCACTTACCACACCGATCTTTTTTCATATTTTCTAATTAAATCTTATTTCTTGTTCTCTGGCTTTAATGCAACCTGTTTCACAAATTCAAGGTGATTATTGGCTAATTTCTATTTTCTGCATTCTTAAATTGTTCCTGCTTTTCTGCTTAATTGCTTTTGGATACTTTGTTAATTATAATTAATGATACAATGTTAATTATAATACTTCTCAGATTTCATCTGACCACTTTCAAGTCAAAGTTAATCTTAGATCCTGAATGACATGACTGAAGGTTTAGCAGTACTTTGGGTGCTCCGTCATAGTAAAGGTTTATCTGTTTCTTAAGGATTAAATGGAAGCGCATCACATTTCCATTTTTCAGACACAATGATGCAATGCAGATAAGGGACTGCCCTCTCAAAAGTGAAATGTATTTATTTATTTAACTATATTGTACAGAATAGGCCCTTATAATCACGCCACCCAGCAAACCCCGACAAACTCGAATTAACCCGCACCTAATCATGGGACAATTTGCAACGACCAATTAACCAACCCGGTAAATGAAACCAGAGGGCCCGGAGAAAGCCCACACATTCCATGGGGTGGATGTACAGAGACTCCTTACAGAATGGCAACAGAATTAAACTCTGAACTCCAGGATGTCCCCGACTGCAATAGTTTTGCGCTAAAAGCTGCACTTTATGTACAATTTCATGGAGTTAAACAGCACAGAAACAGGACCTTCAATCTAATTTATCCAAATTGGTTATGCTAATCACTGCATTTAGCCCAGAGCTCGCTAAACCTTTCCTATCTAAATGTCTTTAAACATTGTAACTACCTCCTTCTCTGGCAGCTCATTCTATACACCCACGACACCCTGGAGAAAAAAAATTGTTCCTCAGTTCCTCTTTACATTTTTCCCCTCTCCCCTTACAACAATGCTGTCCAGTTTTAAGTTTCCCTACACTGGGAAAAGGACCGTGTTTATCTACCCTAACGCTTGAGCATATAGACATTAAGAAAGAGGATGTGCTTGAGCTTTTGAAAAACATTAAGTTAGGTAAGTCACCGGGACCGGATGTGATATACCCCAGGCAACTGTGGGAAGTGAGTGAGGAGATTGAAGAGCCTCTTGCAATGATCAACAGGGATAGGAGAAGTACCGGAGGATTCGAGGGTTACAAATGTTGTTCCCTTGTTCAAGCAAGGGGGTAGAGATAACCCAGGAAATTATAGACCAGTGAGTCCGAGGTCAGTGGTGGGCAAGTTGTTGGAGAAGATCATGAGAGGCAGGATTTATCAGCATTTGGAGAGACATAATCTGATTAGGGATAGTCAGTATGGCTTTGTCAAGGGCAGGTCATGCCTTATGAGCCTGATTGAATTCTTTGAGGATGTAACAAAATACACTTTTGAAGATAGAGCAGTGGATGTAGTGTATATGGATTCCAGTACAGCATTTGATAATGGTTCCCCATGCAAGGTTCATTCAGAAAGTAAGGAAGCATGGGATGCAAGGAGACATTGTTTTGTGGATTCAGAACTGGATTGCCCACAGAGGCGAAGAGTGGTTTTAGGTGAATCATGTTCTGCATGGAGGTCGGTGACCAGTGGTGTTCCACAGGAATCTGTTCTGGGATCTCTTCTCTTTGTGATTTTTTTATAAGTGACCTGGATGAAGAAATAGAAGGGTGAGTTAGTAAGTTTGCTGATGACACGAAGGTTGGAGGTGTTGTGGATAATCTGGAGGGTTGTCAGAAGTTACAGCAGGACATTGATAGAATGTAAGACTGGGCTGAGACGTGGCAGATGGATTTCAACTCAGGTAAGTGTGAAGTGGTTCATTCTGGAAGGTCCAATTTGAAGGCAGAATATAGTATTAAAATTAAGACTCTTGGCAGTTTGGAGTATCTGAGGGATCTTGGGGTCCATGTTGAGAGGACACTCAAAGCAGCTGCGCAGGTTGACAGTGTGGTTAAGAAGGCATATGATGTGATGACATTCATCAACAGTGGGACAGAGTTCAAGAGCCATGAGGTAATGTTGCAGTCTGGTCAAACCCCACTTGCAGTCTGGTCAAACCCCACTTCAGTTCTGGTCACCTCACTACAGGAAGGATATGGATACTATAGACAGAGTGCAGAGGAGATATACAAGGATGTTGCCTGGATTGGAGAGCGTACCTTATGAGAATAGATTGAGTGTACTTGGCCTTTTCTCCTTGGAGCAATGGAGAATGAGAGGTAACCAGATCGGTGTGTATAAGATGATGAGGGGCATTGATCGTGTGATTGGCCATGGGCTTTATCACAGGGCTGAAATGGCTAACATGAGGGGGCATAGTTTTAAGGTGCTTGGAAGTAGATAGGAGAGGGATGTCAGAGTAAGTTTTTCACACAGAGAGTGGTGGTGCATGGAATGCATTGCCTGTGGTGGTAGTGGAAGCGGATACAATAGGGTGTTTTAAAAGCCTCTTAGATAGGTACTTGCAGCTTAGAAAAACAGAGGGCTATGCGCTAAGGAAATTCTATGCAGTCTCTAGAATAGGTTACATGGTCGGCACAGCATTGTGGATCGACAGGCCTGTAATGTACTGTAAATTTCTATGTTCTATGTTCTATGTTGTATAAATTTTATAAATCTCTAAAAGGTCACCCTTCAGCTTTCTTGGCTCCAGGGAAAACTGTGCTGGTGTTAGGGTTAGGATATTTGAAGGTCCTAGACCCAGACCTAATCCAGTGCTTCTGCAACTTTCAGTGCTTTGTCCATCTGGAGGAGTCCTGATTCATCAACTGAGGGAGGATTACACTGGTATCTAGAAAGAGGTATCCTAGCCCTTTATTGACCCAATGCAGTGAGAGTTTCTGGGGTTAGGACTTAATAGTTTGAACTTCCTCTCTGTGTCCTATTGTTCTCCTTCTTTCGTGACTGTCCTGTTGGTAAGCAGATCTTCAACAGGGATTGTGATAGAGAAGCCTGAAGAGTCCAAGAGTAGCTGCATCAGTATATTAATTGACTGATTTGTGGGACATCAATCACTGAATAGTCATAAGGGGAATTTGGAAGGTTGATTGTGTTAGGTGAGGAAGCTTTGCTGCATCTGAATTCAGGTTGATGCTGGATATTCTGTTAGTTTTATTCTTCCTTTGTTTCAGCTGAAGACACACTAAGTGTTCTGTTAGTTCATTGTAGAAGGCATTTAAGGGTCAATTCCAGAACAGTGGAGGTCATACGGACTTGACTTTTGCAGGGCATTAGTGAACTAAGTGGACTCCATTGTATGATTTTGTGGTTATTGGCATTTATAATGGGTTTGTTTCTTAAAAATAAAACTGATTTACAACCTGGATCTAAATTCCATGCTGGTATGGTGTGACTTGAATTTGGGAGTCTGTGTTTTTAAGTCTGGCCTCTGAACTCATAGTCTGATAAGCTAGTGACCTCACTGTTATCATTCCCTGTGGTTGAGTGGGGGTGAGGGTCAGTGCAATGGTCACGGCAGATTTATTTAGGTGGACACTTTCTGGTGGCCTAGAGTTGGTTGCAAATTGCACTGGATTAACTTGTACAGTTTTGGAGTTGTTTGTACATTTGTACATCTTGAGAAGAATTTGTGGATTTATTGCAAACAATGACGTCTCAAGAAATGGTGAATGTTTGCTTTTCTCTTTCCAGGCTTTTGCAGAGTGCACTGCTGGGGTGGGGTCTTTAATTATATGTCATCACATCACTTAACAAGGGTAGTTCCAATTGCAAATGCAAGAGAGAGAGCTTAAAGCATGTCAATTCTTTGCAGATAAGGTGAAAATGCATCTAATCTGTACTTTGCAAGCCAGGAAGATTGTAGACAGATTCTTCAGGAGAAAATCTTCCCACATTATTTGAACCACTTAATGTATCTGAGAGCTGAAGTAACTGGCGCCAGTGAACAACACTACCAAGGGCAACATCCTTCAGATGGTTCACAAAACTACTTCTTTCACTTATTTTCTGTCTTCTTTTTCTTCCAAATATGTTTCTACTACTGTTGGAGCCCATAATCTTACATTTTGGTGGTGTGTTTTCAGAACAATTGAGTCATCTGCCACTCTGCTGTCTCTGAGGGTGTTTGGTGAGGTTCCGAGTGAAGCGTGTGGCTCTGAAGCCAGGAAACCTGGCGACGGGGTGTGAGCCCTTGACCAATACCATTTCTTGCCGATCTCGCTGATTAAAGCTTCCAGGATGATTGAAATCACTGAGGTGAGAACGGACGAAAAACAGCTCTTCAGCACTGACTACCAGCCTCTCGCTCAGTACTGCCAGAGGAAGATGTCTGTGTGTAACAATCTCTCTCTCTCTCTTGCTCGCTGCTCCCTGAGGAGGGTCCCTGCGTTTGAATGGTCTCTCTCTCTCTCTCCCTCAATATTGTTGAAGGATGCTACTGGAGTCCTGGGTCTTTGGAAAGGTTTAATCAGCACGGATGGTGGATTGGACCCTATAGTTCACATCATGATGCGTTTCTGGTTTCTGATCACTCCTTTTTTGTTGTTATTTTGTGTAATTTTGATCGGATCGGCCTACAGATAAATAACAACACAGTGCTAGATTGATCTGAACTGAGCTGAACTGAATATGGCTGGACTCTTTTGATGATGTTGTGGGTTGGCTTTTTCTATTCTGCACTTATTGCTCATTTTTTTTGTTGTTTGTGTGTTTTTTTGCGTGCGGAGGTGGGTGAGGGTTTAAATCATTTCTTTGAACAGGTACCGTAGTTTTCTTTGTTTCGTGGCTGTTTCTGTGAAGATGAATCTCAGGGTTGTATACTGTATACATACTTCAGTAATACATGTACTTTGCATCTTTGTGCCAATGATCCTTAGGTCTTAGAAGGAGATTTGGGCTTTGACTGTCTTCAGCCTCTGCTGCTTTGGGTTGCAACTTTCACGTGTGGGATTGTTGAGTCATTGGGAGCTGGGATGTAGTCATCAAGTATTTATAATTTATTATGTTGGCCAGCTAGGAATGAAATAGACTTGAGATGTGCTCAGTTAGAACTTATGTTTCTTCCGCTCACTGTGCAAGCGAAAATTGTCTAGTGAATCCAAAATATTTTCTCCATTGACTTCTTTCCTGTTGTTCTCAACTATATCATCCATCAGTCCATTCAATCCGCCTTACAATATTCAATATTTTTTGCTATTATATTTCTCAGTTGGGAAGCTTAGATGTTTGCTCATTGAATTTAAGAGAATAAGAGGTGATCTTCATGCAGCAAAGAAGACTTGACCGCACAGTTACTAGGAGTTTCATTTTCTCTGCATTGAGAAAAATGGAATTTTAGAATAAGGGATTTCCTCACATGCAGCCACAGTCAGTTCAGATTGGCAACATCTACTCCACAATCACCATCAGCACCAGTGCACCCCAAGGCTGTGTGAATAACCCCCTGATCTACTTACTTTATAATGATGACTGTGAGGCTATGTACAGCTCCAATGCATATGTAAGTTTGCTGATGACACCTGTTGTTGGCCAAATCAAATGTGATGATGAATGGGCATATCGGAGGAAGACTGAAAATCTGGTTAAATGGTGCCACACTGACAACCTCTCACTCAATGTCATCAAAACCAAAGAATTAATTATTGACTACAGGAGGAAGAAACTGGAGGTCCATGAGCCAATCCTCATTAGGGGATCAGAGATGGAGAGGGTCAGTAACTTTAAACATGTTGGTGTTATCATTTCAGAGGATATGTTTTGGGATTTGGGATGTTCTGGTCAAAGAACACTGAGGCTGTCTACAAGATTGAAGTTGGATGCATCAGCAAGGAAGATGAGTTTGAGTACAGGGCTACGCTAGGAAACTTTGTCACATGGTGTGAGCAGAATTATCTGCCGCTTAATGTGAAAAAGACTAAGGAGCTGATGGTAGACCTGAGGAGAGCTAAGGTACCAGTGACCCCTGTTTCCATCCAGGGGGTCAGTGCGGACATGGTGGAGGATTACAAGTACCTGGGAATACGAATTGACAATAAACTGGACTGGTCGAAGAACACTGAGGCTGTCTACAAGAAGGGACAGAGCTGTCTCTATTTCCTGAGGAGACTGAGGTCCTTTAACATCTGCCGGACGATACTGAGGACGTTCTACGAGTCTGTGGTGGCCAGTGCAGTCATGTTTGCTGTTGTGTGTTGGGGCAGCAGCCTGAGGGTAGAAGACACCAACAGAATCAACAAACTCATTCGTAAGGCCAGTGATGTTGTGGGGATGGAACTGGACTCTCTGACGGTGGTGTCTGAAAAGAGGATGCTGTCCAAGTTGCAGGCCATCTTGGACAATGTCTCCCATCCACTACATAATGTACTGGGTGGGCACAGGAGTACATTCAGCCATTGACTCATTCCACCAAGATGCAACACTGAGCGTCATAGGAAGTCATTCCTGCCTGTGGCCATCAAACTTTACAACTCCTCCCTTGGAGGGTCAGACACCCTGAGCCAATAGGCTGGTCCTGGACTTGTTTCATAATTTACTGGCATAATTTACATATTACTATTTAACTATTTATGGCTCTATTACTATTTATTATTTATGGTGCAACTGTAATGAAAACCAGTTTCCCTCGGGATCAATAAAGTATGATTTTGACTACGACTATGACTATGACTATGACTATTAGTATGTAATGTAATTACAAAGAAGACATGGTAGTGCCTCTACTTTCTTAGAACTTTATGCAGATTTGATATGTCATCTAAAACTTTGAGAAACTTCTGAAAGTGCCCAGTGGAGGGTGTCCTGACTGGTTACTTCATGGCCTCATACGGAAACTCCAATACTCAAGAATGGAAAAGCCTACAAAAAGTGGTGGATACAGCCCAGTACACCACAAGAAAAGGCCTCCCCACCATTGAGCACATCGACAAGGAGTGCTGCCATAAAAAAGCAGCACCCATCATCAGGTATCCCCACCATCCAGGCCATGGTCTCTTCTCACTGCTGCCATCAGGAAGGAGGTAGATGATTCTTTGGTCCCACACCACTATGTTCAAGAACAGTTAATACCCCTCAATCATTAGGCTCCTGAACCACCATGGATAACTTCTCTCATCTGAACACTGAACACTGATTCCACAACCTTTGGACTCTCTTTCCAGGACTCCACAACTCAGCATTATTAACTTATTTATTATTTGTTTTTCAATGGATTTGCAAAATTTGTCTTCTTTTGCACATTGGTTGCTTGTCACTTTGTGTGTAGTTTTTCCTTGATTCTATGGTATTTCCTTGCTCTATTGCACATGCCTGCAAGAAAATGAATGTCAAAGTATGATATGGTGACATATGCATACTTTGATCATAAACTTGCTTTGAACTTTGATCTTTGAGCATACGTTTCTGCCAGTGACTTTCTCTGACCATGAATCTCCTGCTGTACTGGGGATGCTTCAATGAGATTTTCGAGCTTAGGGATGTAGTGGGGTCTTAGCTCAAGATTTACAAAAGAGTAATGTGCAAGCAAATCAAGTCATTAGGACAGCTAATGGAATGTTATTGTTTATTGCTAAAGGAATTGAACACGATTAGGGAAATTAAATTTAGGTTATTTAGAGCATTGGTGAGATCATATTTAGTGCATTGCATAGAGTATTGATCTCCTTATTTAAAGAAGGATGTTAATGTGTTGGAAACATTTCAGAGAAGGTGCAGGATTGTTGTATCAAGGAAGGCTAGAACAAGCGATGCTTGAATCAGTTAGAAGAGTGAATGGAGACTTGATTGAAAAGGATATGATCTCAACATTTTGTGTCAGATTGAACATGGTGCAGATGTTGCCTTTTAAGAGAAAATCAAAAACTAAACAGTAAAATATTACTTGATAAAATGGGGTAGGTCAGATTAGTGTGGAAAAAGGGTGCTTAATGGTCAGCATTGGCACAGTGGGCTGAAGACCTTTTCCATCCTGTTCCTATTAAGTTATCTCTCATTCTTTTAAGTTTCAATGTATAAAAAGGGGAAAGTACTCAACCAGGTTGTGAAATAATGAGATCAAGCAGACAAGATGACGGGATCACCGTGAAGATCACCTTGACATCCTATTCACCAATACATAGAGGCTTTTCTCTCCTTTGGCATCGCCACTGAGTATATCATAAAATCACATGAATGTTTGGCATAGAAAGAAGCAATTAAGACCATGAAATCCTTATGGTCAAAAGAATCTTTTAGGCTAATCCCACTTCTAGTGTTTTGAATCAATTGAGCACTCATATGGTTACCAAATGTCTTCACCACCATTTCAGGGGATAAGCACCAGACCCCCATTATTAGTTGACTTAAAATATCCTTGAATTTCAACTATTTTCATTAAGCCTGTGACCCATAGTTATTAACCCCTCTGTCAAAGAAATAGGCTCCCCTTCCTGCAGTCAGAACATTGTACACCTGGACTAAATCTCCAGGTCAGCCTCACCTGACACAAGAAGAGACCTCTAGCCAAAAAAATCCTACCTTGTAAGTAAAATTCTCCATTTTTGGAACTACCTACGTAATATCTTAACTGAACTTAATTAATTAGCATTTTCATTCAGAAGTCTCTATCAAAGTTTCAGATTAGTTTTCAATGGTGAAGATGTTCGTTGTCTGACAGTTGCGACCTATCTGTTAGTGATTATTTCTGTTACAAGTCTGAACAAATACACATCTTTAGAAAAATTGAAACTTTAAATTATTTGGTAAAAGAGAAAAATGAACAATCTGTGATTTGATAAATTTATTTTACATAACTTTAAGATAAATTATGGTAAGATTTTAAGTGATTTGCTATATTTAGTACATTTTACAATTAGTTTCTCCGTTTTAGCTTTCACTCTAAGTTGGTATTTTGCTTTGAACCCTCGGAACAAACTTAAATGGAAAATAAATGTCATTTCATTATAACAAATGACCCTTAATGTGGCATTTTAATTATGTTCTACATGAAGATGCAACAACATATAAACTCAAGCTACATTTCATTTCAGCATTTATCTTAATGAAGTTAAAGCAATTAAAATGTTTGTCCATTGCAAAATGTTACTGATTGTTTATTTTTCTTACGATAATCTAATCAACAACAGCAGCAATGTACAATTTATATTGTGTCTTACAATCAGAACATCCTGATACCTTCTTGGAGAATTATCAAACAAGACATAAGGTGCTCCAAACAGATATTACAGCAAATAAACAAAAAAAAATTAATCGGACAGGAAGGTTTTGGCACATCAAAAAGTGGCAGGAAGGTGGAAGGAAACATAGGAAGCTTAGGGATTGGCAGCTGAAGGCATGGCCATGAATGGTGAAGTGACTTAAATTCTTCGATGGTCAAAGGGCAAACATAGAGTTCTTTTGGTTAAAGAGGGGAAGAGATTGCAGTGATGGTGAGTGCATGTTATGATTAGAGTTTGATTGATAACAAAGTGCAAAACTACCATTTAACATTAGCATAGATATGGAAATTCTGCAGATGCTGTAAATAGAGTACAGATAACATTAGCAGATGTTTTAGGGTATCATGCAGAAAAAAGAAATTGTAGGAGGAAGATTTCATCTTTGTCCTTAAACTGTAAGCCCATTAATAAGAAAAATACATCATTTATGGAAAAAAAACAAAACTTTGCAGAACAAGCCCTGTTTTATTGTGATCTACTTTAGCCTATTATTATTCATTAATAGATGCAATGTACATGTTTTGGTTGTATTGTTTTCATGATTGTTCATCATGAAGGGCATAAATCAGGGTGTCTTAAGCCATCATTATGTATTTAAACTGCATAATTTTTAATTTTCTTCTGACAGAGTTGCATTCTATTAATGATATGTGCAAAAGTTCAATAACTATGGGCTGTATATTATGAATATTCATAATTTTATGTCATCTTTCAAATAGAATTTCACAAACTTGGCATTCACATTAATAACACTGTATTCTATTTTCTCACATGTGTTTAACTAAGTGGGACTAGTAGATTAAAAATACCGGCTGGAACATTCATTTGGTGTTAGAACCAATTAACTTAGATCATTCTGTCTCTTTCCCATATACTAAAGACCTGACAACACCATCCCTTAAATTGAACTTGACTTTATTATCCCAACACTCTTAAGTCAATATGTTTTCCGTCAATTGATTTGCACATTTGAGACAATTTATCAGATAAAATGTTTAGGGGAAGCTAGCATTGTTACATTTTAGGAGGCAAAGTCTAATGAATGTTTAATAACATTGCTAATTTGTGCACTTTCCCAAATGAAGCTATTTGCATTTCCCAAAAGAACACTGAAATGCATTCTCCATTGACAACACCATTGCACTGTGAGAATTTAAGTGCATTTGTGGGGTGATACTGGAGCTTTATTTGCTTAATTGGAACGAAAAGTAAATAAAGTCATTCCCATTGGACAGAAAGTTTAAGGCAGATCATTAGGAGCTGGACAAAACTTATAGAACTCATACGAAATCAAGTCTCGAGGCACTGTGTAAGAAGGCAATCCTCAAGTTATAAGGGATATGCGGACAGGTTATCTCAAATTATTCTGCCTATGAATATTTAAAACGTTGACGAAAGGATATAGTTTATGATATGCACAAAACTAATGTGATTCAGTCAGAGTGGTTAAATAGGGTCAATTCCTTTAAAAGGCATCTTGGCTTGTCTAGAGCAAGGGTGCTTCCAACTGCGTTGCCGTGCTAGTGGAAATTCAACTCATCATATAACATGCAATGACATATTATACCTAATTGACTATCAAATGTTCAGGAGGACATCTGGTCATGTGGAAATGTTTAACTGCACATGTCCGGCATCACTGGTGCCCCTCCTGCCCTGTTCTATTAGCTGCTGAGCCAACATTATGAGTCTAGAGAAGGTGGCAATTATAAAGGTGGTTTTCTTTGTACTTCAAAATATTTTCACTCCAGCAGAATTTTAGTCAAGACACTTATGGTGAGGAGACTATTGAAAGGTCCATAGATGATGCCCATAGATATTGCTTGACGGTTAGACAGGAGTCCTGTAGATTGAATTTTGGGATTTTTTTTCCACCTACAGAAAGTAGGAGCACATCTTCTGACCCATTGCCATTTAAAATCACTTGAAATTAATGACTACCAGTGCATGTGAGACCAAATATTGAACCTAGCGTTAGCCCGTCACTATCAAATAATTGCATCTTTCCTGTGAGATGTGAGATGTGAGATCTATAATTATGAAGTTTTTATATTTCAGATTTAATATGGTAAACTGTACAATACAAATGAGACTCGATAAATAATACAACACAGAGCAAATTTTACAGTTCTCCTGAGTGCATTGATGATAGAATGCAAACAGGTTCCTAACGTGTTCCAGTTTGATCTTTAAGCTGGAAGTAGACATAGATAATGAAAACAGAAAAATGCCCAACAGGTCAGATGGGTTCTACGTTGAGACAAAATCAGAGTTAATGCAAGTTAATGGCCTTTAATTGAATTAAAATAGTCAAGGTTAGGACCTGGTTATGGTGCAAAGGATGGGGAAGAAGTGACCAAGTTTGAAAGGGAGGTGATTGAATGGAGAAGGGAGTAGAAATGCTCAGTAAAATGGGGAAGGTGTTATGATTTGAAGTAGTGGCAAAAGATGAGAGGTTAAAATGGGTAGAACAGAAACATTACCTGAGGTTATTGATCTTAGCAATGCATATTAAAACTACAAAATGCTTGGTCAAAGATAGATGCTACTGAGCTTGTGTTAAGTTATTTGAAACAGTGCAGGAGACAAGATGCAGTGATGCTAGAAGGTTTATGAGCCCTTTAGAATTTTCTCTATGTATGCATAAACGTGATCAGATTTTCACTTAAGTCTGAAAATTAGATAAAGACAACACAATTAAATAAATTTTAGGTCATACTTGTGACAAAAGAGAGAAAATTCTACAGGGTTCACAAACTTTCTAGCACCACTGTAAGTGTGAATGGGATGGAAGATTATCATGACTTGCACTAAGGATGTCAGGTATTGAGTGGATGAGATTTGCAAAATGTGAGTCGATCTGGGTGACCTCAACGTTGTGAGACCATATCATTAAATGTAACTATTGCACTTTAAGTTGAAAACACAAGTAGATCACTATTTCTTTAGCATCTCAGAACAGAATAAGTGTATCTTAAATTGTCATTCGATGCATGAAGTAACCTGTATGAATAAAAATCAGGAGAGCAATTTGGAAAGATCAATGTCATATACAACTGAAAATTATCCTACTGGGAGGCAGTTAGGGATTTAGCAGATGAGAGTGTGGAGGGTTTTGGAACACTGGTGTGAACTGGTCTTCCAGTTCTTCAGTGCACAATGGATGATAATGGTTACTTTACTCACTTCACGCTATGCTCTATTTGCCCCACATCTCTGATCAGTGATTTGGGAGGTTTTGGCAAATTCTGCCAGGTTCATGTGAAAATACATGATGCTGTAATGATACGACTAGAATGGAAGGACAGTGTGTGTTCCCACCCACCCATCCTAAGACTAACAACAAAGGTAATTTGTCCAGGTGACCCCAAACTTTACTGATTTTCTTTAGCAGACGAGCATTAGATTAACTTCTTAGCCATGCTCTTGAGCTCAAAGTGTACGGCGCGCATGGGTCAGGAGGATTATTTCATTCGTTAAGGGATTTTTCTTTAATATAATTTTTGTACATCCATATTTTCTCACAACATTGCAGGAGGCCATTCAGCACCTTTGCCACCATTGTTGTGCAGCTGGTGGAACTGCTGCCTCAGAGCTCCAGTAGCTTGGTATTGGTCCTGACCTCAGGTGCTGACCGTATGGAGCTTACACACTCTAACTGTGGACGTACAGGTTTCCCCCGGAAGCTCTGGGTTTCTCTCCCATTGCATGAAAGGATGGTTTGGTTCGTTGATTAGTCACTGTGGGTTTTCTTTGGTATGTGACTGAGTGGTGGGGTTCTGGGAGAGTTCATGGGAATGTGGGGAGCATAAAATAGCACCTGTGTTGGAATGAGTGTATGGGTTGATGGTGGTTCGTCTTGTCCCTGTGGACCTGGGGTCTGCTTCTGTACTGCATCTCTTTATAACTTTATAGCTATGACGGAAAGTTAGGCTTGATGTCGAGTTAAACAAATATAAGAAAAATGGCCCTTAATTGATTTCCAAGATGAGAAGAATGATCATTTTAGGTATTGTTGGTACTTCCCTGCTAAATCATATCCAGTAAGTTTATGTGCAGAGAGGATGTATAATAAGCATTCAAAATAAATTACTCATAAGCCAGTGGAAGATTTCCAACTCTCACAGTTTGGTATAGCAATTTTAGCAAATGGGAGACTTGCTGTTACTTATTGGAGATCTAATATTCTGGCTCTGTCATTCTAACATTGGTTTATTGATGTTATATATGAAAGATTTATATTCATGAGAAATTGTTCCTGTGGGGTATTATTTGATACCTAGCACAGGCCTTTTGAAATCCATTTTCCCCATCAGGTGCAGTCAGTTGACTGAATTTTCCTGAAGGATACTGGCAGGTCTTTGTGTCTATCAGCACAGGACTGAAGGTGCAGAGCTGGATCAGATATGGACTGAGAAGGTCCTGGTTAGGCCAAACTAATGTTCAGTGTGAGCACCACACCTTAGAGTCCAAGGGTTAAATTGCAAGGGAAGTTTTCACAGACAGAGATTTTCATTCATTGGAATTTAGAAGGCTGTACAGTGATGTTATGAATAGATAGTTATTATTTCTGGTGCACAGATATCAGCTTAAGGGGCATTCTGCAAAAATTAGTGCAGATCTTTTAGGGGTGAATTCTGGGAATGCGTCTGCACTGGGTGTGTGGTGATTGGCTGCATTATGGCCTGGTATGGGAACACCAATGCCTTTGAGTGGAAAATACTACAAAAGGTAGTGGATATGGCCCAGCACATCTTGGGTAAAGTCTTCCCAACCATTGAGCACATCTACATGAAATGTTGCCGTGGAAATGCAGCATCCATCATCAAAGATCCTTACCACCCAGGGCATGTTCTTTTATCACTGCTGCCATCAGGAAGAAGGTACAAATTCCTTAGGACTTTCACCACCAGGTTCAAGAACAGTTACTATCCCGAAACATCAGGCTCATGCACAAAACTGGATAGCTACACTCATTTAAGAACTCTGTTATGTTGTTATGTTGATGGATGTTATATTGTTATTTCCTGTCTGTCATTTATTTCTATTGATTTATATCTGCATTTGCACAGTTTGTTTACAGTTACTGTTCTATAGATTTGCTAAGTATGCCTGCAGAAAAAGAATCTCAGGGTTTTATGTGGTGACATTTATGAACTCTGATAATAAATTTTACTTTAAACTTTGAATTTAGAGACAGCATCGCTAGATTGCCCAATCGGCCTGAAAACGCATTGCCAAAATATGGATAACAGGCTCTAAAAGTAGCAGAATCACATCTGAAATTAAAAGAATTGAAAGAAGTGTATGGAGTTGCTTCTTGAACCGTCTTGAGGATGTTGTCTTCGATGGTGTTATTCACTGTCACCATCTTCTTCCAGAACATAATCAACATTTTCTCATGGGAGGAACATTGAACTTCCATTGGTCTTGACTTCATAGTCTATAAAATGCAACCCTTTACAAATTTCACAATAAATTTTCTCACACGACACTGCCAGGGAGTACAGATACTGATGCATTGGTGGAAAATAAAACCCACAGGCTGTACACCCAGAGGCAGATGGATGTAAAAGTGAATATAACATCATCAAATTATACTCGTGCAGCCTTGTCTACATTGGTGGCAATTTGGAGACTGCTTCATCGAGCATCTCAGCTCCATACACCACAAGCGGAGCTTCCCAGTGTCCAAATATTTTAATTCTCATTCTGACATGTTCGTCCTTAATGTGGAGGAGCAGCACCTTGTATTCTGTCCGCGTAGCCTCCAACTTGATGGCATGAATATCGATTTCTCCTTCTAGTTGAAAATGTTTCTCCCCCCCACCCCAACTTCCTCTATTCCCCACTCTGACCTTTTACCTCTTTTCATCTGCTTATCACTTCACCCTCAGTCCCCTCCTCTTTCCTTTTCTCCTGTGGTCCACTCTCCTCTCCTATCAGATTCCTTCTTCTGATTCCACAACCTATGAACTGACCTTTAAGGACTTTACAACTCATGTTCTCAGTATTATTTATTTTCATATTTATTTTTTATTTGTCTATAGCCCCCCCCCAGTAAAGCCTTAGGTTCGGTCAACTTGCTTTACTGGAACTATATAATTAATAGAGATAAAATATAAAAGGAAAGTAAAAGGTGCCAAACTTATCAAAGTTCAACTTCTTCGTGCACAGTTGGAGCTCTAGTAACGGGGTCGACTTTCCGCCATTCGATCCCCTCTGACCACCTTGACCCGCCACCTGGGACGAACCACGGTGGTCAATTGGACGCTCCACACGAGTCTGTCTTCGTCTCCTGTCCTCGCCGAAGACCCTGGACCACGGACTCCGACTCAGGGGCTGCCCCATTAGCCCGCTCATAGCATCACGTCCACTCTCTCTCTCCCCATCGTGCCTTCTGCCCAAAAACCCGCTCATCACAATTTGCTTACAGACACACAAGAAAGAATAACATCTATCCCAATTGGTTCATTTGTTGTCTTATCAATAATATAACTCAAACAAGCCGCTAGCGAGAGAACTTTCTCAGTAGTTAACATAACAAAGAAGCCATTTTAATTAGCCTATGCAGAAACATAGAAGAAGAAAACCCTTACATGTCTTTTTTGCACATTAGTTGTTTGTCAGTCTTTGGTTGTGCATAGTTTTTCATGGATTCTATTGCATTTTTCTGTTCTACTGTGAATACCTGAAACAAGGTGAATCTCAGGGTAGTACAGATTCTACCCTGAGATTCCTAGATCTTGAATAAGCTTCTCTCTTCCTCTTGCCTTGGTGTTCCACGTCTCTTGCTAGCCATGGTTCCTTCAATCTTCCATCCTTTCCGTGTCTGAATGAGACAAACCTATCCAGATCCCCATGCACATGAAAGAAGATTAGTTTTCTTCAATTCAATGCACACAGCAAGCTGAAGGAACCCAGCATCTATGGAGGGAAATAAATAGTCAGCATGTTAGGCCAAAACCCTTCATCAGGATGGGAAAAGAAGGTGAAAGAAGTTAGAATAAGAAAGGTGGGGGAGCAGAAGTCTGGAAGTCAGGAAGTTGGATAGTTCTTGGATCTTTACCTCTAATTACCTATTATTTTGGCTTCTTCTCACTTCCTTTCCACTCCTGATGAAGGGTCTTGGCCCAAAACATCGACTGTTTATTCCTCTCCTTAGATGCCTGATCTGCTGAGTTCCCGCAGCATTTTTTTGTGTGTTGCTCTGGATTTCCAGCATCAGCATGATTTCTCGTGTTAATGATCCTCTTGAGTTAACTCAGATTGATTGAAATGACTGCCTTGGCTTAAAACTGACAGCAATGGGGTGATTTATTTGGCCTCCTAAGTCTCTGCTGAGCTGATGGATGGACACTGAGTTGTAGATTTACTAGTTAACTCAAAGTGACATCAGACTAAGTAATACCCCAAACTCATTCTTTGTTTTCATCATGGCCTTCCTACCTTTAGCTCAGTAACACTTGACAATCTCGTCACTGCTCGAACTCTGACCTCTTGCCCATCAGGAATTTAATTCCATTATTTCTGACGAGTAGCAAGATCTTTTTTGTACCTTACCTCCACTCTCCTTTCTTCAAAAGTCTTTGACAAAATTTCCTGGACTGAAATTCGGATGAATTGCTTTAATACCTTCTTTTTTGGCTTAGTGACACAATTATTTTTTCTTTAGCAATTCTCCAAAAAAGTGCCTTGGGATGTTTTTATAGATGCTGTATAGATAGAACCAATGACCCACAGTTTGCTGCTGGGATGACCTTCCGTCCTCCGAGCTGATCCATGTGGTAAGTAGGTAATATTGCGGATTTGCTCTGCAGGTTGTCTGAGACAAAAGGTTAGATAGGCTATAATCTCAAACACGAGTTCAGAAAAGTGAGAGGAAATTTGATTGAAACATTTAAGATTCTAAGGGTGTGGAAAGGATAATTTTCAAGAGCTATGCTAGTGCAGGTAGTTCTGCCTCATAGCTCCAGTCACCTGGTTTCAAACCTAAGCTCTGGTGCTGCCTATATGGATTTTACATATTCTCCCTAGAAATCGAGACAGATTTCTCCCAGATGCTTTGAATTCCTCCCAGATAACAATGGTCCTGAAGAAGGGTCTCAGCCCACTACTTTGGCTATCTATTCATTGCCACAGATGCTGCCTGACATGCTAAGTTCTTCTAGCATTTGTGTCTGTTAATTTGCCATCATAGGTTAATCCCTGGTTTAATTTGCCACCATAACTGCACTCCAGTCTGCAGCTAGGTGGTAAAATCTGAGAGATAATTGACAGGAGTATGGTGTGAATAAAATGGTATTTGTGATATTGGTTTGGATTCGGTAGGCTGAGGGGCTGTGTCTGTGCTACACAATACTGAGTTTCGTTGAAGTTCTGAAATAAAGGTCACAGTTTAAAAATTAAGGGCTTATCGATTCCAGACAGATATTTTTTCTAGCTCAAAAGTTGCTGATTTTTTGGAGTTTGCTTCCTCAAAGGATTGTGAAAGCAGATATCATGAATATTTTTAAGGAAACAATAGATGGATACTTGATAACAGAGAGGTGAAGGGTCACTGCAGGCCAGCAGGAATGCAGAATTTAGGTTGCAATTAGTCATGGAGAAAAAAAGCATGGAACCAGGACCTTTGGCCCACTGAGTTTATCTTTCTACTCTAATCCTATATAATTCTCATTTTTATTCTCTGTCCACCTTCTCATCAACGCTGTCCAGACTCTAACACTGATCTACAATCTAGGTGCAACTTAGAGTGGCTAATTTGCTAAGAAGCTTGGGACTTCTGTAGTGAGTCATGGAGTCATAGTAAGGTACAGCACAGAAACAGGTTCTTTCGTCTATCTACTCCATGCCAAATTATTTAAACTGCTTACACCTATCAATCTGCATCAGGACTATAGCCCTCCATATCCCTTCCATCTATGTACCCATCCAAACTTCGCTTAAATGATGAAATTGAGGTCGCATATACCACTTGTGCTAGCACCTCATTCCACACTCTCATGACCCTCTAAGTGAAGGAGTTTCCCCTCACATGTCCCTAAACTTTTCACCTTTCACTCTTAACCCATGAGCTGTAGTTGTAGGCCCACCCAACCTCAGTGAAAAAAGCCTGCTTGCATTTACCTTATCTATACCCTTCATAATTTTATATACCTCTACCAAATCTCCCCTCAATCTTCAGCATTCCAAGAAAAAAGTCCTACCTTACTGCCAATCTGCGCCTTGTAAGGCATGAAAATGCCCGACGCAGGCCTCTCATGGTCTGAGTCGACGTTTCCTCCTCCCTTATTAAATCTTTCCTTATAACTCAGGTTCTCCATTCCCAGCAACATTCTTGTAAATTTTCTGTGTACTTTTTCAACCATATTTACATCTTTCCTGTCATAGGCGGCCTTAGCTATGTTTCACCCATTTCAACTGAAACGGGCCCCACCCTCCCAGGGGCCCCCGACTGACATGCAAAAATTTAATGCACAGCTCCTAGATGCCACAATATTCTCCTGCTATTGCCAGCCGAACCACCAATGTATTTTCGCTGACTGACATCTGAGAAAATACATTAAAATATTTACTTACTTGTAAACATTGCTCCTAGCAAAGAAGGCTACTTTTCAATGACAGGAAAGTGAAATGCTCCTATCCTAGTGATGTTGAAAAATGGAAGGTATTAGACAACAAAACAAAACGTCTAAATAGTCTCCCAAAAGTTACATCTTCCTTTGGTCCAGCATCTGCAAAAGGCCCGCCGACTGCAGTTGCTGCTGCATCATCATCACAGCATGGGGCTGCAGTGCCAAGTGACAGTGTAAGCGGTACAGGAGATGTTGATAATCAGAGCAATGAAAATGAGAAGAACCATTCTATTCAAACAGATGGTGATAATGATGACCAAACTCTGTTTGATGAACAAGCACCACAGCATGAGGACAGTCCTACAACTGAGACAGGTGAGGGAGATGCCGCCACCAGCACACCAGACAGAGAGAAAGCCCCACTAACATTCACAGAGACTGATCTGGCACGTTGGCCAATGCATATCACCAGTGACCAACGGATCGACATTGTTAGGAGAGGTCCCGTTCAGTTAGAGGACATTAACTTTCCACAGAGCCAATCATGCCGTCGTTTTACCAAGGACAGATATCTTATGAAGATGAAAAATGGAGAAACCATTCGTAGGTCATGGTTAGTGTACTCAGAATTATCTGATTTGATCTTCTGTTTCTGCTGTACCCTGCTTGGCAAGTGAAATCAGTCTCACTTGCGGAGGTTTCAGAGTGTGGGAGCGACTCACTCTCACACTCCAGGATCAAGAGAAGTCAAATGCGCACCGTGCCAACATGGGTAGCTGGCGCAAGCTGGAAACACGCTTAAGAACGCACAGTGTCGTTGACAGCACGTACCAAGAAACGCAAATGCTGGAAAAAAAACACTGGAGTGATGTCATGAAGAGGTTCATTGCCACAATCTGTCACCTTGCAGAATGAAACCTTGCTTTCCATGGCCACAATTCCACCCTGCATGAACCAAATAATGGGAACTTCCTTGGTCTGGTGGAGCTGCTTGCCGAGTTCGACCCAGTGATGAGCGAACATGTCAGATGAGCAGAGGAAAAAGAGATTGCTGACCACTACATGGGGAAAACCATACAAAATGAGTTAATCACACTTATTGGAGACCAGACACTGGAAGCGATAACAGAGAGAGTAAAACAATCACGTTACTACTCGGTGATAATGGACTGCACCACTGACGCTGCGCACATAGAGCAGCTCTCTGTGACACTGCGCGTTGTCACATGCCAAGTAAATGCCAGAGATACTGTTAGTGAGCATTTTGTCGGTTTCCTACCAGTGCTTGACACCACAGGTGCAGGCCTAACCAACGTTTTCTTATCGCATATGGAGAAGTTAGGATTAGATATCTCAAAATGCAGGGGGCAGGCATATGATAACGGGAGCAATATGCAGGGGTAAAATAGTGGGATGCAGAAGAGGGTGCTAGATATTAACAAAAAAAGCACTGTTCATGTCATGCGCCAGACACAGCCTAAACTTAGTCATTGTCGATGCTGTAAAGTCAACAGCAGAGTCTGTGAGCTTCTTTGGGGTGCTGCAACGTCTATACACACTATTCAGCTCATCAACACAGAGATGGGAGCTTTTCAAGGAGAATGTGTCACAGATGACCCTCAAGGCCATATCCAACACGTGATAGGAGTGCCGTGTGGAAAGTGTGAAAGTCCTGCACTACCAGCTTCCCGATGTTGACAATGCGCTCCTGTCACTGAATGAACATGCCACACAGAAAGGTGACAGTGAAACCACATCTGCAGCCAGAGGCCTAGAACAGGAGATCATGTCATGGAAATTCCTGCTGACTGTTATCGTCTGGTACAACGTTTTACATGAGGTGAATCGTGTCAGCAAGCTGCTCCGGAGCCCACAAGTGGGAATCGATGTGCTACAGCGCGAGGTGGAATAGGTTCTGAAATCTCTCAAGGAATACAGAGAGAACGGCCTTTCATCCACCCAAACAGATGTCAGAGACATAGCTGAAGAGATAGGGATGCCAATGGTCTTTCCTTCTGCACAAATCAGAAAACCAAAACACCAGTTCCAGTATGAGTCCCAAAGTGCAGGTCCTTCCCTGACAGTGGCACCCGAGGACGGTACAAGAGAGAAGTTTTCCTTCCACGAATGGACTCTGCCATCACAGGCATTAGTGAGCGCTTCAAGCTGATGGAGTCATTTTACAGTCTGTTCGGCTTCATTTATGGAAGAGAGGAAATGAAAAAAGCCACCCAAAGTCACACACTGAAAGACAGCTGCATAAGCATGGAGAGGACACTTGGTGAGGACCTTTTGCGCGAGGTGTTGGCTGCTGTCAGTGCCGTGCCTGCAAAAGAAACCACTGGCCTGCAGATTCTGAGCTACATTTACAGCAACAATCTGGTTGATCTGTATCCTAACCTCACCATTGCCCTAAGACTCATGCTGACAGTGCCTGTGACTGTAGCGAGTGGAGAGAGTTTTTCAAGGCTAAAGCTCATCAAAATGCATCTGAGAACAACCGTGCTCCAGGAACGTCTGTCAGCTCTTACTCAGATATCAATTGAGCATGAAATAACAAGATCGCTGGACAAAGTTGAGCTCATTAAAACATTCTCAGCACTCAAGCACAGGAGGGTGGTGAAGTTCTAGTGGTAAGTCTTTTAACACATTTTTAGCAGAAATAAAGTTTATAATTAAAATAATAAAATAAACCACGTATTTCACTCAAAATGTGTATAGGCGATTAGGCGGCGTTTCCGCAAATTGTAATTTCTCTCTCCCGCTTGCGTCCCCTCTCTGTCTCACTCTCCTCTTGTTCGCTCTCCAGGCCTTACGTGAGCTGTCCGTGGTGCTGAAAGAGCGTGAAATGCAGTTTGTTGTAAATATCTAGTAGTTAACTTTCAGACACCATTCATTGAATAAATAAAGTGTGATTTTTCATTAAATTAACAACAAAAGCAATGTCATATTTAATTAGAGGGAGATTGTTTAAGCTGTTCTTATGTCAGCTGATACCCAACACATAGTGCCCTTCAATGCAGAGTAGTTACTGAAAAGGGTGAGGCTTCTCACTCCAAAGCAAAAAATGTCATTGTTTCAGTTTTTAATTAGGAGAATTGTTTGGATTATGTTGAGCTGTCTGTCCATTATGCTGAAAGTGCATATAATGCATCAACGTTTAAGTCCAAAATTATACCATTATTGATGCAAACCAATTTGAATATTCACTTTTTCTTTTTTTTGGGAAGCGGGGGTAGGGCCCCATATTAACTCTTAAAACGGGCCACCAGATGCTTAAGGCCGCCCATGTTTCCTGCAGGTAGATAACCAAAACTGTACACAGTATTCCAAATTAGCCCTCACCAATGTCTATGCAAATTCAACCTAACATCTCATCTCCTGTGCTTGATACTTTTTGATTTATGAAGGCCAATTTGCCAAAAGCTTTCTTTTCGGCCCTATATACCTATGATGCCGCTTTCAATGAATTATGGGTCTATTTTTCATGTCTGCTTGCTCTCTAGGTGAACTCTGCAGTTTCATTTTCCTATTTATTTCCTCATAAACAATTCTCTCATTCATGCCTAATAACTGCACATGCTTCTCCTGCTACCCACTTACAGAGGGGCAATTTGAAGTGACCAACCAACCTTTAAACCCACATGTCTCTGGGATGTAAAGGGGAAGTGCATGTTATCACAGGAGGAACAGATCAAATTCACATAGAAATGCTTGGATTTTCCAGCTAGCTCTGCACTGCTGTTGTTATTGGTCCTTTTAGGCTCAGAAGTTTAAATTTGTGAATTATTCTTCTTCTTGGCTCTCTTCTTGGTGGAGTCTTAAATGAAGAGTCCCTGCTGAAATGTATTTGCAGAGACTGTATTAATTAAAGTTCAAAGTACATTTATTATCAAAGCATTTGTGCAGCATACAACCCTGAGATTTGTCTTCCCCACAGACAGTCACAAAACAAAGAAAACTATGGAATCTGCTCAAAGAAAAACATCAGCACAAAAATAAACAAATTGTGCAAATGGCGACAAGAACGTCAATCCCCATGCACAAGAAAACAAATCATGCATATTAAAACAAGAATGAACAAAAAGACAGAATATAAAAACACCAAATTGAAAGAGTCCAAACCACAGTTCAATCCACAAACCACAGATCCAGAAATTCTCTCTTTTCAATCTTTTTATTGTTATATTATACAGAAAAAAAACATGAGTACATTGAAGTAACAACACCTACAATGTCTCAAAAAAGACATTATCTTAAAGATTGAAAAAAATGTTTTGTGATAACAAAGAAATCTACTAAGCAGAAAAGTGAGAGAAAAAAAACCCATTAGGTGTACAACCCCGGAGACATGCGTCATACGAAAAGCTTCTAAAAATAAACATCAAACCACCAGCAAAAGAAAATATCCTAAAAAAAATTTACAATTAGATCGTGGAAAAATTATATCAATTAGCTCAAATGATAATAACAAGCAAATGAGCCCATCTTTTCTCAAAATCAAATAAAGGTTCAAAGGTTCGAATTCTAATTTTCTCCAAACTAAGACATAGCATCACTTGAGAGAATCATTGTGACAAAGTGGGAGCTGATGTATCCTTCCACTTCAACAAAATAGCCCTCCTAGCTATCAATGTAACAAATGCAATAACATGTTGGTCAGACACAGGAATACCATGAATATTTTGAGGAATTATTCCAAAAAGCAGAGTTAATTTATTAGGTTGTGAATTAATTTTAAGTGCTTTAGAAATTGTTGAAAGAACCGACTTCCAGAACTGTTCCGATATAGATCCAGAATTTCGATACCATCCTCTGCCAGCATCAGGGAGAGGGAGACAATCACATGCAGACACCTTCTTCTGACAGCAGCAGGTGAGAGTGTGTCAGATAGCACTGAATACTTGCTCACCTACTGCACTGGCCTTGATGTTTTAAATATTCCTCAATGCTTTAATTAGCGAGAAATGGATTTGATCATGGGCTCCTACCCGGTCTTTAAGCTTCCTGGCCTCAAGACTTCTCTCCTCCTGGAACCTTCTCAGAGACAGCAAAGCACCAGATCACTCAATCGGCCTAAAATCACACCATCAAGCTGTAGATCACAGGCTCCAACAGTATCAGAAACAAATTTCAAAGAAAAAGACGACGTAAAAGAAGTGAGAGAAAACTTCTTGTGGACCATCTGGAAGATATCACCCAAGTTAGCGTTGTTCGCCGGCATTGATCAGAGTTAACATCGATGGAGTAGAGATGAAGGGGGCTGGGTAATCCCACTCAGCTGGAGAGGTGATGAGGAAGCAACCACGTCAGAGATTGAATTCAGAATAATAAGGAAGAGATTGTTTTCAGTATTTTGGGGGTCAATTGCCTTGCCATTTGCAGTAGTGATTTAGTTACTATGACTATGGTGAACGTACAGAAGAAACATTTCGGATGTTGAGTTCTGGGAGAGCTGGTTACAGGTTTGAAACGTCATGCCCTATCAAGATGACCACCCCCACCCCCAAGGGCTGCGTGTTCAGCCCACTGCTGACACATGACTGGACCGCTAAATTCAGTTCAAACCCAGCCATTGTGTTTGCCGATTACACAGCCGTGTCTAGCCTTATCAATGATGATGAGAAGGTGTAGAGAGAGAAGACAGAGCAGTGGTAGAATGGCGTCAGTGGAGTGTGAAAAAGACCAAAGAGATAATTGTGGACTTTAGGAAAGCGCAGGCTGACCACTTCTCACTGCACATTAATGGATGATCTCATCTGGTTGACTCACCTCCCCCATTCTAACCAATTTACAGAAACACCATTGAAAGTGTCCTGACCAGTTGCCTCACTGACTGGTATTGGAACTGCCAGGTAGGGGAATCTGACCACAAGTTTCTACAAAGGATTGTGAGGACTACTGAGAGGATCATCTAGATCTCTATCACCCCATCCCAGAGATTGTTATCAGTGCTGAGAATGGAAGGCTCTTAGCATTTTCAATGATCCCTCCCATCTGTCTAACAACTTATATGACTCCCTACTGTCAAGCAGGAGGTACATAGTATTCAGATAAGAATTGTTAGGATGGAAAACAGCTTCTTCATCCAGGCCATAAGACTACTGATCTCCCAACCACCACCCAGGTCTTATCACTTATTGTTACAAGAGCATGGCATTGGACAAACTCAAGTGCAGAACACAGGCATAGTGGCAGAATCAGGAGGCATTATTGCCATAGCAAGTGTGGAATCAGTTTCCAGGAGAGTCTTTACCTAAAGTCTTGGGTTTGGAGAGAATCCAGAAGTGATGCTAGACTTAGAACTGATAGTCCTAATAAACATAAAACAAGGTTATTCACACCAGAGCCAACCAATGAATTGGCAGCTCCTTGTTGTGATCACAGGGTCTTTATCCTGCATTTTCTGATGGAAAGCAGGTGTGTGTAGTTAGTGGAACCTGGGAATGATTGGAAATTAAACGAGGGGATTGAGGCCCAGTTCCTGAGGTAAATAGCAAGGTGGGGGTTTGCCAGAAGGGATCATAACACTTATAAGGCACCAGTACATTATATTGTTTACTTTGTAACTTGTGTGGTAAATGCAGCTTATTATTTGTTGATATATTTGTGGTAATATTACTTTATGTGTTGTGTGTGGTTGAGTTATATGTACCGTACTATGCAACTTGATCCAGAGGAGCACACAAAATGCTGGATGAACTCAGCAGGCCAGGCAACATCTATAGAAAAGAGTAAACAATCAATGTTTCGGGCTGAGTCCTTTCATCAGGACTGGAAAAAAAAGACAAGATAGGGGGAGGGAAGGAAGAAATACAAGGTAGTAAGTGATAGGTGAAAGCAGGGGAGGGGGAGGGGTGAGGTAAAGAGCTGAGAAGTGAATTGGTGAAAAAGATAAAAGGCTGGAGAAGGGGAAATCTGATAGGAGAGGAAGAAAGGGCCATGGAAGAAAGGGAAGGGGGAGGAGCACCAGAGAGATGAGTGGGTAAGGCGAGAGAGGGACATGGGAATGGGGGATAGTGAAGGAGAGGGTGGGATCCATGCATACAATACCTTGTATTCCATCAGGGTAGCCTCCAACCTGATGGCATGAACATCGACTTCTCGAACCTCTGGTAAATGCACCGTCCCCCTTCACCATTCCCCATCTTCATTTCCCTCACTCACCTTATCTCTTTACCTGCCCATCACTTCCCTCTGGTGCTCCTTCCTCCCCCATCCCTTTCTTCCATGGCCCTTTCTTCCTCTCCTATCAGATTTCCCCTTCTCCAGCCTTTTATCTTTTTCACCAATTCAGTTCTCAGCTCTTTACCTCACCCCTCCCCCTCCCCTGCTTTCACCTATCACTTACTACCTTGTATTTCTTCCTCCTCTTCCCCCACCTTCTTTCTCTCATCTCATCTTTTTTCTTCAGCTCTGATGAAGGATCTTGGCCCGAAACGTTGACTGTACTTTTTTCCATAGATGCTGCCTGGCCTGCTGAGTTCCTCCAGCATTCTGTGTGTGTTGGTTGGGTTTCTAGTATCTGTAGATTTTCTTTTGTTTGAGATTGATCCAGAGGAGTGTTGTTTTGTTTGGCAATATACATGTGTAGAGTTGACTGACAATAAACTGAACTTGAACTTGAAGGTGTTGCAGAAGACTGGTACAAAACTGAAGGATGATGCAAGCTCACTACAAGAGTAGGGGAATCTATAAGAGGTTTGGTCCAGTGGACAATGAGAGGGGAAGGAAATAACAATGGGGCATGATGGGCTGCTCTCAAACTCTTTGACAAAGGTCGCCATGATCTGCTCACTCTTGTCAGAGGAAAGGATTAAGGAGACAAAGAACTGTGTTTTAGACAAGATTTGCAGAAGAACAACCAGGGATTATCTTTGGAATCCAGGATGATCTTGGAATAGTGTGTTTTTTTGGATTAAAGATGGGCCATATTGTGTTCTATATCGGCCTGCTGTATCTAATGGTAGATACGTAAAGCATTTCTCTGCCTTATCATCTTAGCCCTGAGAAAGCAACAACAGATGATGCACTGAGGTGAAGGTGGAGTGAGAGATAGACAAATTGTTTCAATCACAAACCTATTGTGAGTATGGTTGGACGGGTTAGTGCATGCAAAGTGGCATGGTATTTGGTGCCCAAAGTAAATTATCAGGCAATTTTCTTCAGCAGTGAAGCAGTTGGAATTAGGATTTGGGGAAAAGCGGTGTGGATGGAGTGCTTTGCATGGAAAAAAATGCATACATCTCTGTCATTTACTGACATATGGTGAGATCAAGGACATGTGAGCTGACCACATTAGGATGGTTGGCGTGTGTATGGAAAAGAGAAAGTTTAAAAGGAGGAAGAGCTTAAAGGAAGGACACAGGACTGTAAACTGAGATGCAGCATATGGCTGGGCCTCAGAGAACACCCTGAGGAACTCTGCAAGCAGACCCGTAGATCTGGGATAATTGACCTCCAACATCCAGTGTTCCTTTTGTACAAGGTATGGCTCCAGGCAGCAAAGTCCTTTCTCAACAAAGCACTGTATTTTCCAAGCTCTATATCACTGTTGTCAACTCTGCTTGCCAGGGAATACTTGTATGCATAATTTAGTTGGACCAAGGAACCTAATTTTTAACTTAACAAGTAATATAACCTTTGCCTGAAGTGTTATGAACCAGCAGCAATAGATATGAAACTGAGACAGAAGTATAATCATAATGGATATCATACAGATGTTTCCAGAAGCTATGAAAAGTCCTTTGTGATATCAAAGACAAGTTTAAAAGGTTCTCATCCCCATGTGCAATATTCATGTGGGAATTTTGGTTCTTTACCAGTGATTTTAAACTTAAAAATTCTTTATTAAGTTTTAAATAATTTGAATTTTATGACATCAAACAATGATTCCTATTAATGAAGTTCAAGCAATGTTATCAATCAAGATCACCCAGAAAAGAAAGCCACTGTTGACATCCTGTCCCTCAGGTCATGTACATAATTATCATCTGACAATCAGTGCACTTCCTGACTCTATATGTCTCAGAAGACAAATGAAAGTCAGAATGTATTTAATTGCAGATCTGCTTACTCTCAAGTGGAAACTGGGAAGCTGGGTGTTCTCTACTCAAAGTGGAATACACTGTTGATTTTCCTGTGACAACAAGAGAGAATGTTGATATCCTCATCGGGCCGTATGGCATCTGTGGTGAGAGAAAAGAAGTTGTTTCTGATGTGAGACCCTTCTTTAGAACTGAGAAAAAGAGAAAACTGATACTCTTCTCTGCAACTGAAAGCTAAAATGTTCTCTCTCTCTTTAGATGTATAAGGGGATCTTCGATCAAAAATGTTGTCTGTTTTTCACTCCACAGAAGCTGCCTGACCCGCTGAGTATTGCTAGAATTTTCTGTTTTTATTTCAGATTTCCAGTATTTGCAATACTTTTTTTTAAATTTTGGTCCTGCTTACCTGATGCTTGCTAGTTGTTGAACAGTGAATATCACCCTTGCTTCTAAGTAGCAGGTTGTGAGCACTAAGACCTACTCAAGGACAGTACCAGAAGAGTTCTGCATGGCTGGGGATACTGGCTTTTGAACGACACATTTGACAGAGGTTCTCTGACATAAATGTAAAAGACCCTCAGAAAAAGAGAACTGGAGTTGTCTCCAGTCTCGTGGCCAGTATTCAACCTCCAGTTATTGTCACTGCAAGGGATTGGGTATTATTTTCCCATTGTTGTTTGTTGAAAATAGCTGTGTAAAAATAAGTTGGCACATTTGTTAAATTACAGTAATTTTACCTTATTGGTTATAAAAGTGTTTTTGGGATTTTCTGAAATGAATGTGGATAGTGCTATACAAGTTTTTTCCACTCCCAAGCATCTGGACCAACAGATCTCACATCCAACAGGTACACAAGGACAACAATGGACAATAGGAAATCCTGTGTTTTCTTACAATCCCCTCATTTCAAAAAAGAAAGAAAATCTAATAACAACCAACTGACCAACAATGACTACATATTTTAAACCCTTGCTTCCAGAGTCAGGTTAAAATAGCCAAGTTCATACTTTTTTGTGGCAACATTTATGATATTTTGATTCCTACATTTTTCCATCCCTAATTTGTAAGCTCACCTAAAATTCTGCTGCCCACTCTATCTTGCATTCTTCATTCACCATACTGTGCTTCCTGTACACAGTGGCTAAAATTGAAAGTTCTTGTTTTCAGCTCCTTACATGGTCTGGAATATTTTTATTGCTGTAACCTTCACCACCCTTATAATGCTGTGAGATATATGGAGCCCACCAACTGTAGTCTCTTCTGTATTCCCAAAATTGGAGGTTGTAGCATCTATTGAAAGGGACCAGAGTTGTGAAATTCCCTCCTTAAATTTCTCTATCTTGCTATATTTCTTTTCTCTTTCAGGAATCATCCTCTCAGTATTCAGTCAGCTCTGCTAACACCTGTGTCTTGGAATCAAATTTTATTTACAGTAGTTATGCACTTGTGAACCAATTCATGGTGTTTTACTATGGAAGGCACTGTACAAAAGCAACATTTTGTTTTAACAAAATGAGCGTTAATACCAGTTGTCCGTCATTTTTATATAAAATACACGTCAAGGTCTTGGTTATTATCCGTTCATTGCCATGATACTTCTCAACCAGTCTAAATGCATAAGGAACATGGGGAAATTTAAAATTAATGGCAGTCATTTATACTTAATAAATTGATAACTGTAAATGAAAATCTTTAGTATCCAAAGCTTTTGTGCATTTGGATCAGTAAGTAATATAAAACATATTGCTACTTTCAACAGCTATGCAAAGAAATGATACCAAGAAGGTTAAAATGCTTTTTTTTTGCCAAAGAATCTACTGTAATTGACACTTTTATACAATTACTTCTTGTGGATAAAATGAAAAGTGAATTAAAAGTGAATCAATGGCCATTTCAGAAAATACTTTTTCCTTGGTCAAAGATGTCCCAATGATCCTGTGCAAGAGTTGACAAATATTGCAGTTGTATGATAGCACAATTTAGAAATCAATAAAACATGAATGGGTTGCAGTGGCTAAGTGTTATAAATATTGAAAGCAATTTTAAGTATTTCTTTTATGTGACTTTAATGTTTCTGTCATTCAAGAAAGATGCAACGACCCATTATAACTATTCAAGCCTTGCCAAACCCTTTCATTATCAGAGGTTACATAAATACCGCATTTTGTATGAATGCCTTCAATTAAAATGGCATTTAATCAATAGATGCAGTGTATGATGTTTTTGAAATATACTGTACACTGGAACATGGCTGTCACTACTGAATTTTACATATCCTGTAGTTGGCAAAAAGCATTGGAAATAATTGCACCTCTGAGTGAGAAATTTCTGGGTTCTTTCCTGAGAGCAAAATACAAAGATCCATGCTTCCATGTCATTGCAATTCTGAGGGAGTGCTGCACTGCCAATGATGTCATTGTTTTGAAGGGATTTTAAACTAATTGGTTTAGTATTGTATCTCAGTACATGTACTTCCACACAGATCCTTCCATACAGAAATTGATGTAGTACAAAAGGAAACCAGTAATCGAATGCAGTATATAGCTTTGCAGTTACAGAGAAAGTGCACTGCAGGTCGACAAAAATGTGCAAGAGCCATGATGACATTGGCCTTATCTGCTTTCTCAGGTGGATAGAATAGATCTCCAGATGCCATTTTGAATGATTAGGGAGCCATCACCAGTGTTCAGGGCAATATCTATCTCTCAATCCAAGTCACAGCACATTTAACTTATCATGATCAAGTTGCTATTTGTGGAAGTGTACTGTGTGCAAATTGGCTCTTGAGTTTATAACATTACAACAGATGCTGAATTTCACAGAGGCCATGAAGGATATTGCATAAGTACAAGCAGTTTCCTTCTTATATATTTACTTACTTGCTATTTTCTAAAATCCTTTCTTCTATAACACAATTTGAGAAAGCCTTTTTGAGTTTGACCACATCTCCAGTTAGCCTGAACATAATAAAAAAAAACTGCAGATGCTAGAAGTCTAAAATAAAGACACAAAATGCACAACAGGTCAGGCGGCATCTGTGGGAAAAGACATACAGTAAACACCAACGGCAGTACATTAGATTGGAGGAGATGCATGTGAATTGCGGCTTCATGTGAGAGGAAGAAAAACATCTTGGGTCCTTGCTAGAATCTCTTTGATGGAAATTGCAGAAGGTAATGGTCTAAATGAAGAGATAGTTTGAGGATAAAAATGAGGATGAGAGGAACTCTCTGTCCCTTTTCCACCTTTCCTGCAGCTTAACAAGCCTTTTTTTGGTCTCCTTCCCAACCCTGATGAAAAGTCTTCAACTTCCAATGTTATCCTGTTTCACTTCAGTCATTCTCACCTATTCTCATTCTAAATTCATGCTGAATAAACTATCCTTTTGGAACTGGAACTGTAATTGGTTTATTATTGTCACAAGTACCAAGGTGCAGTGGAAAACATGGCTTGCAGATTAATTCTTCTGCAGTGTATTAAGGTAGTACAAGCTAAAACAATAAAATAATTCAGAATAAAGTGTAACTGCTATGACAAATAACAGTGTGGGTGGACAATAAGGTGCATGGTCATAATTAGGCAGATTGAGAAGTCAGGATTCCATCTTATTGCACCAGAAAGCCTCTCAATAGTCTTATAGCAGCGGGTTAGAAATACTTTTTGAGTCTGGTGGAATTACACATTTTTGCAATATGTTATTTATTATGCTTTTCTTCTATACAAATAAGAAAGAACAATTGACATAGTTCTTACATGATGTAGCAGTAAGTGGCTACATTAGTTGGATCAGTTTCCCAAAGGTTGGACTATTGATCCAGAGGGTTGATTTCAAATTAGTGGGAAGCTAAAAGATCCACCATAGCTTTGATTACTGAGTGGACCTGATTTAAGATGATTGTCAAAACAAAACAGAAAGAAACTGAAGGGAAGTTGCTTTGTTTTTATAAATAGCTATGATTCAAAACGCAATACCTTAAATGGCGATAATGTTCACAAGTAAACAGACAGCTACTTGAAAAGACGTCTGCAGGATCTTGGGAATTGGACAGGTTGGGTGGAACTATCTGGATAGCTTTTAGAAAGAATTGACACAATAGAGTGAGGAACAGTGTTAGGGCACTTTAGGGTTAGCACATGTAGTAAATAACTTCAGCCATCAGCCTTCAGATCTGAATATGGACTGTAGATTAAATTTAAAATGTACCTCTGAACAATGGATTCCTAAGAGCCAATAAACAGAGCTGATTGGAAGGCCAGACAACGCTGATTTAAATTAATTTGTCTCTGTAGTGTGGCTGTGAAGAAGGAGGTGTAAAAGCAATATATAATTCAATGGAAAGCATTGTAGATACTTATAAGTATAGAATTGTCCTTTGGTCCTTAGCATATAAAATATCATGTATTGTAGCATCAAGAAGGTCTCTTCCTCCAAAAAAGGTCTTAATATGATGCCTGCTGTGTCTCATTTTACCAGCTAAAAGACTACAACTTCATATCTACCTGCTACTTCTCTCTAGTGACTTTATTCACACAACAAGAAGCAGCATCTCCTGTATAATTCTAAAGTGATCTCTTCTGGACATAGTCAATGCTCATACTTTGCTAGCTCACTTTTGAGCAGCTGTTGTAAATCCAGTCTTAGTGGAAGGTTGTCTGGTTCTCCCAAGAATGGCAATTCACTAAGGAAGTGGGGTAAGGGTTGGATGGAATGTTTCCTTGCTCTCAGGTACTCCAGTTCATCCAAAATCAAAAACATAGGCTACAGACAAAAATAGAGATCACAAGAAACATCTCCTCCGCAAAAATTCTCATAATGTTCTTGAAAAGAGTGTTAATAGGATCTTAACTTGACCGAGGCTTATGACTCATCTGAAACATGGATAATCCTTAGTCTCTTTAAATTAATGACAACACTCTTTGTGTGTGTGTGGATTCTATATTCGTCAATAGTGAATTATTTATTCATGTTAAACTGCTATCCCACAAGGAGACATACTGTATCTGTCCATTATATCTAGAACTGGTAACGTGGACTATTTCATCCAAGATCCTGACATAAAATAATTTTGGTTACAAAGTGCTATTCTGATTGTAGGAATTTACTGAGCCAGCGTTCTACCATCGTAACTTACGCAAATTTACCAGTCCAGAAGCAAATTACTGCAGATGCTGGAAATCTGATACAAAACAGAGAATGCTGGAAATGTGCTGCAGATCAGGCAGCATCTGTGGAGAGAAACACAAGAGTTAATGCTTCTGATCAATGTCTTGGCATCAGAATGGGGCAATATTACAAATTAAACTTTAAAATTATATGTACAGTAACAGTGTAGGAACAGAGAGTTATCAATGAAGTTTAGGAAAGTTTAAATCACACTCATGGCAGTGGTGTCAACATGGTAGCAAAGGCAAATGAGTAGCAATGCTGTGTCTGGAAATGGTATAAGTAGAAGAAAACAAAATGTCTGAGGTACCAGAGGAGCAGAGAGAAAAAACAGGAAACTTACATTTCTGAAAATTTCATTGTTAAGTCCTGGAGGTTAATATGCACCTTGTTGGAAGATGAGGTTTTGCTGCTTGAACTTGCATTGAACTTCACTGAAACAGCATAGGAGGTCAAAGGAGGAGTAATCAGAGTGGGACCTGGAAGGAAAATTAAAGTGGCAGGCAGCTGAAAGCTCAGGGTCACCTTTGCAAAACAAAAGGAACATCTGAAAAGCAATCACTTAATCTGTTTCCCATTTGGTTTGAGCTTGACTGCTTCCTGTTTTATGCGGATTCTACCAAAAAGCAAAAGGAAAGCAATATCAGCCACTTGTAACTAATGTGCATTTAATTTTGTGTGCAATATTGTATATAAAACATTACGATCTGGTTATGCTTCTGATGTCTGGACATGAAATTAATTGGAAAAGATAAAGGGAAAACCAGTCGGCATCACACAAACAATCTCAGATTGCTTGTGAAGGAATATAATCAAACTAATACAGCATGAAATAGCTCTGCTTTTCCACAGATAACTCTTCCCGAGGCCTGGGAATGCAATGAGAAATATGAAAGGCAAAATACACCAAAGATGATGTATGTATGAAATTCAGGCAATGTATGCACCAACTGTGTGGTGCCGATTGCTACAACCAAAAGCAGGCAAAGAAGTATAAAGTATCCAAGATGTGGAGAAGTAGAGCAAAACATAAAGAGGAATGAATTAAAGCTGAGGCTTGAAAAAAAAATCTCCTTGCAAAATAGTAAAACTGCTATGGTGGAATATTATCTCATGTAGAAATGGAGCCAAAAATAATATTGAAGTAGAGACATTCATCAGTGTTTTTATGTCCCTTATATTCTGCCAATCCCATGATGAAGTGGCAAAATTTTACCCAATAACTTAGAAGTTGTTCAATGTTCAAAGTAAATTTTATTATCAAAGTACATATATCTGACGATATAAAACCCTCAGATTAATTTTCTTAATTTCTTGTGGGCATACTCAGCAAGTCTATAGAACAGTAACTATAACCAGATTGCAGAAAACAACAAACTGTGCAAATACAAATATAAATACATAAAAATAAACAACGAGAACATGAGATAATGAGATAAAGAGTCCTTAAAGTGAGATCTTTGGTTGTAGGAATATTTCAATGATGGGGCAGGTGAGTGTAGCTATCCCCTTTTATTCAAGAGCCTGATGGTTGAGGTAGGATCTGTTCATGAACCTGGTGGTGTGAATCCTGAGGCTCTAGTTCCTTTAACCTGAAGGCAGCAGCAAGAGGAGAGCATGACCTGGGTGGTGAGGATGCTGCTTTTCTATGACAGGGTTTCAGGTAGATGTGCTCAATACCTGTGATTACTGAGCTGAATCGATTACCTTTTGTATGATTTTCCATAGCAGGCCATGATGTAGTCAATCAATATTCTCTCCACTACACATCTATAGAATTATGTTAAATCTCTCAGGTGTCATGCCAAATCTATGCAGACTGCAAAGAAGTAGAAATGCTGGCATGCTTTCTTCTGACTCACTATTCTATATGCGTGCGGGCTTTTAATCTGAAGCAATTCTGCTTTGTAAATCAATGAGTGTTCTGTAGGAAAACACCATAACGATCTGTGCACATGCACAAGATCTCAAATGTTAAAGATAAATAAGTAATTAATCTATTTTTAGTTATGTAGGTTAAAGAAATTGTTTTACCTGCAGTGTGAGATTTTCCCTCCAAGACGACTATAAACTTGTCATAGAGTTTGGAGGCTTGTATGCTTCAGTGACTCGAAGAGCTATGTAAGCTGGACTCAGAACATTATGCCTTTGGCTCTTGGTAGGGTCACCCATGCCAAACAGATCAAAAGGTAGAGGTCAGACTAAGAGTGGTCCACTGGTCCTCCAGATTTGGGGGTTCAGCTCAGGGCTAACAACTCTGACAGATAAAACAAAATTATTATGGAAACAGCAATGATGAATCCTTCTACATCTAAGTGCAATGGTTTTCCTGAGTCTCCACCTGGGATCTATATGACTGAGAGTAGAGAAACCTGAGAGGAAGCTACTGACTTGGTGAAGGAAGCCAGGAACACCACCAGAAATGCAGGGCCTTTATTGTTGTCCTAAATAGGCAGTAAGTAAGCAGTATAATTTTAGCATTCAATTGAACTCAGGAAAACACAGAAATTTTGTTTCACATTTTATTATCTGCAATATATCTCCGACATTGCAGCATTTGAAGTTTTGGATTACCTATTCTCCCCACATTCCCATCAGTTCTTTCACTCACACCACATTAAAGGTAACTTATTTGGCCATTTACTTTACCAACCTGAACTATAGAGGAAAATGGACAATCAATCTTTCACCTGGAGTCAGGATGAAGGTTCTTGCCTGGAAATGTCGAATGTCCATTACACTGTGTAGGTGCCAGTCGATTTGCTGAGTTCCGTCAATGATTTGTGTGTTCTTCCGGATTCCAGTGTGTGCAGTCTCTTGTGACTGCATTAAGGAGGATGTAGTGTTAGGTCTTCTGAAAAGTATTAAGGTGGATAAGTCCCCAAGGCCTGATGACCTATATTCCAGAGTACTGAAAAAAAAGCAAGTGAGGAGATTGCTGGGGCTTTATCAAAATTCTTCATGTCCTCACTTGCAACAGGCAAGGTCCCAGAGGACTGGAAAGTAACAAATGGAATGCTTTTGTTCAAAAAGGGAAACAAGGATTAGTATAGGTCAGTGATTCTCATCTCAGTGGCTGGGAAACTCTTGGAAAGGATACTGAGATATAAGATCAATGCACATTTGTAAAGGCATAACCTGGTTAAGGACAGTCAGCCGGGCTTTGTTTCTGGATAGGCCATGCCTTACAAACTTGATGGCTTTTTTTGAGGAGATGACAAGTGAGCTGGATGAAGGTAAGATAGTGGGCATAATCTGCATGGACTTCAGTAGATCATGTAATAAGATCCCTCATAGTAGATTGATTCAGAAGAATCAGAATCAGTTTTATTACCACTGACATATGCCATGAAATTTGTTGTTTTATTGTTGCAGTTACAGTGCAATATGTAACATATACAACAGATTACAAATCAGCAGAGAAAACTGTGAGTAGTTTTACACTCCAGGGAGTGCACATATCACACAACCTCTCATGGTCTCAGTGCACATCCTACATAATCTAGGTTCTGATGAGGCTGAAGAGAGCTGTTATATGCATATCTATATTCACGTACTTCTACACATGCTGCATCACTGCATGCTATAAAAAACTGCACTGTGGAGGACAGGAAGTCAAAATTGCCCAACACATCATCAGCACTAGCCTCCCCACCATTGAGGACATGTATACAGAAAAGTGCTGTAAAACGGCCAATAACATCTTGAAGGATCCCACCCTGCCTGGCTCATGGACTGTTTATCCCACTCCCATCAGGGAGGGAGCTACATAGCATCTACATCAGGACCAGCAAACTCAAGAATAGTTACTGCCCCCAAGCAGAAAGGCTGATCAATATCGCCTCCCATTAACCCACCCTCAACACTTCGACTGACACTATTTTATCATTTCCTGTAGGGGTCACCTTATGTACAGACAGTCCTGTGTCTAGTGTCACTTTATGGACATAGAATCTTATATATTTATACTTATAGTATTTTTTACATAACAGTGTTCTTTATCTTACTGTGTTTTTTTTATGCTGCATTGATCCAGAGTAACAATTATTTTGTTCTCCTATATCCTTGTGAACCGGGAATGACATCAAATAATCTTGAATCTTGAATAAGAAATTTGTATACTATAAGTAGGTAGTGCAAAAAGTGCAAAAGTATTGAGGTGGTGTTCATGGGTTCATGGACCGTTCATAAATCTGATGCAGAGCTGAAGAAGCTGTTCCTAAAATGCTGAGTGTGCGTCTTCAGGCTCCTGTACCTTCTCCTCATTGGTAGGATTGAGAAGAGGACAAGTTCCAGTAACCAACAGGAATTCTGAAATGCAGCGATGATCTACGTAAAGTCATCAAGGTGGTGAAACGACGATACAGGGACAAGGTCCAGACACAACTCTCCACCAACAACACACACAGTTTACAGCAAGGTCTGCACACCATCGCAAACTTCAAAGCTAAGCGCAGTGGTGCTGCCAACATCGCTGCCTCTCTCCCAGATGAGCTAAATCTTTTTTATGTTCGGTTTGATATTGCCAACACTGAGTCCCTGAGGAGAGCTGACGAAGTGACCTGCACCTTGGTCATGTCTGAGGCTGAAGTACGTAGGTGTTTTCAACGAGTGGACAGTCGTAACACTGAGGGACCAGACAGCGTCCCAGGGCAGGTACTCAGGAGGTGAGCAGCATGACTGGCAGGTGTGTTTACAGCCATTTTTAATCTCTCCCTCTCCCAGTGTAGAGTGCCCTCCTGCTTCAAAACGTTCACCATTGTTCTTGTCTGGTGATGACAGCACAACAGTGCCTCGTTCACCTCAGATAGTTGAAAAAGGTTGGCATGAGTCTCCAAATCCTAAGGACTTTCTATAGGGGCACAATTGAGAGCATCCTGACTGGCTGCAACACTGCCTGGTATGGGAACTGTACTCCCCTCAATTGTAGGACTCTGCAGAGAGTGGTGCGGACAGCCCAGAGCATCTGTAGATGTGAACTTCCCACTATTCAGCGACAGTTGTGTAAAAAGGGCTTGAAGGATCATTGGGGACCCGAGCACAAGCACAACACCCCAACCACAAACTGTTCCAGCTGCTACTATCTGGGAAATGGTACCACAGCGTTAAAGCCAGGACCAACGGACTCTGGGACAGCTTCTTCTACCAGGCCAGCAGACTGATTAATTCATGCTGATACAATTGTATTTCTATGCTTATATTGACTATTTATTACAAATTACTATAAATTGCACATTTAGACGGAGAAGTAATGTAAAGATTTTGACTCCTCATGTGTGTGAAGGATGTAAGAAATAAAGTAAATTCAATTCAATTCTAGGTGGTGGGTGTCCCTAATAATGAATGACACCTTTTTGAAGCATTGCCTTTTGAAGATGTCCTCAATGCTGGGGAGGCTTGTGCCCACAATGGACTGGGCACTTTGTTCTGGGTGCTCTTGAGCCTTCAATGTAGGATAGGCAGTTTTTGAGTTGCTCCTATTGACACGGTTGTTTACGCGGCTGTTTCAGCTTCCACTCAACAGTAAGCCTTTTGGTACGTTAGCACACATGTAGTTAGAAAGGAAAAGTGATGATTATCCTCTACTGGAAAGTGGTTGTAGAAACAATATTACAGTCTTGTAGTCTGTAGGTGATGGCGCGTGTGAAGTATATATAGTTTTGAACAAAAAAATGAGCTCCTTGACAAACTCAGAGTGTGAGGTAGCTTCTATGGAGGGAAATGAACAGCTGAGATTTTGAGTAAAGACCCTTCATCTGTACTGGCACTGTAGAGTGGGTATAACTAGTACAAAAAGATACGAGGAAGGATGGATGAGCGATGTGGATCAGGTAAGGAGGGCTTGATTGGCAGATGGAATAAGGTAGAGGAGAGCCAGATGGAAAAAGTGACAGAGTTTGGGAATTGATAGGTGCTCCAGATGATGGAATCTAATAACACAAGGAAGCAAATACAGGAAGTATAAAGTTCTATGGTGTTGATACCATTAAGAAGAGATTAATTTGGCTGATGAAGGGATTCCCATTTCATGAATGCACTAGAGATTAGATCTGTAGTCACTGAAGTTTAGAAGAATCTTGTTGAAATATAATGGGACATGACAGGCTTGAGGTGTTTCTAGTAGTGGGAGAGATCTGTTCAACAGAATGTAGTTGCAAGATAAAGGGGCAGTCATTTCAAATCAAGGTGTGCCAGACTTCCTTCTCCAAATTCTTGGAATTCTCAACCTCAGAAAGGAATATTGGAATATTGGAAAAACGGGATTGTGTAGTGGTGGCATAGGAAAGGAATCAATACCTGGAGTTGAGTCACGTTTCCTTTGAATAGTGAGGTAAACTTGAGAGGCTGTATAGACCACATTCCTGCTATCTTCTTTTAAGAATGGCATTCTTATTGAATCTAAAGGGTAGATGATTGTGTTACGTAACTGGCAACAATGAATATCAATCGAGTCAGGTTATGTAAAAACAACCAAACATTTATTAAACATGGATAAACAATAAAAAAACAGACAAAAACCTTAACCGGAAGTTAACTGCTATGTGGCTGTTCAACAAATTGTCACTCGGCACTGGTTCTTATAGCGTTAAATGCGAACACAGTTCTTAAAGCGGTAAAGTCAGATATAGTTCTTAAAATAGTAAATTCGAAAGTCCAACAGATTTATACGTTCAATTGGGAGAGACTTCTCTGGAGAAGGATTTCTTCATAGATGCGACTTTCCTGTTAGTTCTGTCCAAAGGATTCACGATGCAGAAAATAAACATTTTAAAACAACCGACCTTAAGTTCTAGAGAGCACCTTGCATGAAGTCTTTGCTCTTTTGGCAAGAGTTATCTTTGATGCAGGTCACTACTCCTTCAACGAATACTCAATAAGGTTGATCTTTTGTTAAACTGCCGAACGATACCGACTCCTCTTAATCCTTCGGGTCCTGTACTTCGATAAAGTCTTCACGCTCCCGTACTACTGCTGGAATAAGGTACATCAACACATCTAGCAAAAATTTCCGGTCCAGCACTATTGTACCTTGCAACAGAACGTAACAACCATTTAAAAAATGAAACTGCATCATAGAAACAAATACGGAACAGAAACGGAGACACAGTAACGTTCTAGCTGGAAAACTAAAAACTAAAAACCAACTGCGTCATCTGAGGTCTTCCCTTATACACCCGTGGTGCTCATGTCATCACGTGACCTCACATCGCGGGAAAATTACATCAGGTGACCTCCAAAAGACCATTACACCATTCTCACAAAAAAAAATCACAGATCTGCTTGAGGTATGTAACAATTGATTGTGATAAAAGAGGCTGCAGATGCTGGAATCTTTCTCCCTTATTTCCATGAATTCCTCTCGGTCCTCCACATCTCTCCCTTGGTTTTCATCCTCCACCTTCCTCTCTTATCAGATTCCATCTTTGATCAAAGTTCAAAGCAAATTTATTATCAAAGTACATTTTTGTTATCATATACTACCTTGAGATTTATTTTCTTGCAGGAATTTATAGAGAAAAAGAATTTTATGAAAAAACTATACATAAACAGACAAAGACTGGCAAACAGCCAATGTGTAAAACAAGACAAATTGTGCAAATAAAAAATTAATACTGAGAATATGAGCTGTAAGGAGAACTTAAAGTGAATCTATAGGTCATAGAACCAATTCAGTGTAATGGCGAGTGAGGTTTTCCATGCTGCTCAGAAGCCCGATGGTGGTTGAGTAAAAACTGTTGCTGAACCTGGTGGTGTGGGAACCAATATCGCTGTATCTGCTGCCTGATGGTAATAGTGAAAAGAGGGCATGGCCTTGATGGTGGGGGTCTTTGATGATAGATGCTACTTTCTTGTGGCAGCACTCCATGTGAATGTATTCAGCAATGGGAAGGGCTTTGCCTTTGATGGATTGGCTGTATCCACCATTTCTGTAGACCTTTCCTTTCATGGGCATTGGTGTTTCCATAACAGGTCGTGATGCAGCCAGTTAGGATGCTCTCCAGTGTGCATCTACTGAAGTTTCTCAATGTTTATGGTGTCTTGCCAAATCTACAGAAACTTGTAAGAAATTAAAAGCACTATTGTGCCTTCTTTGTGATGACACTTATGTGTTCATCCCAAAATAATTGTTGCATTCACCAAATGCCTCCTAGTGTATTTACCCTTACTTTGGTCAAATAAGTTAGGTTAGGTAAATGATCACACAAAGTTAATTAATTCAAACAACTCACAAATTTAATGCATCAACTTTATTCTATGAAATGCAAAAGTCTACATAATTATGTCGACACTGATGCATATCTTGAGTGCTATTGTTCCTTTCGTACTGGTACTTACCAAATACTTCTTGTTGTTGTGTGAACAATGTCACCAGTGAAAAGTACTGATAGACATGAAGAGGGAGAGAGGTCTGATTGACCCAGCACTACACACCATTTCAAGTGCTAAAGGTAAAAAAGGGCAAAGAAAATTTCAGGACAATTCAAACAAATCCATATCTACAATACTTCCCTTGAACGACATGTAACAGTTTCAAATACCTGGATGTTTGCAACATCATACCGCGATAGACTGGCGTCCTATCCGGGTGGGGGGGGGGGGTGTAGTTTCGTACTCTTAGTTGCTTCACGCCATGGAAACTGGCATAAGCACCAGCCTGATGAGCCTATAATGGACAGACTTTAACTTAACTTGCAACATCATACCCAAAATAAGTGTGAATTACTGTTGTATCCATGCAATGGGATGTTGGTTGGGTTTGTGCATATGTAGGCAATTAGCCAAGTGCCTATTTCTTTGTCTATCTCGTCTGCACTTCACTGTTCTGAGCTGCATTTTAAATTTAATCTTCAATCCATATTCAAATCTGAAGGCTAGTGGCTGAAGTCAGGTAAAGTTATTTGCTACATGCGCTAACTCCAAAAATCTCTCTAATACTTCTCACACTTATAATGCCAAATCAGGGGATCTCTTGCAGGTCAGATGATTGATCCTTCTTCTCCATGCTGGGCATGGAGGTCTGCTTTGTAGTTAGTTTCTAGAGTTCTCATTGCTCCAGCTTTGAAAACTGTTGTTATTCTTTCCTCTTATCAGTTCCGCACAGCTATGCATCGATTCCATTACCTCTGATTCATTGGGCCAATCTGTGTCTACCCCACACTGGCTGTGGCCCAAGGTTACATACAGGTGGCTCCACCTCACTGCTAGTTCTCCAAACAAGGACATGCCTTTGATGCCATTCCTATGTTTTATTGCTGTATCAGACCACTTTACACCAATTATTGCCAGTTCAAATCAGACACTGGGCTCAGGTTGCCCCAGTTCATGATCAAAGACTTCTGTTTTTTAAGCCCATGTTGATACATCTGCTTTATCAAAAGGTGTCCCACAAATAATTTCACAGGTTATTGGTAGAGCCTTTTTGATGTCAACTTTCAATGATTTCAATCTAGGAAGAGTTAATTCAGAAAACTCCAACCTTCACTTCTTCTACCATCTGGCAAGAACTAAGATATTTATTTTGTCTACTCAGCCAATGTGCTTGACTTATTCCAGACAGCCGTTCCACAGATTTTTAATTTCTTTAGGCCAACTGTTTCTGAAACTATTTCCAGTCTCTCCTCCCTCATCTGTCCATCACCCTTCCTCACCTAGGTCCACATATTCACTTGCTAACTCTAGCTCCAACTCTTTCCTCCACCTATTTATACTGGCTATCTCCCATCTGTCTTTCAGTCCAGGTGAAGAGTCTCTTCATAGGTGCTGCTTAATCCACTGATTACCTCCACCAACTTTTATGTAGATTATAGGTTGTGTACAGGTTACTAGAAAGCACCCACAGGTCTTCTTAATATGTCACACGAAAGACAAGCAGGGTGTCAGTTTAAAATCTCAATGAAAAGATGACAACACTGCACTGTTTCAGTACCAGGCATTTGTGCTGATGTCTGGATTAGGACTTGAACCCAAAACCTCTGAACCTGATGGTATATAGTTCACATGAAGTTTGCAGCATTAAATGAAACATCTTTGTTTTTGGGACATCAGGTCAATGCAGTTGTGGAATTACAACTCTTCTTTAGCATTTGCTTATGCATCTTATAAATATTTATTGAGGGATAATGTAAATTTGAGCATCTGGTGAAGTAAGATTTATTCTGAGAACTACATACAATAAACACATAAAGACACTTAAAAAGGAGTAGGCTTAGTTACATCCTACTCAGATGCAATGGAAATATGTAAATATGAACAACATTGCCCTAAGAATTATTTGCAGGCATCTATATGACAATGGGTAAAAATTCATACTTACTGGACTGTAACTATAGCTGGACTCTAAAGAATGCCATGTACACACCACGGGTAGCTTTGATTTATGACCTGATTCCCTGTTAATGCATCACAATACTTTAGTTGTTTACCACAACCAAGCACTAAGCAATCTCACTGTTTTGTCCTCTATTGCCCAGACATCACTTTCATCAATACTGCATCATATGTAGCAAAACCAAGGCTGTGCAACACTTAAAACCTGGGGGAAAATTTGCAGAACAATGATCTTGCTGCTTGTCTATTTTATCTCTTCTACCACTGGCTGTTGTGCCTTTCATGTCAAGCCCCAAATCTTCTCCGTTCAATTCCCTGCATTTGTTTCTCTTTGACGAAGAATATGATCATTTCTCCAGATGTCTTATTCTGTGAGTTGCTGTCAAATGATTGATTGATCAACCCCTTGTGAAGTGACTCATGATTCTCCAGTGAAATGACATAAGGGCAAGTTGTATTGCTCGAGAGCAGAAATTTCTGTAGTCATCCTCAGTGAGTTAGAGAAGAAGGAGGCTTAGTCACACATAATTTTCCTCAAGTTTTCAAGAAAGCTTGGTGAATCAGAAAAAGCAGGAATCAAAGATGGAAAAGTCCAGAGATTCTCTTCCATTATGGATTCTGGACCTGGATTTATTCTTTGATATATATTTATGATTTTCAAGTCGAAGAAATACAGTGACTTGCAGTTACATGCCTAGGGCATTACTGGAGGCTGCATCAGAGAGTCATACAGGACAAGAAAAGGCCCTTCAACTCAACCAGATTATGCTAACCAAGATGCCAATCACAGAATCATAAAGGACAGAAAAAGACCCTTCAACCCAATCAGTCTATGCCAACCAAGCTCTTTTCTGCTCGTTCCATTTGCCTCCATTTGTTCCATCTAAAGAGTTTGTATCCGTGTACTTATCCAAATGCATTTTAAATGCTGTTATTTTACCTGCCTCCCCTTTTACTCTGACATCTCATTAGTTATATGCACCACCCTCTGCATGAAGAAGTTTACTCTTGGATCCTTTTTATTTTTTCCCTTCTCAGTTTAAACCTGCGCCCTCTAGTTTTTGATTTCCTTGTCCTGATTAAAATACTATGCACATTCACTTTATCTATGCCACTCATGATTTACACACTTCTATAAGGTCACCCACATCTCCTCCTATCCAAGGAAGTCCTAGCCTTCCCAACTTCTCCCTATAACTCAGACCTTCAAGTCCTCACGATCTTCTTGTTAACCTTTGTTGCACTCTTTCCAGCTTAATGACATCTTGCCTATATCAGGCAACCAAAATTGTACATATTACTCCAAGTGTGGCCTCACCAGCCTCAACTAAGTCTGCAACATAACGACCCAACTCCTGTGCTCAATACTATGAGTGAAGGCCAGCATGCCAAATGCTTCTTCACTCCCTGCCGACCTGTCATGTCACTAGAAGCTCTGTCTTTAACTGCTATGCACGGAATTTCCAGAATTCCCTCCCAAATCAGCTCTACCTTCCATTAACACAGAGCTGAAATCCAATAGGTATGAACTAGTTGTTGCTCATTTCTACTTAATACTTTCTTACGGCTCTCAGAGCCCACCTTTGATTGGTAAGGCTCCTGTGAATTTTGTAGCTTTACTGTGAAGAGCACGTGGACGCAGCATTATCCTTGCTGACATAGCACTGCCATCCAAACTTTTTTTTTGCACTATTTATGTATTTTGTATTTTATAGTAATTTTATGTCCTTGCACTGTACTACTGCTGCAAAACAACAATATTCTCAGTGATACATATGGAAATAATAAGCCTGTATCTGATTTTGATTTTAAACTGGATGTAAATCCCTTTGGCATACTCTGAAGTGATCAGCTAAGTATTTTTAGAAAATACTTATTTTTGGGGTCATCTACTGTATCTGTTGCTCCTAGTGTGGCCTCCTGTATGTTGGTGAGACCTGATGTAGATTGGGAGACAGCTTCGCTGAGCACCTATTTGCTCTGTCCACCAATTCTACTGCCAATTCCTATTCCGACATGTCAGTTCATGGCCTCCTCTAATGTCATCATGAGGCTACACTCAGGTTGGAGGAGCAGTGTGGAGGATCAGCAAGATCTTGGGGTCCATGTTCAAAGGACACTCAAAGCTGCTGCGCAGGTTCTCAGTGTTGTTAAGAAGGTATATAGTGTGATGGCCTTCATCAGCTCTGGGATTGAGTTCAAGAGCCATGAGGTAATGTTACAGCCATATAAGACCTTAGTTAGATCTTACTTGGAGTACTGTGTTCAGTCTTGTCACCTCACTACAGGAAGAATGCGGATATGATCGAGAGAGTGCAGAAGAAATTTACAAGGATGTTGCCTGGATTGGAAGGTATACCTTATGAGAATAGGTTGAGTGAACTTGGCCTTTTCTCCTTGGAGCGATGGAGGATGAGAGGTGACCTGATAGAGGTGTATAAGATGATGAGAGGCATTGATCATGTGGATGGCCAGAGGTTTTTTCCCAGGGCTGAAATGGCTAACATGAGGGGGCATAGTTTTAAGGTGCTTGGAAGTAGGTACAAAGGGGATGTCAGAGATACGTTTTTCACACAGAGAGTGGTGGGTGTGTGGAATGCACTGGCAGCGACGGTGGTACAGGGGGATACAATAGGGTCTTTTAAGAGACTCTTAGAGATGTACATGGAGCTTAGAAAAATAGAGGGCTATGCAGTAGGGAAATTCTAGGCTGTTTCTAGAGTAAGTTACATGGTCAGCACAACATTGTGGACCGAAGGGCCTATAATGTGATGTAGATTTCTATGTTATTTGTTCTATGTTCTTACTTCCCTCTGGGTAGCCCCTAGCCTGATGGCATGAACATCAATTTTTTGAACTTCTGGTAATTGCTCCCCACCCCTCTCCTTCACCAGTCCCCATTCTTCTTTCCCTCTCTCACCTTATCTCCTTACCTCCCCATCACCTCCCTTTGGTTCTCCTCCTCCTTCTCTTCTTCCATGGTCTTCTGTCCTCTCCTATCATATTCCCCCTCCTCTAGCCCCTTATCTCTTCCACCAATCAACTTCCCAGCTTTTTACTTCAGCCCCTCCCCCTCCCATTCTCACCTATCACCTGTCATGTACTTCTTCTTCCGCAAGCCCCCCCCCCCGCAACTTCTTACTCTGACTTCAACCCTTCGTTTCCCATCCTGAAAAAGGGCCTTGGCCTGAAACGTCAACTGTTTACTCTTTTCCATGGATGCTGCCTGGCCTGCTGAATTCCTCCAGCATTTTATGTGCATTTTTAGAAACATTGGCCAGGGAATCCTTGCTTATCATAGCCTGGTGACACAGACTTAATCTTATATCTAAAAGATAATGGTACCACTTCCATACTCCTCACTGGAATGTTATTATAGATTGTGAGCAGGAATGTGGATTTAGAGGCTTCAATGGGATATAAGCAAATTGAGTAAATAGACAAGAACAAGACAGATGCAACATAATAAGGAAAAATGTGAATTTATCCAAAACAACAAAGAAACAGGATTTTTTTAAACAGTCAGTATTGTTGATGCTTAAAGTCACTGAAACTCAAGATAAAGATAAAGTGGAAGATAGATAATTTAGAGATTGTGAATTCAGGGATTGTGGATGTCCATTGTAAATGAGAGAAAGAAGAGAAAACAAGAGAAAATCTACAGATGCTGGAAATCCGAGCAACACACACAAAATGCTGGAGGAACTCAGCAGGTCAGGCAGCATCCATGGATAAAAGTACAGTTGACGTTTCAGGCCAAAGCCCTTTGGCAGGACTGGAGAAAAAAAGCTGAGGGGTAGGGTAGATTTAAAAGTTGGGGGTAAGGGGGAAAGAACCATCAGGTGATAGATGAAACCTGGAGGGGGAGGGATGAAGTAAAGAGCTGGGAAGCAGACTGGTGAAAGAGACAGAAGGCCATGGAAGAAAGAAAAAGGGGAAGTTGCACCAGAGGGAGGTGATGAGTGGGCAAGGAGATGAGGTGAGAGAGGGAAAAAGGAATGGGAAATGAGGCATGTTCCTTATTCTCTTGGGACTGATCCAGTTAATGTGCAATTTCAGGAACTAATTGTATAGAAACATGGTGTGTAAGAAGTGTCACCACCAGCTGTATGCTTGAAGTGTCGAAAAGGTTCAAATGGTTCAATTTACTATCAGCTAATGTAAGCAGTATTCAACTTGAAATTCTTACTCTTCACAGTGGATTAACAGTTCACTGACTTATAATAAGAACTGTGCAGAACTAAAGGAAAAACAATAAACGCTAGGCTAACAGGGGCGTTAACTAAAACTCACAAGCTGAAAGTTAACACTGACATTGCAGGTCGGAGGCATTAGCTTAATACTAAATAAATACCGCTCCCATACAGCTTCATTCTAAGCAGTAGTCTTCATTGCCAGAAAAAGTCCAAAAGTAAGCAGGGAGCACTGACATCGATGTGCCTATGGTCAAGAATTGAGAAGACCGAAATGAGAGTTATGGAGTTTAATGCAATCACAACGAAACACCAATTGGCTGCAACATGCATTCTCATGAGTGTGATTGCCAACCCCGTTCAGCAGCCCGTCTGCAAGGACATCCAGATTCTGCAGCAGAGCCTGTGCTTGTGACAGAGCCCACCTCCCTAGGTGCAGCTCCCGAGGTACCAGAGACCTGTGCCTGCTGGAAGTCCTGCATGAAAGACGTGTCCAGAATGTCATGGGCCGGAACCCAAGAATACTCACAACATGCTGGAGGAACTCAGCAGGTCGGGCAGCATCCGTGGAAAAGATCGGTCGATGTTTCGGGCTGGAACCCTTCGTCAGGATGATAGAGGGAAGGGGCAGAGGCCCTATAAAGAAGGTGGGGGGAGGGTGGGAAGGAGAAGGCCAGTCAGTTCCAGGTGAAAAACCAGTAAAAGGAAAGATAAAGGGGTGGGGGAGGCGAAGCAGGGAGGTGATAGGCAGGAAAGGTGAAGAAAGAATAGGGGAAAACACAATGGGTAGTAGACGGAGGCGGAACCAAGAGGGAAGTGGTAGGCCACTGGGGGAGGGGGCAGAGTGACATAGGGATAGGGGAAGGGAGGGGGAGGGACTTACCGGAAGTTGGAGAATTCTATGTTCATACCAAGGGGCTGGAGACTACCTAGACAGTATATGAGGTGTTGCTCCTCCAACCTGAGTTTAGCCTCATCATGGCAGTAGAGGAGGCCATGTATGGACATATCCGAATGGGAGTGGGAAGCAGAGTTGAAGTGGGTGGCTACTGGGAGATCCTGTCTGTTTTGGCGGACGGAGCGGAGGTGCTCGACGAAGCGGTCCCCCAATCTGCGTCGGGTTTCACCGATGTAGAGGAGGCCGCACCGGGAGCACTGGATGCAATGGATGACCCAACAGACTCACAAGTGAAGTGTTGCCTCGCTTGGAAATACTGTTTGGGGCCCTGAATGGTGGCAAGAGAGGAGGTGTAGGGACAGGTGTAGCACTTGCGCTTACAGGGATAAGTGCCAGGTGGGAGATCCGTGGGGAGGGACGTGTGGACCAGGGAGTCGTGGAGGGACTGATCCCTGCGAAGGCAGAGAGGGGTGGAGAGGGAAAGATGTGCTTAGTGGTGGGGTCCTGTTGAAGGTGGCAGAAGTTGCAGAGGATAATGTGTTGAATCCGGAGGCTGGTGGGGTGGTAGGTAAGGACAAGGGGAACTCTGTCCCTGTTGTGGTGGCAGGAGGATGGGGTGAGAGCCGAAGTGCGGGAAATGGAGGAGATGCGGGTGAGGGCATCATTGATGACAGCAGAAGGGAAACCACGATCCTTAAAGAAAGAGGACATTTGAGATGTCCTGGAACGGAAAACCTCATCCTCGGAGCAGATGCGGTGGAGACGGAGGAAGTGGGGATAGGGAATGGCATTTTTGCATGTGGCTGGGGGGGAAGAGGTATAATTGAGGTAGTTATGAGTCGGTGGGCTTGTAGAAGATGTCAGAGATGGAGACTGAGAGATCGAGAAAGGGGAGAGAAGTGTCCGAGATAGACCAAGTGAATTTGAGGGCTGGGTGGAAGTTTGAAGTAAAGTCGATGAAATTGATGAGCTCAGCATGGGTGCAGGAAGCAGCACCAATGTAGTCATCAATGTACCGAAGGAAAAGTTGGGGAACAGTACCAGAATAGGTTTGGAGCACAGCCTGTTCCACATAACCAATATAGAGGCAGGCATAGCTAGGGCCCATGCGAGTTCCCATAGCTACACCCTTGGTCTGAAGAAAGCAGGAAGAGCCAAAAGAGAAGTTATTGAATGTGAGAACCAATTCCACCAACCAGAGGAGGGTAGTGGTGGTGGGGAACTGGTGAGGTCTATTATCCAGGAAATAGCAGAGGGCTTTGAGGCCTTCTTCATGGGGAATGGAGGTGTATAGGATTGGACATCCATAGTGAAAATGAAGCCGTTGGGACTGGGGAACTGGAAGTTATTGAAGAGGTGGAGGGCATGGGATGTATCCCAGATGTAGGTGGGGAGAGACTGAACTATAGGTGACAAAATGGAGTCCAGGTGGGCAGATACAAGTTCGGTGGAACAGGAGCAGGCAGAATTTATGGGTCTGCCAGGACAGTCAGGCTTGTGGATCTTGGGGAGGAGGTAAAAACGAGCAGTGCGGGGTCTGGGAATTATGAGTTTAGTGGCGGAGGATGGAAGGTCTCTGGAGTTGATAAGGGCGGTGATTGTGCTGGAGACAATGGTTTGATGTTTTTTGGTGGGTCCTGTTCCAGGGGTAAGTAAGAGGAGGTGTCAGAGAGCTGCCGTTTGGCCTCAGTGAGGTAGAGGTCCGTCCGCCAGACTACTACAGCACCACCTTTGTCAGCGGGTTTGACGGTGAGGTTGGGATTAGTGTGGAGAGAGTGGAGGGCAGTGCGTTCAGAGGGAGTGAGGTCAGAACAGGAGAGAGAAGTGGTGAAGTTGAGACGGTTGATGTCTCGGCGACAGTTGGAGATAAAAAGATCGAGTGCAGGTAGAAGGCCCGGGCAGGGTGTTCAGGAGGAGGAGGAGGGTTGAAGATGGGAGAAGGGGTCATCAGTAGGGGGAGGGGAATTCTTGCCAAAGAAGTAGGCTCGGAGATGTAGGCGATGGAAGAAGAGTTCAGCATCATGGTGGGCACAGAACTCACTGAGGTGTGGACGGAGGGGGACAAAAATGAGGCCCTGGCTAAGGACAGAACGTTCTGCCTCAGAGAGGAGAAGGTCAGAGGGGATGGTGAAGACACGGCAAGGGTTGGAGCTGGGGTCGGAGGAGGGTGAAGAGTGGGAGGTCTCAGGAGGGAGAGGGGGGTTGGGATGTTCATGGAGAGAGGGGTTAGGGGAGGATGAGGAATCAGAGGAATTGAGGGGTGATGAGGGGTAGAGGGAAGGTTGGGAGTCGTGGGGAGGAAAGAGGGTAGTGGGGGAATAAGACGGGCGGTAGGACCCAGCGGCAGTAAGAGTGGTCCCGGTCTGGAGAGGCTTGGGACCTCGGTCCGAGCTGGATTCGAAGCTGGGGGTGGCGGAGCCTGTCTCCTGCAGGGCTCCTGAACTGAGGTCAGAGTCAGAGGCGAGTGAGTCCATGGCACACTGGGGGCTGGTGCCCAGGTACGGGAGGCCGTGGTTCCAGTTGGGGTCAGAGTCAGAGCGGTGGGTCTTCGGCCTGCCGAAGGCCTGAGAAGTCGAGGTCCGAGGGGTCGGGGTCCGGGCTGGAGCCGGTCGTTGTTGTGGGCTCCAGGCGGGCGAGCTTGTGGTCCTTCTTGGACGCGAGGAAGGAGAAGAAACGGCAGTTGGAGGCGTGAATCCAGTGGGGAATGAAGTGTAGGAGATGTCCATGGCAGACGGTGGAGAGCGTGGCCCGGAGTGGTGGCAGAGAGAAGGACAGGGCCCATAGGTATCTCCACATGGCAGCGAGCATGGCATGGAGAATCCGGCGGGAGCAGCGGAGGGAGCAGCGCTCAATGAAATGGAGGTACCTGGGATCCACATTGGGTCCGAACTGGGAGGCCTGGAACCGGAGCTGGAATCCCTGCGGTAACAGATGGCGGCGGAGACACGTTCCCAAGAAAACAGATGGCGGCGGAGACACGTTCCCAAGAAAACAGATGGCGGCGGAGACACGTTCCCAGGAACCCAAGAATGTTCCTCAGAGGAATGCCAAACCCTTCCCAAACCATGAGATACTGGAGACTGTCCCGCACCCAGTGTGATACCATGGTGTTGCTCAGAGTAGGATGAATGCCCATCTGTCAAGTGGGGAGGAGGGGGAGAGGGTTGACTTGAGATAAGGGGGAGGAAGTCACTGACTTGAACTGGGAAACTTAGAACACTGGATGAATCTTCACCTGTGATGGTAGGTGCAGTCTATATGAGACTCTGTTGATAGCCTTCTCCACTACAGATGGTCTCATGTAGCATGGGGCCATCTTGCAGCTCTCAATTTTCAAAAGAATATCTCTATTCACCTGCCAGACTTTCTCTCCTGGTTTGTGGTCTCCGCTGTTGGCGGAGTTGATCAGCCTGCCAGGCATATTGTTTCATGAGTGTACAGCAGAGAAGCCCTGGGCCATCTCTATGTGCGTTGGAGCACTGGCCCAGCTGTTCAACAGCAGGAGCTCCCATGTCAATTTCTTGATCAGGTAAGAGTGGTGACTGAAATCCTTTCTGGTATTTGAAGGGGGACATGCTTGTGGAGGACAACTAGCAGATACTGTGGGCAATCTCTGCCTAAACCAGTTGGAAGCTCCAGGTCATGGGTTTGGAAGCAACAAGGCAGAGCAGATTTGTCTCCAGTTCCTGATACACTCTCTCAGTCTGGCTATTAGGGGCTGGAAATCTGAAGAGAGACTGGCTGTGGCTCCCAAAAGAGAACAGAAAGCCTTCCAAAAATGTGATGTGAACTGTGGTCCTCAATCAGATGCTATGTCTTGAGCAAAGCCGTGAAGCCAGAACACATGTTGAACCATGAGTGTGGCAGTCCCATGAGCTGACAGGAGCTTGGGGAGAGTAATAAAATGGCCAGCTTTGGAGAAACGGTCCACAACCACCAGAATGTTCCATCTAACAGTGGCAAATCAGTGATGAAATTTACCAAGAGGTGGAACCACTTCAAGAGCAGGGAGGGCATGCTGCAACTACACAGGGTACTGATGAGGCCGCACCTGGAGTACTGGGTGCAGTTCTGGTCTCCGTACTTGAGGAAGGATATACTAGCTTTGGAGGTTCACCAGGTTGATTCCAGGGATGTAGGGGCTAACCTATGAGGAGAGATTGAGTCGCCTGGGACTATACTCTCTGGAGTTCAGAAGAATGAGAGATCTTATCGAAACATGCAAAATTTTGAAAGGGATAGATAAGATAGAAGTAGCAAAGTTGTTTCCATTGGTGGATGAGACTAGAACTAGGGGACATTGCCTCAAGATTCAGGGGAGAAGATTTAGGATGGAAATGAGGAGAAACTGTTTTTCCAGAGAGTGGTGAATCTGTGGAATTCTCTGCCCAGGGAAGCAGTTGAGGCTTCCTCACTAAATATGTTTAAGAAACAGTTAGATAGGTTTTCACATAGTAGGGGAATTAAGGGTTATGGGGGAAAGGCTCAGTTTACGGACAGATCAGCCATGATCTTATTGAATGGCGGGGCAGGCTCGATGGGCCGGATGGCCTACTCCTGCTCCTATTTCTTATGTTCTTATGTTCTTAGAGTCATGGAATCCATTCTCATGTACGGATGCGAGATGTGGACACTCACCAAGACTAGGCGAAAGTCTCTGAATGGTTGCTATACACGAGTGCCCCGGATGGCTCTTGACGTGAGTTGGCAACAGCACATGACAAACGTCGAGCTCTATGATGACCTACTGATGCTCACCACGAAAATCGAGGCGAGAAGACTGCAACTAGCAGGGCACTGTCTACACCACCCCGGGCTACCTGCCAGCCTAGTCATCTTATGGGAGCCCAAGTATGGGAGGATGAACCCTGGGTGCCCTCCTAAGACTATGGTCAACACGCTCCTAGAAGACAGCGGCGTAACTAATGTAGATGAACTGAACACACTGATGAGGGAGAGGGAGAAGTGGAGAGTCCGTCATCGTGCCCGTCACCAGCCCCCTAGGCCTGAGTTGACTTAGTAATAGTAGTTATGTTCTTATGACCAGGGGCGGCAAGGCAGAGGCAGAGGCAGTGGGCAGATTAGACCCATAGGGCACTGACGTGACCTCTTGTTCTGGGTACAAGTGGAGCAGACAGAGATATTCTGGGACATAGACTCCCACCAAAATCACCTCTTTATCAGTTCCTGGGTTTGTTGAAATCCTGGATGGTCTAACCGATGGGAAGGGTGACCCTATCACGGGGCACACAGTGGCAGAAACAAACAGTTGTATGGAAGGGCTGCCCTCACCTCCATCCCTATTCCTCATATCACTGGAGCAACAACGCACGTGTGAAGAAGGAAGACATCTGGATTGGCATTATCGTCCAAGACGTCAGACTGGTGTGAGGGAGCACCAGCATTGGTGTACTTGCTGCCGGGACAGTTGGTCAGGGTGAAATTAAACTGGGCGAAAAAGAGAGCGCAAAGGGCTTGATGGGAGTTAAATCTCTTGGCATCCCATATGTAGGAGAGGTCCCTGAGGCCTGTCCGTACCAGAACGTGATGTTCTATCCCTCCAGCCAGTTTCACCATGCTTCCAGGGTCTTCTTGGCAACCAGAAGTTCTCAGTTCCAGGTGTCATAATTACACTCAGCAAGAATCAAGTGTTGGGAATAAAAGCACAGGGATGTAACCAATTATCCACAGAAGAGCACTAAGAGAACACAGAAGTGGTGAAGCGTCATTTAAGTTTTGAAAAAGCTTGGTCTGCTTCACTTGTCCATAGGAATCTTGCAGAGAGCTTCTTGGTGAGTGCATTTATGGGGGCCATAATGGAATTGAAATTTTTGATGAAGCGGTGATAAAAGTTTGCAAACCCTATGAAGCACCTCACCTGTTTGACCGTACTCACTGAGCAAGTCAATGGTACAGGAAAACCATTCACGATTTACCCACCATGTCTGAAGTATTAAATGGGTCCTTTAAGGTAAGGTAAAGATCTCCTTATTTCAGACAAAGAATACAGTTTAATGATACCTTTCAGGACTGCAAAAGATCTCAAGAGGTTTATTGCTGATGAACTACTTTTGAATTGTCATCAATGCTAGAAAATTCGAAATACGGCAGCTAACTGGTTCACAGCATGGTCTCATTACCAACATGAGACCAAGCAGATGCTCTGCTTTGATGATGAGAATCTAAGTATTAGCCAGGAGAACAAGGTAGCTCTTCACTGAATTCTGTATATCCACCTGACATGGCAGGCAATTGACTAAGTGGAAAGCCATTCAGTATTGTGAGAAGGATACCCAGAGGACAATGAATTTTCTTTTGGAATCATTACCAAGACATGCTGTGGAGGCTGTTATGACTATATTCCAGACTAAAGTTAATAGATGTTGAGACATTGATGTAATTCTGTGTGTGGGAATTGGTGTGATGGGGTTAATGTAAGAAAGTGTGCTGAGGTAAGAGCTCAGCATGATCTTTTTAATTGGCAGAGCAGGCAAATAAGACCCTACTCCTTCCACTTCTTATGCTCTAACATTTGGTTCTGAGCATCTTCCTAAAAATATTGCGACTTTGACAATGCATCATTACAATGTTTCAGGTCATATCTTTCTGTTCAGCTTTCTGGAGTGGGCCTTGAACCCATGATCTTTTGAAGGAATAGTGCTATCCGCTGAGTTCCAGCAGATACTGACCTGAATAGCAATCTGATACATGTCTGAACCTCTCATCTTTATACATGTTTATACATTCACGTTGTCTTAAAACCAAGCACCAGAACAGCACTTTTATTTCCAAATTCCTTCTGTGTTCAAAATGCCCTGAAATATAACTACTGTAAAGTCATTGTTATCTAAGGTATTGCTTTTTCAACTCTTTAGCTCACAGTTTGAATGAATGCTCTATTAGGATAGAATAATGATATTCACTGGATTACGTAGCTCATGGGGCATGGATGATTAATAATACCATCAAATTGAACACTTAATTCTTCTCTGCCCATTGATAATGGAATAGACTTTCTAGCCAAGAATAAAGAAGACAGCAAAGAAGGAATGGGTCTGAGTAAGATAAATGTAGAGCCACATCACGAATAGTCCTCTATTAAAGCTATACACCTGTAAATCCATCCCCAGCTGGTAGCAGTAAATGTGCCTTAGAGTTGCATCAATGTGTTCCGCCAAAGTCAAAGCAATGATTTTCAGAAATATTGTACAATGTGCTAATGTCATTATGTGTAATCTTTAATGATTGCACACCAGAGATGACTTTGTAGCCAGTAAAGGTAAAAATTCCTTATTTAAAAGGACAGCAGGACTGGGTTCCAAATACTCAAAACATTTTTGAGGTTCGAGTTCAAGTTTAAAATTTATTTGATGATACTCATGTGTACAGCAAAATGGAAAAGTGTTCTTCTGGGGTCAGCCCAGTTCATACAGTCACACACAGCTCACAGCACATAGAGTAACGATGGTACATACAGTCACAAAATAATATTAGCGCAGTATCAGGTTTTATATCACTGGCATATCTCATGAAATTTGTTGTTTTCGCAGCAGCAGTACATAACAGTAAAAACTGTGAGTTACAGTAAGTGTAATTAGGTTGGCAATGCTCGGAGGAGGTCGACGGGAAATGAATGGACGGAACCATGAGCTAATATTGCGTATTAGACTGTTTCATAAGAATAGGCCCTTTTCCTTTTTTGTTTCTTTACTAACTATATAGTCAAATTAAGAATTATAAAGCTCAATCGTTAAATTGCATATTGTGTACTATTTGTTATTTCGTGGCCTGAATATTTGTGGAGCCTGGGATGCTGCTCTGGAGCCATGCTTCTGCAAAAATGAGCATGTAGCAGTTCCTGATCTCATGCTGGGTCGGCCGCAGACGAAGGCAATCAGACTTGTCTTCCAGGAAGTGAACACTGGAGAGCAATAGCGACTAGAGAACAGGCCTGCAGGGGCCAATCCCCAGAACCAGCACAGATTCCAGTGCACCATTTGTGTTCTATCTTCTCCCACACCGCTGCCGGCTGTAACAGCTGAACCGATGGCATGAGGCCCTGGTCTATGCAACGACTGAGGCCATACAGTTCCCCTGCCGTCATTCTCGCCAATGTACCAATAAACTGAACTTGCCGTATTTTGTATTATCAATGTCCAACGGGGTTTTCTGATCACAAGTAAAATGCAATTTTTGCAACCCGGAGAGGCTGCTGTGACTAGGTGTGCTGCCATCTAACGAGAATTCAAGGACAGATATATGGCAAGACATTGCTTCTTAACAAAACACACAAAATACTCAAGGAACTCAGCAGACCAGAATCTTTGGAGGGAAAGAAGCAGTTGACATTTTGGGCCAAGACCAAGTGAGGCGGAAGGTGAGTGGCTTGGGAGGTGAATGATGTGAGAACCTAGGAGGTGATAAAGGGCTGAAGAAGGTGGAACATGATAGATTATGTTAGGTTAGATTAGATTTAGATTTACACTATTTCTGTTTGTTCATGGTGCTCTGCAGCTGTAGGCCATCACTTTAATGTGCTCTTCTGCACAACACTTACATATTACAATGTTGTGTGAGATATTGTCACTTTCCTGTCAGCTTGAGACAGCCTGGCTATTCTCCTCTGACCTCTGTCATTAACAGGGCATTTTCAACCACAGAACTGCCACTCACTAGATTTTTTTTTGTTTTTCACTCCATTCTCTGTAAATCTTCGAGACTGGTGTGCATGAAAATCACAGGAGATTAACAGTTTCTGAGATACTCAAACGACCCTGTCTGGCACCAACAGGAAAGATACTGTCATGGATAGAGGAATAGCTGACAGGCAGTAGGCAGTGATTGGGAATAAAGGAGACCTTTTCTGTTTGGCTGTCAGTGACTGGTAGTATTCCTCAGGGGTCAGTATGGGGACTGCTACTTTTTACATTGTTTGTCAATGAACTGGATAATGGAATTGATTGGTTTGTAGCAACGTTTGCAGATCATACAAAGATAGGTGGAGGGGTAGGTAGTGCTGAGGAAGCAATGCAATTGCAGCAGGACAAACAAATTGGAAGAATGAGCAAAAAAGTGGCAGATGGAATACAAGGTTGGGAAATGTATGATAATCCATTTTGGGAAAAGGAACAATAGTGCAGATTACTATCTAAGTGGGGAGAAGGTTCAAACATCGGAAGTGCAGAGGGACTTAGGAGTTCTTGGGCAAGACCCCCAGAGATTAACTTACAGGTTGAGTCTGTGGTAAAGAAAGCAAGTGCAATGTTGGCACTTATTTCAAGGGGAATAGAATATAAAAGCAAAGGGATAATGCTGAGCTAGTCGGATTGCACTTGGAGTATTGTCAACAGTTTTGGGCCCCATATCTCAGAAAGGATTGTCATTGGAGAGAGTCCAGAGGAGGTTCACAAGGATGATTCTGGGAATGAAGGGGTTAACATATGTGGAGCATTTGGCAACTTTGGGCCCATACTCACTAGAATTTAGAAGAATGCATGGGGATCTCATTGAAAACTGCCAAATTTTGAAGGACTAGATTGGGTGGAGGTGGAGAGGATGTTTCCTATGGTGAGGGTATCCAGAACTAGAGGGCACAGCCTCAAAATTGAGGTGTGACCTTTTAGAACAGAGGTAAGGAGGGATTTTTTAAGCCAGAGAGTAGTGAATCTGTGGAATGCTCTGCCACAGACTGTAGTGGAGGCCAAGTCCGTGGGTATAATTAAGGCAGAAGTTGATCATCTCCTGTCAATCAAAGCATCAAATGATATGGTGAGAAGGCAGGTTTATGGGGTTGAGTGGGATCAGGGATCAGCCATGATGGGATGGCGGAGCAAACTCGATGGGTTGAATGGCCTAATTCTGCTCCTGTGACTTACAGTCTTATGAACAATCATTCCACAGTAAAAGTAATTTAGATTACATTTCTTCCCTAGTCTGAACTGCTTGACGATGTCTGCATGCTCTTATGCATTATGTTGCTGCACATGATTGGCTGATTAGATATTTGCATAAATGACCTGTGTACATGTGTACCTAATAAAATGGCCACTGAGCCTATGTGCATGTGTAGGCAGGGAAAATGAACAGGGTTTGTTTCACTATTGGTTGTATGTTCTCTTTTGCTGTGTTCTGTGTTGTTTTGTCAAGCACTGTGAGTGTGATATGTTGGTGCTGGAATGTGTGGCAACAGTTGCAGGCTGCTCCCAGCGTGTACTTGATTATTAATGGAAATGACGCATTTCATCGTATGTTTCGATGCACTGTTTAGCTGATAAATATGTACACAGTCCTCTACCAGCTCACCTTCTTCGACCTCCAGTGGGCCCTGACTTCCCTAAGTCATAACGGTGGGGAAGAGAATAAATGGGGATGAGAGGATCAGCAGAACAGCGGAAAAGTCATAAAATGGTGGTGTAGGGGGAACGGAACAGAGTGGTTACCAGAAGCTAGAGAAACTGATGTTCATGCTATCAAGTTGGACACTACCCAAACGAAATATGAGTTTCTGCTCCTCCAATATACACTTGGTTTCATCATGGCAAAAGAGAATGCCATGGACAGACATGTTGATGTGGGAATGAGAAATTGAATTAAAATGGGTGGCCACTGGGAGATCCTGTCTTTTGTGGCAGAAAGAGTGAAGATGTCTGACGAAACAGTCATCCGATCTGTGTTGCGTCTCAGCAGTGTGCTGGGCATTGGCATTGTTTCCTCAGGCAATACCAGTCCACCACTCCAAACATTGATTTATTTATTGAGATATCGCACGGAATGGTCCCAACCAACCATTCGAGCCATGCCGCCCGGCAATCCTCCATTTTAATCCTAGTGTAATCATGGAACAATTTACAATGACCATTAACCTCCTAACTGGTACATCTTTGGACCGTGGGAGGAAGCCCACCAGTGTTGGGGAGAATGTACAAATTCGTTGCAGGCAGTGGCAGGAATTGAATTCAGGTCACCTGTACTGTAAAACACGCTAACCACTATGTGCCACCCCCAATTATTGGTGGAGGGTGACAGAATTGTGATTGGACTGAAAGCAAACAATGGAAATAAAAGGGAAGTTCGTAGTTTGTTAGCTGTGACAGTGAGCTCCTGCAGGGTTCAGGGGTTGGACCCAGCTATTTTATACACTGCATCAATGACTTGGATAGGAGAAACTGTCATACATTCAAGTTTGCTGATGTTCCTAAACTGGCTGGGAATATAAACAGACAGAAGGATGTAAAGTGGTTTCAAGCGTATGTGGGTGAAAACATGGTTGACAAAATACATGACGAAAAAATGGGAGGTCATTCACTTTGGTAAATGCAAGTGGAAAACTAACAACTCAATGGTATGAACCTTCCTTTTTCAGTTTACCCATACTCAGTGTTTCTCTCCTACATACATTCATCTGCCCACCTGGTTTCTCATCCTTTTGTTCTCCCGTCCCCCTTCCCCTCCTGCAGCTGCTTCCATCTGCCCATCATTCTGCCCCCTTCATTTGGTTCCACCTATCACCTACCAGCCTCTGTCCCACCCCTCCTGCATATCGGCAGTACAATGGCTATGCAAGGGTTCTCTTCCTAAAAGCTCTCCATAAACAAGTTTCTCTGTAAGTCAGAACCCTCGCAATCACTTGACCTCAAAATCTACCTTGTGATCTTGCACATAATTATTAACCTGCCCTGCACTTTGTAGCTGCATTGTTGTTGTTTTACCTTGTACTACTTCAGCGCTCTGTGCAATGATTTGATCTGAATGAACAATATTCAAGACAAGCTGTTCACTGCATCTCGGTACATGCGACAATAATATAGCAATCCAATTTCCAATTTCTCCCTTTTCTGTTGTAACCCATGCCCAATGTCACTCCAAATACACTGCTTATAATTATTTAATTTGATGAACAATCCTAACACTACCATAATTACTCTAATAGATATTCTGTATCCAATTATTAATGAATACTATGAAACATTTTATTATTAGAATGCTTGGAGTTTTTACATATACCTGAGAGAACAGATGGCCTCTGTTTCATACATCACTGTGTAGCATTGTCTCAGCAGTTAGATTATCTGTGTATGAATTGTGGAGTGGCTGGTTCTGACTGTGCAAGCACAAAATGTAAAACCACTTTAAGGGTTATTAAGAAATTAAATGCATGATAATACCTGAGTGAGTGAACAACGTGCATATGTGTTCAATTTCTCCATTCTTCATATCATAATTACTTTTCTTCATCACTGTTATGTTAGTCTTGAAAATATAATTGTTCTATCTTACATTTCATTAAACTAAATTACTGAATTATGTTGAGAAGAGTTTGATTAAAATTAAAAGGAACAATGCTATGTAGATTTATTCAAAAAAAACTCATAGGAATCTTCCCTTGAGGAACCAGATATGACAAAGAGGAGGTGGAACCAAATCATCAATCAAATGATGTTAAATAAAAAAAGTGATTCATCAGTAATTTGCTACAAATTATTCACCTATTCAAAGCAGGATGATAAGATTTTTTAATTTCAAATCCCATTAATTTGAGAAAAATTTGTTGCATTAATCTAGCAGATTCTAGAACATTGCAAAATAATCTACAGCCAATTAAACATTTCTGAAATTAATAGAATTAATCACAATATAATAAAAATGGCAGACAATTTGCACTGAACATCTACTCATCTAAGTAGCACAGTAATAGTATATAAAACACATGTACTGTTTATTTTTTCACAATTTAATTAATACTATAAAATCACCACTGCGCCATAGATAATGTTATGACTCTTCTTCAGAATAGCATAGTCTCATTCAAAGGCAACATCTCCAAAGATGCAGCACTCCTCACTGCCAAACTAAAAAATTAGATGACCCTTTTGTGCTTAAGCATTTAGAATGAAACTTGAACCCATAAGCCAGCAGTCAGAAGCTTAGCAACTGAGTGATGTTGAAAACTGACGGAACAAAGAGACTTTAAGCTCTCAAAAGCATACTAATATTTATCAATGAAATCTGTAGACTTCATATTTTTCTTGATTCTTGTTAGCAGGGACAGTGAGGCAGTCAAAAACACTGCTCATTAAATAACACACATAAAAATTGCTGGTGAACGCAGCAGGCCAGGCAGCATTTCTAGGAAGAGGTACAGTCGACGTTTCAGGCCGAGACCCTTCGTCAGGACTAACTGAAGGAAGAGCTAGTAAGAGATTTGAAAGTGGGAGGGGGAGGGGGAGATCCAAAATGATAGGAGAAGACAGGAGGGGGAGCGATGGAGAGATGGAGGGATGGAGGAAGAGGCAGTTGACTCATAAATAGAGAAAGCTTGGAGGCAGTGTGAGAGGGAGGATAGGCAGGTGATTGAAAAGGGATACGCTCAGACTGATGGTTTCATTGTTTGAGATATGTCTATTTTAATGCAAGGAGTATCAGGATCAAAGCGGATGAGCTTAGAGTGTGGATCAGTACTTGGAGCTGTGATGTTGTGGCTATTACAGAGACTTAGATGGCTCAGGGGCAGGAATGGTTACGTAGAGTGGCAGACTTTAGATGTTTCAGAAAGGACAGGAAGGGAGGCAAAAGAAGTGGGGGCATGGCACTGTTGATCAGAGACTGTGTCACGGCTGCAGAAAAGGAGGAAGTCATAGAAGGGTTGTCTACTGAGTCTCTGTGAGTGGAAGTTAGGAACAGGAAGGGGTAAATAACTCGATTAGTTGTTTTTTATAGCCCACCCAATGGTAACAGGGATATCGAGGAGCAGATAGAGAGACAGATTCTGGAAAGGTGTAATAATAGCATGGTGGGAGATTTTAATTTCCCAAATATTGATTGACTTCTACCTAGAGCAAAGGTTTTAGATGGGGTGGGAGTTTGTTAGGTGTGTTCAGGAAGGTTTCTTGACACAATATATAGATAAGCCTACAAGAGGAGAGGCTGTGCTTGATCCGGTATTGGGAAGTGAACTTGGTCAGGTCTCAGGTCTCTCAGTGGGAGAGCATTTTGGACATAGTGATCACAATTCTATCTCCTTTACCATAGCATTGGAGAGGGATAAGAACAGACAAGCTAGGAAACCATTTAATTGGAGTACAGGGAAATATGAAGCTATCAGGCTGGAATTTGGAAGCATAAATTGGGAACAGATATTCTCAGGGAAATGTACGGCAGAAATGTGGCAAATGATCAGGGGATATTTTCATGGGGTTCTGTATAGGTACGTTCCAATGAGACAGGGAAAGGATGGTAGAGTACAGGATTCGTGATGTACAAAGGCTGTTGGAAATCTAGTCAAGAAGAAAAGAAAAGCTTACAAAAGGTTCAAAAAATTAGGTGATGATAGAGATCTAGAAGATTATAAGGCTAGCAGGAAGGAGCTTAAGAATGAAATTAGGAGAACTAGAAGTGACCATGAGAAGACCTTGGCGAGCGGGATTAAGGAAAATCCCAAGGCATTCTACAAGTATATGAAGAGCAAGAGGATAAGATGTGAGAGGACAGGACCAATGAAGTGTGACAGTGGAAAAGTGTGTATGGAACCAGAGGAGATAGCAAAGGAACTTAATGATTACTTTGTTCAGTATTCACAACGGAAAAGGATCATGGTGATTATAGGGATGACTTACAGTGGATTGAAAAGCTTGAGCATATAGACATTAAGAAAGAGGATGTGCTGGAGCTTTTGGAAAGCATCAAGTTGGATAAGTATCCGGGACCAGATGAGATGTACCCCAGGCTACTGTGGGAGGCAAGGGAAGAGTTTGCTGAGCATCTGGGGATGGGAGAGGTTCTAAAGGATTGGAGGGCTGTGGATGTTGTTCCTTTATTCAAGAAAGGGACTAGAGAATGCCCAGGAAATTATAGACCAGTGAGTCTCAATTCAGTGGTTAGTAAGTTGATGGAAAAGATCCTGAGAGGCAGGATTTATGAGCATTTGGAGAGGCATAATATGATTAGGAATAGTCAGCATGGCTTTGTCAAGTGCAGGTCATGCCTTACGCTCCTGATTGAATTTTTTGAGGATGTGACTAAACACATTGATGAAGGTAGAGTTGTAGATGTAGTGTATTTGGATTTTAGCAAGGCATTTGATAAGGTACCCCATGCAAGGCTTATTAAGACAGTAAGGAGGCATGGGATTCAAGGGGACATTGCTTTGTGGATCCAGAACTGGCTTGCCCACTGAAGACAAAGAGTGGTTGTAGACCGGTCATATTCTGCATGGAGGTCTGTGACCAGCAGTGTGCCTTAGGGGTCTGTCCTCGGACCCCTACTCTTTGTGATTTTTATAAATGACCTGGATGAGGAAGTGGAGGGATGGGTCAGTAAATTTGCTGATGACACAAAGTTTGAGATGTTGTGAATGGTGTGGAGAGCTATCAGAGTTTACAGCGGTTACAGAAATTACAGCAAAACTGGACTGAGAAGTGACAGATGGGGTTCAACCTAGATACATTAGAGGTGGTTCATTTCGGTAGGTCAAATATGATTACAGTAAATGATATTAATGGTAAGATTCTTTGCAGTGTGGAGGATCAGAAGGATCTTGGGCTCCGAGTCCATAGGACAGTCAAAGCTGCTGCGCAAGTTGACTGTGTGGTTAAGAAGGCATATGGAGCATTGGCCTTCATCAACCGTGGGACTGAGTCCAAGAGCCGAGACATAATGTTACAGCTATATAGGAATCTGGTCAGATCCCACTTGGAGTACTGTGCTCAGTTCTGGTCACCTCACTACAGGAAGAATATGGAAACTATAGAAAGGGTACAGAGGAGATTTACAGGGATGTTGCCTGGATTGGGAAGCATGCCTTATGAGAATAAGTTGAGTGAACTCGGCCTTTTCTCCTTGGAGTGGCGGAGGATAACAGGTGACCTGATAGAGGTGCATAAGATGATGAGAGGCATTGATCGTGTGGGTAGTCAGAGTCCCAGGGCCGAAATGGCTAACGTGAGAGGGCACAGTTTTAAGGTGCTTAGAAGTAGGCACAGAGGAGATATCAGGGGCAAGTTTTTTTACACGGAGGGTGGTGAGGGCATAGAATGGGCTGCTGGTGACGCTGGTGGAGGCAGATATGATCGGGTCTTTTAAGAGATTCCTGGATAGGTACATGGAGCTTGGAAAAATAGAGGGCCATGGGTAACCCCAGATAATTTCTCAAGTAAGTACATGTTCGGCACAGAATTGTGGGTTGAAGGACTTGTATTGTGCTGTAGGTTTTCTATGTTTCCGTGTAAAATGAAATGTCAGAATTACATAAAAAGAGTTGAGTATGTGAAATTCACAAAGTGTCCTTGAACGGTGCAAAAATCCAAAAATGTTATCGATGTGGCAAATCCTCCCGTGATGCAAATGACTTTTGGTTCAAAGGAAAAGTTTGCAGAAAGTGTCACAAAACTGGTCGTATAGAGAGAGTGGGCAAGTCAGACAAAAGTTCTATCAAAGAGAAAGTCACACAGAGTGAAAAGTTTCAAGAACAAAATTAAACAAATGCATAAAATGACTAAAATGGGAAACAGAATCCGATAACACAGAGTCTGACAAAGGTGAGTGGTCATGCCTGGAACTGTATAGCAAAATCATAGGGATCACAACAGACGTATGTGGTGTAAAACTGAAAATAGAGGTGGATACATGGTCAGCTTTGTCTATAATTTCAGATGCTCATTACACCTTATCTTGCTTTCTAAGCTACCTTTAGAAGAACACAGTGATGCTAAAGACCTACACAGGTGAAAAAGTCTCCTCCAAAGACAGACTGAAAGTGAGTGTGATGTGCAGAAGCTAAACACAGCAGTTATAACTATATGTGTTGTAAAATGGAGGACCAACACTTTTCATATGTGAATAGTTGAGAAAAATCCAACTGAACTGGCACGCAATCCAAGCTTTCCATGTGTCATCAACAGGCCCAAACAGCAGCACTAACCAGAGACTGTCACAGCTGCTTAATGCTAATGAGAATGTGTTTGAGAAGGGTATTTGTAAACTCAAAGACACAAAGGCCAGAATTGAACTGGATGAAGCAGCAACTCCAAGATTCCATAAAACATATCCAGTGCCTTATGCACTATGTCCTAAAGAGGATGCTGAACTTCAGATCTTGGAGGCATCTGGCATTCTCTCCAATGTTGAGTGGGGAAATTAGGCCATGCCTATTGTCCCGGTGATCAGGAAAGTGAAGGTCAGAACTGTTTGCATATGTGGGGACTTCAAAGTGAGCATCAACCCAATGTTGGGTACTGTGCAGTATCCATTGCCAAGAATAGAAGACATTTTTGCATCTTTGACAAGTGAGGAGCAGTTTTCAAAGACTGGCTTGTCACAAGCCTATCTGCAAATGGAAATTGAGGAGTCAAGCAGGAAGTTCCTCAAAATCAACACTCACGAGGGATTGTTCCAGTATAATCGTCTCATCTTTGGCATCAAATTGGCTCTACCAATTTGGCAAAAAGCAATGGACCAGGTGCTCCATGATGTT